>NC_060128.1:56120737-56430388 GCF_021461395.2 Schistocerca americana
TATATATAACTCCCTTCTACTGTCACTATATGTAACTCCGTTCACACAAGAGTACTTCTGTGTCCACTTTCTTAATGTACATATACAGATAAATGCAACTGGGACAGGTCAATCAAAACACTTCCTATATCTAACATGAATCCTCTCTTTTCCTAGCGTCGGTTAGGTTAGCTCGTCGTAGTTGACATGAAACAGAGAACAAAATTATTTTAGCAACGTCAAAAAACGTGTCCTGTCACGGATTGGCCATTTTAACATTGTCTTGTCTGTATAGACGTGTCTCTGTTGCCTTTAAGACCATTTCACCTTCACACATAAATCTATACAGTAATGTAAGGGCCTCCCGTGTCTTGGCTGATCCGTGATAAGACAGGTGAAAAATTAGACTCATGGAGGATTATTAGTATTATCTCTATTTTCATTCCCTCTCTCTCTCTTTCTCTCCTTTATCTATGTACAGTTTTTAATATAATATTTCATTACATGAAATCAGCCAAACTGGATCTTTGGTGGAGTCCTTCGTCTTGGTAATCAGCGGCTGGCTTGCTGTAAGAGATCTTTACATTTATTATTACTGTTAAACACTGCATTCAGTCGGGAGAATCAATCGTGTGGACAATTTGTTCCTTTTACGAAAGATTGCGAATTCCAGATGTGTACGAAGCCTTTTTGGACGATTTAACACAGACTCAATGATTGCAGACTCTCTTCGACACAGCTGAAACTTCCCCACTAATTACAGGGCCAACGTGATCAACAAATGATTCAGAAAAAAACTCATTCGTTCATTCACTCCAGAACGAAAAAGTCACAAACCTTATTTATGGAGGAAATCGTGTATTAAATCCATCTCCAATACATGTCCAGATCTCCGGTGATTCCACGCCTTAATTATTTTCCTTTTACAGTCTCTTTCTCTTCAAACAAACCGCTAGCGGCACAAATGTTAATTGGCTCGCTTTAGCGAGAAGAAAAGCAGAATATGTATCTCTCAGAAACACGTCAATCCCTCAACAGATACTCCAGAAGCTGTCCTAGTTACCACTCTAACAACCGTGGAGAATGCGTATATGCATCTCTCTTATTTCAAAGAATAAACGCACTAGAAAATACTTTGGCGTCGTCGAGCTGTCGCCGCATATATTACGAGAAAATCAGATCAGATAACTTTTCCAAAATGAATGAATGTGGATGGCTTGATTGAAAATGATGAATTGGTGCGTGGTAGAGGGTATTTTCTGTGGGGACATTACAAGCCTTTACTACAGCAGAGAATACTGCGGCATCCTGGTCGTAGACAGAAGGACGCTGCTTGTCTTCTATACAACTCATAGCTGCCCCATTTATTAATGATTTCATTTGCAAATGAAATTTTTTTTACTGTTCGTTGTTAAAGGTCCCTTAGGTAATTATGAGATTCATACTGATTACGTAAAGAAATCCGGGTTGTTCTTTTCCAAATAACAGAAGTATTTGCGTAATCAAAAACTAGCCTCCTTCTGACAACGATCAGGAGCCGACCAGAAGGCGGACGTCTTCGACCGCTTTCGTGTCTCCTGTGGCGAAGCTGTGCCAAACTGGGAACACGACATTCTAGTATCAAACACCCACCCACACACACACACATATATCTATATATATATATAATTATCAGATTAAAATTGAAAAAAATTCCAATATATTTAACCTATTTGTTTTTTTTATCACACTAGATGTGGCGCCTGAACAGGGACCTGATAAAAAAATTTTAATCTGTTCTGTTATTGTTTCATGACATCATCCGGTGGACATCGGGAAACCGTAAAGGAAGTACTGAACGAAACCGAGGAAGTAATAAAAAAAATTCGAAAAATAACAGCAGTGCGCAAAACGACTGATGTAAGTACGGTTTTCGTTACGCATAAAATCTTGCGTCTTGTATATAAACAAAACTGATTTCCGGAATTTCTTTCCTTACTGCTTCATTTTATCCTATCGCTGTTATTTCCTTGCAGAGTTGCTTATTTACGTAGTTAGAATTCGTTTCTGATCATCTCTTCATGCAAAGTTTATTTGTTAGCATTATTAGCATCTTCATTGTTGCTACGGATAAGAACACTAAGATGGATGCCATAATAGCAGGATTAAGTGTCTAGTAGGTGTTTGTCACTTATTTTCAAAGTTAGGTGCCATCTTGTCTTCTACCCGGTATAGCTCTGCAATTGTCAGCTACCGCGCAGCGTGCGCATCTGAGAGTTGACGATCGGCGTGCTGCGACAGGTTTCTTTGAGCAGTTAGCCATAAACCTGAAAATAAACATGTCAGATGACAAAAGAGAGCCGACAAACAGTGTGGATGACGGTGATGACACAGTTGTCAAGTCGTACCCACTACGTTCGCGAACGGGAACAGGCAGACCCGATTCGCGAATGGAGAGAACGGCAGACGATGATGGTGTGCGTGACGTATCGTCACAACAATCATCGTCACAGCAAGCGGGAGAAAATTTGATGGTTGAAATGATGAGAATTTTTTTTCAAGAAAGAGAACAGGAGAAACTGAAAGGGAAGCTTATAAATTACAAAAACAACGTGATAGACAAGAAAGGGAACAAAAAGAAATGGAAAAGGAACGGGAGACAGAGCGAAAATGGCTTGACCTAAATACCATGATTGGTACAATGAAAAATAGGTTAGACAATATTGATGCCAACTTAGAGGCAAGAATAAGGACAGTCACGGTGGAATATCTCTCGGAATTAAGTACTAAAGTTAATGAAAGGATAGAAGGTATTCTGCAGAAGGTAGATGCGTGTGAGAGCACAGTAGGTAACGTGCACAAAGACATTAAGGTACAAATCGAAAGTTGCCAGGCAGTTACAACGGAAGTTTCAAAAAAGTCCGCTGAGGACAGAGCTAAAGTAAACAAGCCTGCAGATAATGTCGTCACTCTGCTATGACCTGACACAGGCGCTATCCGAAATTAACGTTGAAAAGAGGGTGAATGATGCTACAGCAAACGTACGTTCCACGATGGGAAAAGAATTTGTAGAATGGGTCGAGACTAAGGAACAGTACACAGAAAACAAGGTTCAACACGACTTAAAAGAAGCCGTTAAGTCAGCCACAGTTGGAAGTTTTAGCTGCTCCAGGTACATCAGGAGATACGCTTCTCACTGAATCAGGAGAGATTCGTAGAGTTTTTCACCGAGATCTTCCCGAGTGGAAACGACACCTCACTGAGGAAATCGAACAGTTGAAACAACAAGTCAATGATTTTCCTAATGACAATAGAAGTGAGTATTCACACTTGCTTTCTTCAGAACATGAATACAATAATAATCCCGTGTCTCGTGTAAAATTCTCTCCACTTGTACATGGTCACAGCAGTAAGAATCCGTTAGTACGCAACCAGAGTGATCAAGTAACTCTTGTCGAGCTCATGAAAGAAGAAAGCGTTCTCAAGCACCGCGTGTCCCAGCCTTTTCTGCCAGAGAAACGCAACATCCACCCAATGGTTTTTCTGAAGTCATTTAATGGTGTTTTTGCTGAGAGCTGGGATGACAAGCAACGTATGCGCTTTATAGTAGGTTACATTGAAAGAGAGGGTTCTGCCTGGGGAACAGAAGTAATTGACAGATGTAATAATTACGCTGACTTCGAAAAACAATTTCTGAACAAATTCTGGAGTTCAGGCATACAACAACGCCTTAGATAGGAAGTATATATTGCTGAACCGTTTAACACGAGAAGTGCTGCTCTCCGTAGGTACTTCGAGAAATACCTGCGAAAAATACAATATTGGGACACGCCCATTTCCACGAAGGACGTAATTATGATCGTTAAGTCAAAGCTACCGGTATCAATCAGGGAGAAGTTAGTAAATGTCAGTGACGGCGACACGGAGGCTTTTCTGTCAGTACTTGACAACCTTGACATGATTCAAGAAGACGTGCGTGCTAGTGCGCGGAGTAATTGTAATCTTGGCCCGCACGCTACACAACCGAACGGCGTGGGCGCAGACTCAGGTATGTCATACCAACCCAACAACAGTAAAGGACACGACGTTCCGTGCCATAATAACAACTACTATCGCCCTAACGGGAAGCATAAACATAAATTCCAGGATCAAAACAGGTTCCACCCCATATACCAGACAACACAACAGCAATACGGTAATTCACCAGTTAATTACAATGATCGCTATCACTACAATAACAATCGCCAAGGCAATAATAATTTCAATGGAAAAGGACGTTGGATTAACACCAGCAGTATGGTATCGAGCCTAGATTCCAGCACTGTTCTCAAGGGAGAAATACTACAGATCACAAATAACGGTATGCTCCAAACTTTAGGAATAGTCCTCTACCTTTTACTAACAATCAGGTTCAAAATCATGAACCTCAAAATTCTCGCATCTATTATGCCCAAGAAAACCAGCCAACACACACCCTCTCGGCTGAAATTCCGGCAAATAGCTCGCAACTTAGGTGGAATACGGAAGCGAACTTCGTACAGAGCGTACCGCCCGGTACTTCAAAGGTAATTGTGAGCGAAATTCAATCTAATGAACATGCGGAAAACTAAAAGCAGCTTCTTTTTCTTGCCTGCTTGGGGAAGCTGCGGAACATGTTGGGGGCGATTTCATTAGAGGGCAAATCAACCTTATACGATATGACAATGACTGTGACTTACGAGATGGCTTGCTGAAGGAGAATGACGTTTTGAATGGTGAGGATTTATGCGAAAACCAGGTTCAGGCATCCACTATGATTCATATTCATGATGTACCACTTGTCGCTATAATAGCTACTGGTGCAATATCAATGTTTTGTCTTTATGTGTATATAAGAAAGTGTGTTCTGTAGCAAAAGTTCTGTCATTGCCAGTACAAGGGTGTACCGTATCCGGAGCTGTAGGCTCTTTAGTTCAGAAGGTGACGTTACAAATTCATGTACCAGTGAGATTTGCATCAGACACCGTACCATGTACTTTTCTAGTTGTTAAAAATCTGTCAGTACCTTGCCTCCTAGGAATGGAGTTTCTACGTAAGAATCGTGTCATCATAGATTTGTATGAAGGTACATGTACTCTCAGATGCAGTGATAAGAGTGTAGTGATTCGACTTATGAGGACCAAAGTTAAGTTGTCCAGCCAAGAACATAAAGTAAAGCTCCGCAAACTCACATCTCGACAACAATATTTCAGTTACTTAGGCGAGTCAGGAGATGCGGACGAAGACTTTGACTTATTACCGACACATGAAGAATTACTGACGAAGGCTAATGAATCTGATGCATTAGGTGACCGACAGAGGAAGGAACTATACGACCTGTTGACACAACTTATCAATGTGTTTTCTAAGAAACCGGGAATCATAGCCAACTATGCATTCGACATGTAGGTTAAGCCCCACAGCACCTACTGTAAAACCACCTGTGCAGTTCCGCAATCCCGCAAGGAAGCAGTTCGACAGGAAATCCGCAAAATGTTAAACTGGAAAATAATTGAGCCCTCTGACTCTCCATATTCGAGCCCATTATTGTCTATATTTAAACAGGACGGAAGTGTTGGGCTTGTTCTAGACGCTAGGAACATCAACAAAATTATTGTTCCTGTGTGTACCCGACCGGAAGCATTGGAGGAGCAACTGCAAAGGTTTTATGGTATCAAATTTCTAACCTCCATCGACCTTCGAAGTAGCTATTGGCAGGTGAAGTTGTCGCCTTCTTCAAGGAAGTACGCGGCCTTTATCTTAGCGGGTCGGTCATATCAATTTCGTGTCGTACCCTTTGGCTCGAATATTAGTTCAGGTGTCTTTATTGCCGCACTTGACCATGTCTTAGGTCATGATTTACTGGACAAAATAACTGTCTATGTCGATGATATCTTAGTAGCCTCGACTTCATGGGAGGAACATCTTGACTTGATTCGGAAAATCTTCGTGAGGTTTGCTAACTTTGGCGTTACTGCCAATTTACAGAAATCAAAGTTTGTAAAAAAGGAAGTAAAATTCCTTGGTCATAATATCTCTTCTGAGGGAATCTCTCCCGATCCTAACAAACTGTCTGCAATAAGGAACTTCCCTGTGCCCTGCACCAAAAGACAATTAAAAGGGTTTCTAAGGTTAACGTCTTTCTTTCGTCGCTTTATACCAAATCAATCCATGAACAGTCCAGTGTTGCACAATCTATTAAAGAAAAACGTTCATTGGGTATGGACCTCTGAATGTCAGCAAGCCTTTGACAAATCAAACAAGCTCTTCTGAATAGCAATATCCTCAGTCATCCAGATATGAACTCCGAATTCTGTATTTCTTGTGACACCTCATTTCAAGGCTTGGGCCCTTGTTTGTTCCAGCTAAAGAAAACTGGAGATAAAAAAGAGATTAGGATAGTTAGTTTCGTCAGTCGTGTGCTGACGGAGTGCGAGAGACCGTACTCTGTTACAGAGTTAGAAGGATTGGCAGTTGTATGGGCGTTCCGCCGTTTTAATTATTACATTTATGGTCATCCGAACAAAGTGTATTCCGACCATCAAGCTCTTAGCTTTCTCCTTTCGTGTAAGCTCTATCATCCGAGGCTTACTCGCTGGTGCCTATTTCTACAGGAGTACAATTTCGAAATTGTATACGTGAAAGGCAAGAACAACATCGTTGCAGATGCACTGCCACGCATGCCGGAAGGTATGCCGGAGCCTACGGAACTTGTAGAACAGATTTCTAATCACAAGATACTCCTTATGAAAGATCCCTTGAATCGTAGTTATTTTCTACGTCTTTTCCGGCAGATGGGTACTCTGCAAGAAAGTGACCGAAAATGGAAGAGAGTCAAACAGCTTCTACAAGACAACCCCAATCATCGTTTGTCGAAATTTTATAAATCACACAATGGTGTTTTATTTCATCGTACATCTATGTTGACGGAGCAATGGTGTGTTTGTATTCTTGAGGAGTACGTTGAATACCTCATATGGTACAGTCACCTATCCTGGGGACATTATGGCCCCGAGAAGTGTAAAAGAAAGATTTCTGCCTATTGCTACGTACCCAATGTGCATAAGAGAATTCATAAACTGCTAAGCTCATTTTTAATCTGTCAGAAGGCAAAGCCCTTCAATCTTTCGAATGTCATACCTTTGAATCCTATCTACACTGAGCGTCCTAACCAAATAGTCAGTCTCGACTATATGCAGGTCCACTTCCGAGAGGAAGAGGTGGTACCTTGCTGTTTTGCTAGACCTCTTCACTAAGCACGTGCGTTTATACGCGATGAAGTCTTCCAGTGCAAAATCTTTAATAAGACGAATAGAAAAGGATTATTTTCCTCGTTTTGGTAAGCCGGAAACTATGTTGTCTGATACTGCTTCAAACTTCGTTGGAAAAGAGTGGAGACAGTTTCTTGCCAATAATGGTGTTAAACAGATTCTAATCTCAAGATTTAGACCGCAAAGTAACCCGACAGAACGAGTCTTCAAAGAATTTAATCTTTTTATTCGCACCTATGTACCGAACCAGCAAACACGATGGGTCGATTTCGTTACTCCATTTGAAGAGATTGTAAATAATCTTCCGCACACTTCGACCGGTTTCACACCTTCAGAACTAATCTCCAGGCAAAACGAAAGCAATGAATGGACTGATCCTATCCCCAAGATACAAGGTCCAGAAGTCAACCTAGATAATAAGTTAAGACAAGCCCTGATCTCTCTCACAACTCATGCCAGTTTAAGGAAAAAGGCATTTGACAAGCATGTCAATAAAGTTCTGTCGTATCGCCTGAACGAGCGTGTTCTTCTGAGGACACACTTCAAACCATCTCTCATCTTACGTATAAATCGTAAGTGGCAACACCTATACGAAGGACCGTTTGATATAGTCAGGAAGTCACATGTTGGTTGTTACGTGTTGGCAGATCCGGTTAGTGGACGAATAAAAGGACTGTACCACCACGTAGACCTAAAGAAGTACCATGGAAAACATTAAAAAATATCATTTATTATGTTAGGCTGCAACTTGAAACAAGAGTGTGATCTGTTTAGAAAGTATGTGAGTCAACGGCATGTACATGTATTCTCCAGGTGACGTAATCATTTGAGTGAGGTGGACACAAAGTAATGATGGAGCTTGAAAGATATGAAGTGATGAAGAAGGTACTCTACGTATTTGAAACAATAAGATTTGCCTTAGTTTTAAGGTAGTTTTAAGTTTCTTGAGCGATAGAGGGCTGCAGTCGTTGAATTGAGTAAGGAATGTGCCAAAGTGCCACCTGCTGCTTTAGTTTTAAGTTATGGCAAATCTCCTTTTTACCAAGTAGGAAAGGTTTTCTTTAAATCCCTCATTCAGACCCGAATGTCCGTATATGTGAAGTAATAACCTAAGTTAAGCTTTCAAAGGATTTATATTTTAAGTCGCTAGAAGCATGTACGATGCAAAACTGATACATTGTAATTTGTATATTACACCGAGTATAAGCAGCAACATATAGTTAATGTACAAAGAAATGAATAATGGTACTCGCAACTGGAGAGCAACTTTAATTTATTTATTACTATGAGTCAACCAGTTAAGAAATATGTATTTATAATGATAATTAGGTCCTGTATTGGAGAAACGTAGACTATTCCTATGTCACGAGTATCATGCAGAAACCTTCGATACTAAGATACCTAGTTGAGGACTGAGATAATCTGCTTATGTTCTTCTGCTATGTCCGCATGCCGTGATTCTGGGATGTATTTGAAGATGCTTTGGAAGCGGATTTGTGCGACATTTTAATGCTGAAGTCAAGTTATGCTGCGTGGATGACACTAAAAACGGTGGAGCCGAAGAATGAATTTGCTAAAGTGATTATTTCACCTATTATCTATCTTCGTATCTTTCATTTCCTTGCACTATCCTATTGTAGTTTTCTTCTTTAGCATTCTTACCTTTCTACCCTACCCGGTAGGGGAAGAAATTTGGAAACTGGTTCAAAAGACTTGACGTGTGTATATTGTGTGTATTGACGATCGTGGGTCGATGCTTAATGCGTATCTGCAGTTACTTATCGAAACGTGATGTAAATCTGATTTGCTGTGAGCAAAAGAATCCTAGGAAATAGGAATAATTTTCCCGATTTCTGTTAGATGAAGACATGAACGTGAACTGTTCGGCACGCCAAAGAGGGTATATTTTACTGATTATTGATGTAAACGAGTAAATGAACAAAGAAACAAAAAAAGGCTGTCATAGAACAATAAGAAAAGGAAAAGAATCAGATTTAAAATACATATAAAATCTAACATGCTTCAGAAGCACCATTCAGAATAGCAAACACATTTTTCGTTAGGTCTTGGACAGTAAATAAAAAAACTATGTATATTTTGTAAATGATCCTTTCATGATAAGTAATTTTAGCATTACCTGTACTACTCTGTAGTATAAAGACACCTAAATGGACACGTATGGATTGCTGCGTGTGACTCAGTGACAAAATGATGGACACGTGTGTAAAATCGTAATTTGACACATATATGGACACGAAAAACTAGTTATCTCTTGTGTGAATCAAAACTGTAATAAACTTATGGACACGTGTGATTTTCCGCGTGTGAAGTAGCATTACAAGTATTCTCACGTTGCAACGACGATACAGTGACTGTCAGTCAAAGGATAGACAAGCTATTGTACTCACTGCAGTAGTCATTTTCATCGATGACTGTTCTTCGTCGCTGGTGCAGTCAATTTACCGTCCACGTTGACCATGTTACCTTGACGAGCTGCTCCAGTACCCACGATTCAACAAAATGCACAAGTTAAAAAAAAAAAAAAAAGTTTGGTAGCCACTGAACTATCTGCCTCGTGCAGTACGCGGACTGCCAACGCTGTTAAACCGCCAGTTCGTGAGCACGTGACTGTGAAGCACTGTGGCAACATTCAATGCCTGCTCTCCGGCCCGTACTCAACAATAAGCACTCCTCTCCACAACGGCCGTGAGCGTGCTCCAGATTTGAGATGGACATAAAAATAATACAACGTTGATAAACTACGCACGGTTTTACTATATTTACATGAAAAGGACATTAATGGTGACTTTTCCTTAACTATGAAAATTGCTACGGCAATATTGCTAAATACATTGGTTAAGAAAGCCCTGTACAAGACGAAACGTGTTTTGCTAATATTTGCTAACGAAAGAATATAAAACCTAGACACAAAACATGAATAATATGTAATGTATATGTACATAGTCTCTGTAGTAATTTTTATTGTCTTAAATTCTTACTCTATATTCCCTTAGATTAAGATGCTAGTTAATGAGCAAGTCCTAATACTGATTTTTTTCTGTATTTTCATGTGCTGAAACATGAATTGGAATGAGATTAAGACAGCCACCAAACTGACTCATTCGTCATTGAACCAGTCATCGACTTCCCTGTTTCCCGACATGACCCGATGGATCGTCGAGTCAAGAAATATCACTTCCCCTTCACATAGTGAAATTCCCAGTGTTTTCCACCAGAATGTGAAAAGGTGATCCCCAGTTTTAGTGCAGTGAAAAGTGAAAGGTGATGAAAGAATTCCCCTGTGAAAATCACCCGAGTTGATGAGAAATGCTCCCAACTACAAAGTGAAGAGTGGCGTCGGTACGAGAAAACTGATTTGCTTTATGTTCTGTTCAAAACTGGTGGAAATGCACCAATACTGTAATCGAATTTCTTTTCCTCTTGTCAATATTTATGTATATATGTATGTGTATGTGTATTTGATTTGTACTTGTAACTATGTTAGTATTTCAGTGTTTCTATTGATTGAATGAGAGTAATTCTTGAGAACACGCAAAAAAAAGGAACCTATGTTAAATCCTTGAACACTTATGATGGCATCAAGCCACTACCAAATTTGTTAATAATCAAGCAACTGTGATTAGTTTTGACTACTTAATGTGAAACATATATACCCCTATATGCCTTATGTTATGTTTGTTTTGCTCCCTACAATGAGAGATCCTTAAATACTTCATTCACTAAGTACGCGAATCCAATAATATTACTACTGCGCATGAGTCGTAACGATCTTTCAGAATCATTACTTCTCACGCGGAAAGCGATGTAATATTATTGGGATTTCCGTCGTATGAAAGCTTTGAGTACCCTTGGAAAGGCATTCACCTATCTGTATATTAAATGATCAACTTATGCGATGAGACATATTCTTTGAAATTTACATATAATTTACATAACTGTAAAGATGCGCATCTAGCGCGGACGCTAATACATCGATTGCGTAGTCAAAGAAACATTTTAACAGATAAAAGATGACAGTAAAAAACCTTTGTAGATCTTCAGATTTTTAATGTACTTCTGCTTGTAACGTGAAAACGTAAAGAAGGTCGACTTTAAGCTAGAAAATTGAGCGGTCTTGCCAGCCTGCAGACAACATTATTAATTAATAAAATTCAAGTAATTTATGTTCGAAACTGTAAATCAGCAAGTTATTGTTATGAAGGTGTTGAACAGTGTAAGAATTGTCTTTAACGAAGGAGAAAAGTAATGACTGTAATTTGTGACAAAGACGTGAACCAAGGATACAGCACAGGGCAGGCTGAAATCTGATCGCACCTACAGTTAGAAAAGTACTTATACTGTTTTATAAATAAGCCCTAATTTGCTAGTGAGAATTGTTTGAATATATTTAGTGTTTACCAGATTTCTTATTCTATTCTTTTCCTTTATTTTTTTTACCTTCATGTCATATTATTCTTATAAATGTCAAACAGTCTTTACTACAGCAGAGAATACTGCGGCATCCTGGTCGTAGACAGAAGGCCGCTCCTTGTCTTCTGTACAACTCGTAGCTGTTAATGATTTCATTTGCAAAAGCAATTTTTTTTACTGTTCATTGTTAAAGGTCCCTTAGGTAATTATAAAATTCATACTGATTACGTAAAGAAATCCGGGTTGTTCTTTTCCAAATAACAGAAGTCTTTGCGTAATCAAAAACTAGCCTCCTTCTGACAACGATCAGGAGCCGACCAGAAGGCGGACGTCTTCGACCGCTTTCGTGTCTCCTGTGGCAAAGCTGTGCCAAACTGGGAACACGACATTCTAGTATGAAACACTATATATATATATATATATATATATATATATATATATATATATATATATATATATATATATATCAGATTAAAATTGAGAAAAAAAGTTCCAATATATTTAACCTATTTGTTTTTTTTATCATACTAGAGATCATATATTCATTTACGCAACTGTAATGCCTTTTACACTAGTCCAGAGACATTGAATTCTTGAGTTGATATTGTTAAATTAATTATAAAGGGTGTTACAAAAAGGTACGGCCAAACTTTCAGGAGACATTCTTCACACACAAATAAAGAAAAGATGTTATGTGGACATGTGTCCGGAAACGCTTAATTTCCATGTTAGAGCTCATTTTAGTTTCGTCAGTATGTACTGTACTTCCTCGATTCACCGCCAGTTGGCCCAATTGAAGGATGGTAATGTTGACTTCGGTGCTTCTGTTGACATGCGACTCATTGCTCTACAGTACTAGCATCAAGCACATCAGTACGTAGCATCAACAGGTTAGTGTTCATCACGAACGTGGTTTTGCAGTCAGTGCAATGTTTACAAATGCGGAGTTGGCAGATGCCCATTTGATGTATGGATTAGCACGGGGCAATAGCCGTGGCGCGGTACGTTTGTATCGAAACAGATTTCCAGAACGAAGGTGTCCTGACAGGATGGCGTACGAAGCAATTGATCGGCGTCTTACGGAGCACGGAACATTCCAGCCTATGACTCGCGACTGGGGAAGACCTAGAACGACGAGGAAACCTGCAATGGACGAGGCAATTCTTCGTGCAGTTGACGATAACCCTAATGTCAGCATCAGAGAAGTTGCTGCTGGACAAGGTAACGTTGACCACGTCACCGTACGGAGAGTGCTACGGGAGAACCAGTTGTTTCCGTACCATGTACAGCGTGTGCAGGCACTATCAGCAGCTGATTGGCTTCCACGGGTACACTTCTGCGAATGGTTCATCCGACAATGTGTCAATCCTCATTTCCGTGCAAATGTTCTCTTTACGGATGAGGCTTCATTCCAACGTGATTAAATTGTAAATTTTCACAATCAACATGTGTGGGCTGACGAGAATCCACACGCAATTGTGCAATCACGTCATCAACACAGATTTTCTGTGAACGTTTGGGCAGGCATTGTTGGTGATGTCTTGATGTTCTTCCACCTACGCTCAACGGAGCACGTTATCACGATTTAATACGGGATACTCTACCTGTGCTGCTAGAACATGTGCCTTTACAAGTACGACACAACATGTGGTTCGTGCACGATGGAGCTGCTGCACATTTCAGTCGAAGTGTTCTTACGCTTCTCAACAACAGATTCGGTGTCCGACGGATTAGTAGAGGCGGACCAATTCCATGGCCTCCACGCTCTCCTGACTTCAACCCTCTTGACTTTCATTTATGGGGGAATTTGAAAGCTCTTGTCTACGCAACCCCGGTAACAAATGTAGAGACTCTTCGTGCTGGTATTGTGGACGGCTGTGATACAATACGCCATTCTCCAGGGCTGCATCAGCGCATCAGGGATTCCATGCGACGGAGTGTGGATGCATGTATCCTCGCTAACGGAGGACATTTTGAACATTTCCTGTAACAAAGTGTTTGAAGTCACGCTGGTACGTTCTGTTGCTGTGTGTTTCCATTCCATGATTAATGTTATTCGAAGAGAAGTAATAAAATGAGCTCTAACATGGAAAGTAAGCGTTTCCGGACACATGTACACATAACATATTTTCTTTCTTTGTGTGTGAGGAATGTTTCCTGAAAGTTTGACCGTATCTTTTTGTAAATAGGTAAAATAGTATATTATTTAATTACATTTTGCATCATGAGAATTATAGTAACATATAAATTTGCTACTTGATCTGCAGATAGGTGTACTAATATTATTTGCTTTGGAGGCTGGAAAGTAATTTTTGGAAATTTTTCGGGAAAGGGGTGTTAGCTTACTCTGTCTGTTCGTTAAGGATATAGTCTGGGGTGCTGTTTTTGTGTGTGTGTTTTTCTAATTCTTGTAGTATATTCATAGTGTCTCCTTTTTCTGCTGGATGCAAAATTTTTAAGTTGTCCTCAATGTTTCCCACTGAATGGTTTTCTTCAGCAATATGGGCTGCAAATGCTGATTTGTTCAAATTACCAAGTCTTACAGCATCAATATGTTTTTTGTATCTAATTTCAAAACTTCTGCCTGTCTGTCCAATGTAGAATTTTGGGCATGTATCACATTTGATGTTATTTTTTTTTCCCAATAGTCCTGGAGCGCACTGAATAGTGAACGTATCTGCGATGTCCCAGTGTCCTGCGACGTCTGCAGCCCGCACAGCACGATTCGTCACACCGACAGCTTAGTCGTAGCCACCCGCTACATTTCGTGAAAGGACCGCGAAGAAAGAAAATCGGGGAGCGCTCGCTTTGCGAGTGGAAAAGGAAAGGACGCGATTATCGTCGCCATGCACTGTGGAGGATGCCTGTAGATGTAGACGTGCTGAGTCGTGCGTGTCGAGTGCAGTACGAGGAGGAAGTAGTGCTGAAAGCTGTGCGGCGTTGCGCACCAGAGGTTCCCCTGTGGTCCCACGTAGTGGGCTATTGTGCTCCGTAATTAAAAGAAGTCATCTGCGTACCGCACAAAGGAGCGCTCTACGCGGCCTTCTGAATACGTGAGGCCAATGTTAACAGCAGTCTGCTCGGCCTGCAATCTCCTTTGGACCCTTTATCCGTATTAGCTTATTATTTTAAAAAAAATCTCCACCTTTTGCAAAACACAATGAGTTTCCTTTTCATTTGCCCAGACACAATTTGACACCTATGTGCAACCTTCCAATTCTGTGAAATGCACTCTAAGAGCGGAAAAATGACGCGCCATGAAGGGATTATCCGAACGGAATGGAAATCGATATACCGGGTGATCAAAAAGTCGTTATAAATCTGAAAACTGAATAAATCACGGAATAATGTAGATAGAGAGATACAAATTGACACACATGCTTGGAACGACATGGGGATTTATTAGAACCAAAAAACATACAAACGTTCAAAAAATGTCCGACAAATGGCGCTTCATCTGATCAGAATAACAATAATTAGCACAACAAAGTAAGACAAAGCAAAGATAATGTTCTTTACAGGAAATGCTCAATATGTCCACCATCATTCCTCAACAATAGCTGTAGTCGAGGCATATTGTGTGACAGCACTGTAAAGCTTGTCCGGTGTTATAGTGAGGCATAGGCGTCGAAAGTTGTCTTTCAGCATCCCTAGAGATGTCGGTCGATCACGATACACTTTCGACTTCAGCTAACCCTAAAGCCAATAATCACACGGACTGAGGTCTGGGGACCTGGGAGGCCAAGCATGACGAAAGTGGCGGCTGAACACACGATCATCACGAAACGACGCGCGCAAGAGATCTTTCACGCGTCTACCAATATGGGGTGGTTTTTTTTTTATTCTAATAAAACCCCATGTCATTCCAAGCATGTGTGTCAATTTTTACTTCTCTGTCTACATTATTCCGTGGTTTATTAAGTTTTCGATTTTATACTGACTTTTTGATCACCCGGTATGTTATGTAGACACACAGACAAACAAACAATTACAAACTCAGAAAAATTAAATGATTTATACATGAGAATCGAAGTAGAGAGGATATAAAATGTAGACTGGCAATGGCAAGGAAAGCGTTTCTGAAGAAGAGAAATTTGTTAACATCGAGTATAGATTTAAGTGTCAGGAAGTCGTTTCTGAAAGTATTTGTATGGAGTGTAGCCATGTATGGAAGTGAAAGATGGACGATAAATAGTTTGGACAAGAAGAGAATAGAAGCTTTGGGAATGTGGTGCTACAGAAGAATTCTGAAGATTAGATGGGTAGATCACATAACTAATGAGGAGGTATTGAATAGAATTGAGAAGAAGAGGAGTTTGTGGCACAACTTGACTAGAAGAAGGGACCAGTTGGTAGGACATGTTCTGAGGCATCAAGGGATCACAAATTTAGCATTGGAGGGCAGTGTGGAGGGTAAAAATCTCAGAGGGAGACCAAGAGACGAACACACTAAGCAGATTCAGAAGGATGTAGGTTGCAGTAAGTACTGGGAGATGAAGAAGCTTGCACAGAATAGAGTAGCATGGAGAACTGCATCAAACCAGTCTGAAGACTGAAGGCCAAAAACAACAATATATGAGAAGGAGTTTCACAAACTGAGCAACTCAATAACGCATTGGCCCACCTCTGGCGACTGCGCTGGCTGTTATTCAGCTTGGAATTTATTGGCACAGTTCTTAGATCCACTCCTGAGGGACGTCGTGCCAAATTCTGTCCAATTGTCGCATTACATCGTGAAAGTCCAGAGTTGGTTGCAGGGTCCTGCCCGTAGTCCTCCAAACGTTCTCAATTGGGGAGAGATCCTGCGCCCTCCTTGCGGAAGCAGAGGCTGGCAAGCACTAAGGCAAGTGGCAGAAAATCTCTCCGTGTGTGGGCGGGCATAATCTTGCTGAAATGAAAGCCCGAGATGGCTTGCAGTGAAGAGCAAGAAAACTGGGCGTAGAATATCGTCAATATACGGCTGCGCCGTAAAGGTACCTCGAATGGCAACCAAAAGAGTCCTGCTACGAAATGATGTAGCACACCAGACCACCCCATCACAACTGGTTGTCGCACCATATGGAGGGAAACAGCCAGGTTGGTATCCCACCGTTGTCTGGGGCATCTTCGGTCTGGAAGCTCATTAACTGGAGTAGAAGTGTCGTAAGTCGCGGGTCCCGCATTGAACTGAGCACCTGGGACCAAAGAAGATGCATCTGCAGACGCCCCAATGCAAGACGTCGTCGTCTCCTGACCTTCATTGCTCACATATTCCACCCTCACAATCATATTCCGCACATCAAGACGCTTCAGTCGAACCCAGACTCGATAAGATAAAGTCAATGTTGTATGAATTCGTGTAAACGATATGCACATAACAAGTAAAATGCAAGTGTGCAGCAGGGTTGAAATACTCGAGGCTGGCGTACACACACAGATTCGAGACACGACGGTCACAAAAGCTTTTAGTTCAGGAGAGGCAACCACACGCCAGGAGGCCGGTCCCTTCAGAGGACGAGTCAACCTATCTACGTCAGCCGGCGATCGCCCGTGGAGCAGACAGCATTTGCCCGAGTGAAAGGGAGAACAACTCCGTGTTCGGCTTGAAAGCAAATTCCGCTACGTTGTGTGGGAATGCCCAGCCTATGCATTCCTTATAAACATAGCACACAGTTTCAGAGGTTTTCACAGGGATATAGCAAAAGCCAAACGCCGATGCTACAGATTTCTGGATTGGTTGCCTCAAATGAAACGTCATGCTCCCTCTTTAGAAGAGCAATGGTGATTGGCAGACGATATTCCTGATGCCACGAGCTGAAGGAGTAATGGAAGGGACCAAAAGATATACCCTTCATGTCTTGCATGGAGAGGGGCTGTTCCGTAGTCGCTCTAGGAGTGAGAACATGTAACGAGAACATGTGCGCTCGTACGTGTACTCAAAGAGCGAGGAACAAGTCTCCACTCAGTACTTCACTGGGAGAGCTTTTCTGTTGAGAGCGAATCGGAGTGAGACTCTATATCGAGTCCTTGCAATTAATTGTCGTTTATCGTGTTGGCCGCCACACTTATTGTGGACTGTGAACGGACAGAGTTACAGTTAAACGCCTGGCATCACGGTGGACTGGTTATCTGACCGGTGTACCACGCCAATAGTTAGACTAGGGGCGAACAGGAATCCTTGCCTTCATCAAAGCATAGGGAGAGTTTGATTGGCGAAGGTCAATCCAGATAGAACAAGAGTTATCTTATTTGTCAGCAGGGTGTGGCGCAGACAGCAGTCATCGCAGCTTACAGTATTGTGCACTACAGCTATTGCGAGCCCGATATTTCCTCCACAACAGTACACTATACTGCATTTCACACGCGACAGCCTCGACCATACCTAGCAATATTCTAACGGATAATTATTCAAGTTGAGTAGGTGCGGCTCTCAGCCATTCTGCCATGTCAATAACAATCTTTAACTGTGTATACAAATTTCATTAGCGAATCCTATCCTTGAGAGGTAACTTCACATTCCGAAAAGAACCGGGAAATAACTTGTTCAGTTCATAACTAAAGGTGCCATTGTGATTTCTCAGAATTTTGGCAAAAAAAAAAAAAATAACAATTTTCGTTAGTTTCATGTTTTTCTTACACTTACTAGCACTACTCCAGTACCCAAGTATCCCAGTAGTTACGTAAGAAATTTTGTGAATTTTTGTGTCATTTCCTTACAGCGGACGACTCCAGAAGATATTTATTGCTGAAAGTTTTTCAGGCATTTCTCTTTAGAACGTTAGGAGCGTCTGTCTGACTTCTGTAATAGTGTGGGGGTGGAAATTGCATCTTGCAGGAGCCACAGGGTAAAGGCTGCATCTCAGATTAATCCGTTGCGCAGAATGACAGAATAGCAGCCACACGCTCACCACAGACCAGGCAGCGGTGCGACGCCGAGCCGTCTGTCGCCCGACGACCAGGATGGACGGTCCGGATGGATGTCAGCCGCGGCACCCTTACGTCACGACGGTACGTCGACGATATTCAACGCCCAGCTTTGTTGCTCTTCGTGGCAAGCCATACAGGGCTTACATTTCACCAAGACAATGCTCGCCCACACACGGCGAGAGCTTCTACTGCTTGCCGAACACTGTCTTGGCTAGCAAGGTCGCCGCGTGTCTCCCCACTTGAGAATGGTAGGAGCATTATGGGCGGGGCGCTGCAACGACCTCTGCATTTCTGACCGTGTGCTGCGCCAGTTGAACAGAATATGGACAATACCGGAAGGTTTCAGATTCATTATATAATAGTAAGACAGAGATTTCTCTGACCACAATCCAGTTGTTATGAACTGTAGATTAAAACTGAAAAAACTGCAAAAAAGGTAGGGACTTAAGAAGGTGGGAGCTGGATAAAGACCTCGATGGTGAGTGTTCATCGGAGGAGAGGGTATCATCTGGAGTGCCCCAGGGACGTGTGGTGGGTCCGCTGTTGTTTTCTATCTACATAAATGATCTTTTGGATAGGGTGGATAGCCATATGCGGCTGTTTGCTGATGATGCTGTAGTGTACGGGAAGGTGTCGTCGTTGAGTGACTGTAGGAGGATACAAGATGACTTGGACAGGCTAACTCTGAATATAGAGAATGTAAATTAATGCAGATGAAGGGGAAAAAGAATCCCGTGATGTTTGAATACTCCATTACTAGCGTAGCGCTCGACACAGTCACGTCGATTAAATATTTGGGCGTAACATTGCAGAGCGATATGAAGTGGGGCAAGCACGTAATGGCTGTTGTGGGGAAGGCGGAAAGTCGTCTTCGGTTCATTGGTAGAATTTTGGGAAGATGTGGTTCATCTGTAAGGGAGACCGCTTATAAAACAGTAATACGACCTATTCTTGAGTACTGCTCGAGCGTTTGGGATCCGTATCAGATCGGATTGAGGGAGGACACAGAAGCAATTCAGAGGCGGGCTGCTAGATTTCTTACTGGTAGGTTTGATCATCACGCGAGTGTTACGGAAATGCTTCAGGAACTCAGGTGGTAGTCTCTAGAGGAAAGGAGGCGTTCTTTTCGTGAATCGCTACTGAGGAAATTTAGAGAACCAGCATTTGAGGCTGACTGCAGTACAGTTTTACTGCCGCCAGCTTAAATTTCGCGGAAAGACCACAAAGATAAGGTAAGAGAGATTAGGGCTCGTACAGAGGCATATAGGCAGTCATTTTTCCCTCGTTCTGTTTGGGAGTGGAACAGAGAGAGAAGATGCTAGTTGTGGTACGAGGTACCTTCCACCACGCACCGTATGGTGGATTGCGGCGTATGTATGTAGACGTAGATGCAGATGTAGAACCGAAGGTTATAGATGGTTTCAGAGAGAGCATTAGGGGATTGACAAGAAGAGGGGAGAGAAATAAAGAAGAATGGGTAGCTTTGAGTGGTGAAATAGTGAAGGCAGCAGAGGATCAAGTAGGTAAAGAGAGGAGGACTAGTAGAAATCCATGGATAACTGAAGAGAGTTCGAATGTAATTGATGAAAGGAGAAAGTATAAAAATGCAATACATGAAGCAGGCGATAAAGAATACAAACGTCTCGAAAATGAGATCGACAGGAAGTGGAAAATCGCTAGACAGACATGGCTGCAGGATGTGGAAGCACACATCACTAGGGGAAAGATACATACTGCCTGCAGGAAAATTAAAGAGACCTTTGAAGAACAGAGAACCATTTGTATCAATATCAAGAGGTCAGATGGAAAACTAGCCCTAGGCAAGCAAAGGAAAGCTGTAAGGTGAAAGGAGTATACAGAGGGTCTACGCAACGGAGATGAGGGCAATATTGAGGAAATGGAAGAGGATGTAGATGAAGCTGAGTTGGGAGATATGATACTGCATGAAGAATTTGACAGAGCACTGAAAGACCTAAGTCGAAACAAGGACCCGGGAGTAGACAACATTCCATTAGAACTACTGATAGCCTTCGGAGAGCCAGCCGCGACAAAACTCTTGCATCTGGTGGGAAAGATGTATTAGGCGAAATAGTGCCAGACTTCAAGAAAAATGTAATAATTCCATTCCCAAAGAAATAAGGTGCTGACTGATGTGAAAAGTACCGAACTATTTTAATATTTTTATGTGATCTGAAATTTAAAAACCTCTCTCACAGTGGCCTGATTTAGCTTCACTGATCAGGATAGTAAAAACATGCGTATATTAAAGGAATTTTCATTCACAAAGCAGGCTTATCACATTCACACAGTTCAATACTGTTCTATCCTGATTAAATTGAGCTTAACTTAAATTCCGTAAGGCAGCGAAGCAATTTCGAAGTCTCGGTGTGACGAAAATTGTCGGTCGATCTCCTGAAAACATTTGTAATAATTATTAACTTTCGGTGATCACATGGAGAAGACCGGAGATCTGCTGGTAAGACCGTGTTAGCCCATTTATTGAAAGTAATAAACTGGATATGTTGAGCGTACAAAACGGCAGGTTCGTCCAGTGTAAATCAGACGTTCCCCACTGATCCCGTGCAACACAGCGTAGTAAGCAGACACTGTCAATAATAATCAGTTAAATAATACGCGAACACACTTACTTTAGTTTAGTTCATGTATTAAATTCCTTCTCATACAGAATCTCATCAAGATGGCGACTAACTCAACAATACATACATATACATCTTCGTTCTTTCACGGCTAATCGGCAAGATCTCCTTCACTCTTTTCATAAGAGAAAACATAGATAGCAGAGAAGCTATTCCATGGAGTAAATGGACGCTCCAAGGAATAACAGGGCTTGAAACTACTTTGTATTGATTATCATCGAATATTAAAGTTTAGGAATCGGTAAGATAAGAAGAGATATTTCGAGATATGTACTGAGTTATATAATTTATAAAAATTTCTGAAAATATCGCGGAGAGACCGTTGCAAAAGACATTACATCGCCCCTCGCAGCGAGCAAAGTTGATATGTATCCACTTTGCGAGCTAACTACTGGCTTAGCTAACTGATTAGAATTTGTGGAAAATACGTTCCTATAAATTTTAAGAAGTTAGTAAGATTTTTTGATTACAAGAATTGAAAGAGATTTGGTATAGGCAACACCGATCTTCGTTACCTAGATACTTAGCTGTTGCTTTCACATGTACTGGGGCATACCCGCATCCCACGTACACAACCAGGGAAGATGGACTTATATAGTTGTTAATCAGGTCTACCTATTCAGGAACTGGCCTTCACAGGGAAACCCCGGAAAACCTGGAGGCTTAGACCCCAACTAGGTATCACAGATGATAGGAAAGACAGAATAATTTAGAAATTTGAGAGATATTCTAGAATTCATAGGAAAGATAAAAATCTGCCTCATAGCCAAAAAAAAAAATCTTTACACATGAAAATTTTTTACAATCTTCTGAAAATTTTCTTCATCGATGTCTTGCTGAACTGCGGTGAGACTGATCGAACAGGAACATGGGACACGGCACGGAGGACAGGCGTCGCATTGGCGTACCGGACAGGAGACGTAACGCATTTGAGAGACCAGAAGGAACCTCAGGAACAGGTACTCAGGATTGTGGCATGAAACAATCGAAATTCGTCTAAGTAATGGTCAACTATTAAAGATTCCTGGAAGAGAAGGGTCAGTCGAATTTCTCCAGATTCATTTTGAACTCAAATATGGACCTGATGCATCTGAGGAATGGGAAAATTCATTCGTCTTATACTTTCCACACCTAGGTATCTTAATCGATACTGTAGTTGCACAATATCAAAACTCCAGATCGGAAAACAATTTTGAAAACATGGATAATTTCATCCATCTTCTTGAGTAAGCCGAAAGGTTCTAATCCTGGTTGTAATTAATTAATTTTTTTTTGTGTTTCGTTGGCTTTTCCAGGTGGAAGTAGATCTGAATCATTCCTAATTTGGTTTCAAGTACGAATGTGGATAGCATGTCAGAATATTAAAAACTTTATTATTTGAGACAATTTTTAAAAAAATTATATCTTATTCATACACGATTACAATGAAATTTTGGTGAAAGAGAACGTTAATTAAGTCTTGCTGCATGACCTCTCCAGCTGAAATTAATCTTTGTTAGTAGTGATTGACGATCAAATTTTTCTCTTTTATACTCCGATTGCCGTATTTTCCCATGAACATATATGAATGCAATATAACAATAAACAAATCCAACTGGAAAATGACACATTATTATAAATTCAATGAAGAACTTTCTTATTAACTCTAATTTTATAAACACACACTAAGCTAGTTAATTAAATTATCTTGAATAGAATTTAGCTCGCGCCAAAAAAACCAGCGAGTCTTTATGTCTGTGGGCAGTTGCAATCGATTTTAATATCCTAACGCGGTTCATTTGTTCTCCTGTGAACTGTCAGTTTACAAACACTTAACTTCACACGCAAGCGCCGTATTCGGTCATATAGTTTCAGTAAACTTATTATCACTGGAGATTAACACTCCCTGAATGTATATTATTTCACACGCACAAGCTTCTTTGGTGATCATCGCGTAGACAGATAACCTGTAAGTCTTCACAGCAGCAATAGCTACAGTTCCACTCAGTTTTCTAAATATTCCTATGCTATCACAGAAGCAATCGTTTACTGTTCATTAAACTATCACAGATGCTTGGCATGCTGCCATTTAACCTATCACAGTAGTTGAGGCATACTGTCCTTCGCACTTCAATTTTTTTTTCAACCCCCAAATACTTCATACAGACTTTTCATTTAATTTGACACACTTTCTTTAAAAGTACCTCTTTAGGTCTGCATGGGGAAATAATCCTTTTATTCTTCCAGAATCCGGATATGGTAATAAATACGCACCAGGATTCGGTATATCAACTATTATATATGGACCTGTATAAATTAGATTCCATTTTCTGATAGTCTTCTTCAACCTTGATGACTTGATGTGTCTTCTTAAAAGAATTTTCTGTCCGGTATTGAAAGTCTGAATCCGTTTGATGTTTCTATCATGGATTTCCTTTCGCTGTCTTGCTTTCTCCGTAATATTAATGAGAGCATTGCGAATTTTTTCTTCCCATGACATTTTGGTGCCTTCGAGTTTAGGCAAGTTATCTACCCAAAAATTTCTTTCGTTATCTCTGAACATCAGTTCATTCGGGGTAAAACTTGTAGAACTATGTGGTAAATTATTATAAATCTGCTCAAACTCGGTCAAATAGTTTATCCAGGTAGTTTGTTTATCATGACAGTACGTTCTCATGGCTCTGTTTAGTTCTCGGAAAACCATTTCAATTAAATTCCCTTGTGGATGGTAGCAAGATGTAAATATCTGTTTTATTCCTAGTTGTGATACTAATTTTCTCCATAAATATCCAGTAAATATCTTCGCATTGTCAGAGATGATAGATTTTGGAATCCCTGCATGAGGAATGTAGTCATTTACAAACTTTACTGTGGCAGCTCTTGCAGTTGCTGATTTTATAGGATATAATTCAACATATTTTGTAAACACATCACAGAATCCAATAATGTACTTAACACCATCTCTGGCTCTAGGAAGTGGTCCACAAATATCACATGATATAAGTGATCTTAGTGCTTCAGGTATTATTGAGCGAAGCGCAATTTTATTTCCTTTGTTGTCCGGCTTAGCCTTTTGACAGAGAACACATTTCTGTATGACTTTGTACACTTTTCGCCTTATATTTGGGAAGTAACAATAATATCTAATCTTATTAGCACACTTTACAACACCAACATCACCCCAGGTCACATGTGTAAACCAAATTAATCGTTCTCCATATTCTTCGGGTATGCAGACACACCACTTTGGATTCTCAGTCTTCCCAGATTTAAAAAATAAAATATTATTCACAAGCCGGTAGTATTCCAAATTGACCGTAGGATTTTGTTGATTGAATTGTCGTATTATAGCATTCCATCGCCGATCCTTCTTCTGAAGCTGAGCCATTGTCTTACATAACTGAATATAATATAACTTGTCATTATTTTCTTGAAGAAGAAGCACTGGAAATTCTGCCTTATTATTTAAATACATTTCAGGTGTTATTCCTTCTGTAGATCTTGACAACGTGTCAGCTACAATATTTTCTTTTCCGGCTACATGAATAATTCGAAACTGATATTCTTGCAGCGCCAGCGTCCACCTTGACAAGCGAGGATGCAGCAACTTACAAGTTTGTAAAAAAGGCTAGTGATTGGTGGTCACAATAAACGGTTATCCTTGAGCCATATACATAATAATTAAACCTTTTCAAAGACCAAATAACTGCTAAAGCTTCCAATTCCGTTGTGGTATATGCTCTTTCACAGGTGGGTAAAACTCTGCTAGCAAATGCAATTGGACAAAAGGTTTTTACACCATCGATGTACCTAATTTGAAATAAACAAGATCCTAATCCCACATCTGATGAATCAGTGGCTAAACAGAATCCACATTCATATCAAGGTGGTATAATAACGGAGCATTTATCAGTTGATCCTTAATTTCACATAAGTCTTTTCACAATCATTAGACCATTTCCTCAGGAGCCGGTTTAGTGATTCAGAGTTCATTGCCTGAGTTTTAATAAATCGACGGAAAATTTAAGCCAAACCTATAAAGCCTTTCAGTTGTCTTCTGTTTCTTGGAGTTGGAAAATTTTTAATCGCACTAATCTTCGCTTCTGTTGGAAGAATGCCGTTTGCATTAATCATATGTCCTAAGAATTTAATTCTCTGTAGAGAAAATTGGGGTTTCTTAGATTTGCAGTTATACCAGTTTGTTTGAACACAGCAAAAATCCTCATAATAAGTTGTACATGTTCCTCCCAAGTTTCAGAGGCAATTAATAAATCGTCCACAAAAATTGTTATTCGACAACGTAGTTCTGGTCCAAGGGCATAGTCCAACACAGAAATAAAAACTCCAGAGCTGATATTGAGACCAAACGGAACGACCTTGAACTGATAGCTTCTCCCTCCATATATAAAAGCAGTATATTTTCTTGAGTCCTTGTCTAACTGGACTTGCCAGAACGAATTTCTCAAATCAATACTGGTTAAATAGGATACATCTTGAAATTTCTGTATTAACTAATCGATGTTCTCCGGATGTGTGCGCACAGGTACTATAATTTTGTTAATTTCCCTTGCATCTAATACCAATCGAACGTTTCCTCCTGGCTTTGGTACAACAAGCAACGGAGAATAATATGGGCTGTTCGACGGTTCAATAACATTCCAGTTTAACATTTTTTGTATCTCTTCCTGAACTGGTTGTTTTAATCGCCAGGGAATGGGATAGTGTGTGCGGCAAAATGTCTTATGGGGCTTAATCTGTAATGTACAAACATATCCTCTAATAATTTCGGGCTTTTCATCGAAAACTGACTCTTATTCTGTTAATATATTGAATAATTGTTCCCTCTGACTATCCGTTAGGCAATCTGACTCAGCAATCTTCTGTTCGACTGTTTGTCTGAAATCCTATACTTGAATTGACTTGATCGTTAGTCGGTACATATTATTATTTTCAGCACAAATCAGCTGCGCAGCAGCACCACGGAAATATCGCTCGTACACTGCCTCCTTCCTCAGTAAGATCAGTGTAACAAATTGATCTTCAATTTTAAAATGCACCTTTCCTTTTACCAAGTCCAACTTGCAATTGCAGGCTTGCAAAGTTCCAATGCCAAGAATACAATCTACTAACAACTTTTCCACTACAAGGAATATGCATTGTTTAGCTACATTTCCCAATTTTAACTCTATAAGCGTTTGTATCTTGACGTTCCGGGATTTTGCTCCCACTGTACCTATAATTCGGCAGTTTTGTACTGGTAGGACAGGGATTTTCTTAATTTTAGTAATTCTGCGAAAGAAAGTTCCGGATACTACGTCTGTAGATGAAGCTGTATCCAATACAACATTGGTTAAAATTCATCCCACTTCTGTGATGATCTCAGACACAGGAACCCTTTTATCTTCGACTACACAGGCCTCTAAGTCTCTCGTCAATTCATCTGTCATTAATTCGCCTTCATTATATCTCAACATTGCCACGGAATTAATTTCG
Organism: Schistocerca americana; assembly: GCF_021461395.2. NCBI lineage: Eukaryota > Metazoa > Arthropoda > Insecta > Orthoptera > Acrididae > Schistocerca > Schistocerca americana. The sequence goes on from NC_060128.1 coordinate 56,147,451, forward strand.
TTTAAAACAGGTTTGCCCCTTTTGTATTCCCCGGCAGACTTTACGGAGCATAAAGCGGCCCTCTTCAGTTTAAATGTCGATTATTATTTCCTCTTGAATCATCTACTACTTCTGTTATGGTTGGTTGTTGTTGATGACTGGTTGTGTTATTTGCTTCAAATCGAGGGTCAGAATTTCTGTACGCATTATTATTATTAGAATACTGCTGGTTCTGATAATCTCTTGCACTTCCACACATTGGGTTGTATCTGCGGCCTGTTCGATTGTCTCTGAACCTGCCCCTCGCAGCACTGTTATTGAAATTTCCATTTCCTTTGCAATTGTTTCCGTTGAATCTCTGACTATTCCTAGTGTAATAATTATTAAATCCGTTTCCATTCCGGTTTGCATTTGGCGCCTCAATCGCTCTCCTCTGCATAACCGGTTGTCTTGGCCGATGTTCATCTTCCACGATCATATCTATAGTGTCAAGCGTAGTCATGAAAGAGTCAAGGTCATGCTCATTAATATACAGCATTCTATTTCTGATGCTGGCCGGAAGTCGAGATTCTAATATGCCAATCACGTCTTGTAGAGGCATAGGCTTATCCCAATACCGCGATTTGTTTATATATTTCTCAAAGTATTTCTTTAAAGACCCACACGAAAAGGAAAAAGGTTCCGGGTATAATACCTCATGCCTTAAACGTTCTTGTACTCCTTCGGACCAGTATTTGGATAAAAATGATCTTTCAAAATCTTCATATGTGTCCCAAGTTGATATCATATCAGATGCCCTTATAGCTCCTGACCCCTGAATGTAACCGGTCACGAAACTAACCTTTTGCCACTCACTCCAATTTTTTGTCAATACTCCCCTAAAACTTCTTATAAACACTACGGGATGAACATTTTTCTTGTCTGGGTTGTAGATCTGGAATTGACGTTGTTTCAGCATTTTCTCCTCAGTATTGCTTTTACAATTATAGTAATTATGACTACCCTCATAGTGTTGCGATTGTTGTTGATTGCAAAAACGAACGCGTGCATTAATGTCCCTTTCTGCACTTGATCGGTTAAATAATGCAGCTTCATTGATAGATCTTGTTATGGGTTCATTTCCTTGCGTGGAACGCAAATCTTCTCGAGATAGATTTAAAGATCTCTCAATGTTTTCTTTCCAATGTTGTCTCAATGTTTTCTTTCCAATGTTGAAGTTCTTCGCGTAGTTGTTCACTGGCCTCTCGCAAACCTTTATTAAATAAATTTTCTTCAGCACTTTCGGTCATAGATAGTATAAGAAATGCTTTCCCTTTCCAAACTTAACTGCGAGGTATTAAAATCCATGGAGAAGAAATAAAAAGTTTGAGGTTTGCCGATGACATTGTAATTCTGTCAGAGACAGCAAAGGACTTGGAAGAGCAGTTAAAAGGAATGGACAGTGTCTTGAAAGGAGAATATAAGATGAACATCAGCAAAAGCAAAACGAGGGTAATGGAATGTAGTCGAATTAAGTCGGGTGATGTTGAGGGTATTAGATTACGAAATGAGACAAAGTAGTAAAGGAGGTTTGCTATTTGGGGAGCAAAATAACTGATGATGGTCGAAGTATAGAGGATATAAAATGTAGACTGGCAATGGCAAGGAAATCGTTTCTGAAGAAGAGAAATTTGTTAGCATCGAGTATAGATTTAAGTGTCAGGAAGTCGTTTCTGAAAGTATTTGTATGGAGTGCGGCCATGTATGGCAGTGAAACATGGACGATAAATAGTTTGGACAAGAAGAGAGTAGAAGCTCTCGAAATGTGGTGCTACAGAAGAATGCTGAAGATTACATGGGTAGATCGCATAACTGATGAGGAGATACTGAATAGGATTGGGGAGAAGAGAAGTTTGTGGCACAACTTGACTAGAAGAAGGGATCGGTTGGTAGGACATGTTTTGAGGCATCAAGGGATCACAAATTTAGCATTGGAGGGCAGTGTGGAGGGTAAAAATCGTGGAGGGAGACCAAGAGATGAATACACTAAGCAGATTCAGAGGGATGTAGGCTGCAGTAGGTACTGCGAGATGAAGAAGCTTGCACAGGATAGAGTAGCATGGAGAGCTGCATCAAACCAGTCTCAGGACCGAAGACCACAACCAGCAGTACTTCCATTCAGGACATCCAACAAGTGCATCACTCAGTGTGAAACCGAGCAAGTACTCGCACAAGGATAGGAAGTGGAGCAACGCATTATTAAATTGCTCAGTGTGTGAAGGCGTTTCTTCGGAATAAATTATCCAGTTCTTCTGAAACTGTAATCGTTTATTTGTGTGTACATGTACATCAGATCTATCGATTTCCACCCCATTCGGACAATTCCGTTGTGATGGGTTGTTCCTTTCTTTTTTTTTTTTTGTCTTAGAGTGTATCATACAAAGTTTTCTGTTGTATGACCAAAACTAAGACTGGTCCTTTATGTGTAATTTGTCCCGATTGTTCACTTTCAATTACCTTTCTTGTGAAAATTGGTTTTTATCCATTGGCTTTTGGCGCCTTATTTTCATTTCGACAGCAAGTCGCCTGCATAATAGTGATGAGGAAATGTGGTTGGTTTTGAAATACTTTTTTGTTAGTGGAGGTTGCTTATGATGTTACTCTGCTTGTATCTTCCGCCCAATTGCGCACCTCTCGTGGATTTCGCTTTCTGTTTGTTTTGTGTACGTGGTAGTACTACTCGCGTGTGAGTTTTTGACGGAGACTACTGCTTTCTCTGAGGTTCTTGAGATCAGTCTCAGTGTTGTCTGGGTGGTGGTTTTCTTTTACGAGATGATCTACAAAGTGGAGTGGTTTCTGCGGGCCTAGTCCTCGTAGACAGATTTGCGTGAACTACAGGTTAATTGATATATTCCAACATTCCGAAATTTGTCTGTGGAGGAGTTGGTACTGACGTTTTTCCATACTGTCATGATTGTAGTCCTTGTGTCTTTAGGATGCTCGATACCTTGCGGACGTTTTTGTTGCTCTATATTAGTACGTGTCATACTGGTAATAATTAAAATGGCCCGGACCTGCAGCCCGCCCGTTATCGGGTGAAACAGCTGTGTTTGTTACCGCGCGGGATGCAGTTTCTCTTATTAAATGCCCTTCTGCAACTGACGAAAACATATAAGTAATATTGATGACAAGAGTCTTTTAAATGCTCAAACAGATGACGTAATTTATTTTTTATTTGGATACTGTATGTCGATAGGTTGGAGGTTAAGATGCGCACCTGTGGTTCAAATGGTTGAAATGGCTCTGAGCACTATGGGACTTAACTTCTAAGGTCATCAGTCCCATAGAACTTAGAACTACTTAAACCTAACTAACATCACACACATCCATGCCCGAGGCAGGATTCGAACCTGCGACCGTAGCTGTGGCGCGGTTCCAGACTGTAGCGGCTAGAACCGCTCGGCCACCCCGGCCGGCTGCGCACCTGTGCTTAAAGGTTAAACGAATTAGGAAGCAGTTATGACAATGATAAATCTTGCTTCAAAGGGAGCAACCTTTTCATTTCAATCAGCAACAAGGTGCGACTGGATCCCAACCCGTCCCTTTTGACAATCTTATTCTGACTAAAGCCCTGATGACACTTGGCTGTTAATATGTCAAAAGTTAAACTGCTTCTCAGTTACGAAGTCCGCTCTAAAGGAACGTTCTAAAACACTACGTATGATCGCTTATTACGAGAGAACTCACTCGGCGGAACGGAGAGATCCAGTTAGAAATATACCAATAATGACCCGGTCTTTCAAACACAGGGACGCACAGCTTAGTACAACAGGTAGTTTAGATTATCTCAAATACAATTACAATCAAGGAATTGAACCGGTTGACACCAAAATCTAACCACAAGACCCCAATTTGTTTAACGGTAACCTGCGCCCTGACACAATTGTTCAGACAGTATTTCCGACCAGCGGCTGATTCATTGAAACGTTAATGATCGGGTACAAACTAAAATGGAAGGTCAATATAATATCAGACCAAATTTTTAAACGACAACCAGTGTCTTAGTACAATACTACGGCCTATATTTACGACCAAAGAGCCGACGGAGTAAAACTGTGAGGGTCGGGTAAAAACCACAGAATAATTAGGAGGTCGGGCAGACAAAGACACCAATCACGACGAGGATTAGAGAGTGTGACTGCCCTTTATCAGCAAGCAGCTCCACGGATCGGCGGTTACTGAGTGAGTGGTGCCGCTGACAGCCAGGCTGGAGGGGGGCAGCCAGCCCACGAGCAGCCGCCCGCCACCAGTGGTGCCAACCGACCGGCGGGACGTCGGCCCGCTGCCTGTAGCCGACGCCGACGCCGACCCCGGTGAAGTGCTGCGGCACCTTTTACGCTGCGCAGGCCGTGGCTCCGGCCGCCCGGACCTCGTGGCCGCTTCTCGTCGCGGCGCTACCGCCAATGCACCAACTTGGTGCCCTTCCTCCTCTGGCCAGCGGACCCGCATATATGCCGGCGAGCGAAGACACAACCCACAAACTATCGGCTACAGGGACAGTCGACGCTACCTTTGATCTAGTGGCCCCAGACGGAACAGCCTACTAACTTACAGGCGCCACGGCTTACCGACGACATTTTATATTGTCACGAAATTGTCCGTGAATCTCGCTACGTGCAATCACCGCGCAGTGTATGTACACGAAATTTCGTGAGCAGTTTTACGCGTCAAAATTTGTTTTTGTTAATTGACTACAGATTGAGCTAGATCGTTGGTCGATCATCAGCGATCGGCTTGTTATCTTTGGCGCGCCCCCGGGCATGAGGATCTTTGCGTTTTCGGCTGGGGCGCACGGGACGGCGAGAGGCAGTCGGTTTGGGGCGGCCGGTGAGACTGGCGGAGTGGCGGCTCGGGAGCAACCACACGTGTGATGCTTGTTACGCTGGAGCTGTTTGCTAATCGTGAAACTCCTTGCGCAGTTACTGGTTGCCTGGAAGGCATCTCAAGTAAACTGTGCCGAGCCTCGCAGTGAGAGGGGAGTCGGGAGTGGGTGTGGGCCTAGGTGTTTGTACGAACTGAGGCGCCCGTGTGAGAAGCACGGCGTGGGCCCGTCGGTCGCTTCGTCCTTCTGGCGGCCACCGCGAGCGGATGTTCGGCCGGAGTGTCTGCAGTTTGTGGTGAGTGTAGTGTGGACGAGTTCTCGTAGGGTGTGCTCCCGGCCTGACTCTTAGCCTGTGTTACTTGTGGGTGCCGACCCCTTGTCTGCTACTGCTTCCGGGCGTCCTGTAAGATTTCACAGCAAAACTGTGTTCTTGGGGCATTCTGTGTTTCTGGCTCAGCCTCCGCCTAGAAAGGGGAAAGATTTGGAATTCCTTAATGCTGTAATTTAAACATATATAAAAACATTGTTCTTTCAGAATAACCGCCTGTTTCTTTGGGACACTGCAGTTCAAACAGGAGTGTTGGAATGTTAATGAGCACTTGTTATTCGTCAAATGAAATGTATTTAATGCCTTGCAGTTTTCTGGGGCATGCAGCTGTGTTATTGAACTCATTTTGAAGTGTTCTGTTGGGTCAATGACTGCTCCCCACTTCAGTGTATTCTTTTGAGTAGTACTGAAAGGTTTTTTGGATATTTGTCAGTGGGGTGTATTGATTCAATTTTGTTTTTCTTTCTTTTGGATTATGGTGAATTATTTAGTTTACCTGGTCATTGGCTTAACTCGCGCTTCACGCTCTAAATCAGTTGATATTGAAATTGTTTTTTCTATTCCTGTTTGATGTCAGACACATTCAAATGTAACTTCATTTAGTTATTTGAAATAAATGTGTCGGATTGACCTTAATGAATTACGTGCAATCAAAGTAAGGGACCCAGTCCTTCATTAGTGCTTAACAGTGGCGTGTGGTTCGGGTTGTGAGATGCTCGGACCACAGATGTTGTATTTTTCTGTTTTCATGTAATGGCCATCACGAGCAGAATGTATGAACACGGGCCTCCTAGTCGAATACCTCGTCACAAGCTACAACGCGCCGAAGAAAACGACCACAGAGGGCCATTCCGGGACAGTTGGACGACTTTTCTCCTTCAGCATAAAATCTGTATATTCTCAACTTTGTTTGACTACTGTCAGCAAGTTCGTACAGAGTGTCATAAAAACTATGACATATAACTATGGCACTGCCACTTAAAGATAAAATGAACATATACATGAGTTACCCATTTCATGCATGTGTGTGGGTGAGATGGACCAGCGCACTTTCCGAGATGGATCATACAACAATGATTATACATGACGAAAAAACTCAATCAAAATTTCATATTTATATTTGGAATATGATGTAATCAATATTGTAATATTAGTAATTTTCCACTCTCAAACATTAATATACCCTCAATAGTAAACGCCTGATGACCTAAAGTTATCGAACAATTGTAAAGCAAAAGAAATGAACCATCGCATAGCAGCGACAGAATCTATTATTAATTATCTTTGGCGTTCTTGCGCCTTGCATCTAAATCTCTATGTACATGTATTGATAAATTATATAAAAAAGAATTCTGTTGTTCCAAGACAAATGAGGCATTGGGCGCCTCACCTTTTACTTTTTGTATTCCATGAAAGGCAGAGGCGGACTTGCTGCGTTCCGCAACGGTATTTTATATTTTATGTGAAAATATTCAGTAAATACGCTAATTGTTTTTTTTTTCAATCAGGAAACATGTAGTTTCTTGTAACTTATTACGAACAGACAGCATCAAGAGGACATTTTGCCTGTTATGTATAAAGTATTTAACCACAAGGGTCATCTATTGTAATTTAATATGAAAAGGTACGTAGCATTAAAAAAAAGTGTGTTAAAGATAAGTGTGCTTATTTTAGTAAATTAACCTTGATGATTTCCATCTCCTTATTTACCTGAAGGATAATTATTTTGTGTTAGTTCATCACCAGAAATTACGATCACGCTGGTGGGCCGAACGCAGCATCAGGCAGAAGGAACATTATCGTTTTCCTATTATTTCTGAATCAGCTTTTTTTCCTTTTTTTAATTGTGTAGTGTTGCATTTCTTTTAAAGTCTATAAATCTTCTGGTTCCTTAGTGTTGTTCCGGGTATGACTACATCGCGACTATAAAAATGCGCAGAAATGATAATGTTTCTTCCAAAAGATCTCAAAGAAATCAATCTGCTGCTCTTGTTCAATATAATCCAACCAGGTATTTGACGCTTAACGTATGTTATTATAATAGTGTAATCAATCCCTGATGCTATTGCCAAGTGGCCCACCAAAATATTCACTTTTTCGAAATTTGTTGAAAAAATATAAAATAACAATTCTTTTTCTTTTCGCCGCCCAAGAGCAACGCTACAATATTCACTGAAGCGCCAAAGAAACTGATATAGGCATGCGTATTCAATCACAATGTAAAAATGCAGAATACGGCGCTGCTGCCGGCAACGCCTATGTAAGACGACAAGCGTCTGGTGCAGTTGTCAGATCGGTTACTACCACTACAATGGCAGGTTATGAAGATTTAAGTGAGTCTGAATGTGGTGTTACAGACGGCGCGCGAGCTATAGGACACAGCATCTCCGAGGTAGCGATGAAGTTGGGATTTTCCCGTAGGACCATTTCACGAGTGTACCTTGAACATCAGGAATCCCGTAAAACATCAAATCTCCGATATCGGTGCAGCTTGTAACCTCCCCACAAAAATTTTACATGACAGTAATATTACTTAGGAATGCCAATGGACATTGCGCTAAGTGTAACCTCTCCACTGAAATTTTAAAGACAGAAATAATAAATGAATAGGAGCCAAACGTAACCTCCCTAGCAATTAAATTTAATGACAATAAAAGTGAGAATCGCAATCTGACTCAAGTATAAGTTCTTCATAAAAATTAAAGTCCATTCAGTGATAATGATAATTCAATTAAACCGAAATATCGGTCTTTGGCCCTGTGCAAAAAATCAAAATTAAAATTCTTACCTCATTACAACACCTAATCAAATTTCTGCTCTTGTTCTTGCGCACCGCTTGGAGGAACTGCATTGCAAATAATAATATTCCCTTTTTTTTTTTTTGTAATCTAATTGAAAACTGAAACTTTTGTTTAAGGGAAGTGGAACGAAATAGTTACTTCAATCAAATGAAAATTTTATGTAAAATTGCTTTTAAAATCAAAGTTATTATTGAGGGCACTTGTTGAAAATTAGTTACAATAATTAAACTTTACATTATCCGATGATTATCTTAATTAACAGTATACCTCATTCAGCATCTTGACCAGTGTTGTCGCCAGACCACATCACGCAATCCCACTGGGCTGCTACCACTGATCGACCGCTCTGCATGACGACTACTAGCGTACTGCACGCGACGACTACTGACCGAGTACTGCCCTCAACTAGACAGAGCTACAGACTCGCAACGACTACTGACAGACTCGCAACGACTGACTGACAGACTGAGAACCGCTCGCAACACTCGCGCGGTCAAGCGCATACTCTCTGGTCACAGATGCATACGTGTTTCATAACCCTCCACTGGGGGGGCAAAAATTTGGCAGCGATGGTGAGTCATTTGGACTTGCCAAGCGCGGCAAAATTTTTCTTTAATTAACAAAATTCTACAACTTACAGAATATTTAAATGTTGTGCACACGCACTAAGTACCAAATATATCAGACAAAAACAAAATGTGAGTACAAAACATAGTAGTAAATCAGAAAAATGTATATACAAATTATTTGACAGACAACAAAGTGCACAGGCACTGAAAAAAAAATTCTTTAGCATATTCACAACAAATAAACAGACTGGCAAAATATTATGTTGACAAGTGACATGAGTGCACATGCACTGCAGTTGAGAACATATCAGTAATTGATGAAATGTATGTACAATTAGTAACGAATGACATAAGTGCATTCGCATTAAAGTATTGAATATACAGAATAGTAGAAATCATATTGAAAAATGAGAAAAGTGTACAGGGACTGAAGTTAACACCTAACAGAAGTGCTCATGCACTGTAGTTCAGAAAATAAAAAATGTGTATACAATATAAAAGACAAAAGTGCACATATACTGTACTTCAGAACAAATAAAAAAAATGTCTTTAGCATTTTGGCAATAAATAAACATAATAGCAAAAAAATCATGTCGACCAGTGACATAAGTGTACTCGCACTGGAGTTTAGCGAATTGAAAAAATGTATAGCCATGAACATAAATAATGTTAGCAAAAATGATTTTCACTATGTGACAAGAATTAGGATAGGAAAGGGAAGGATTGCATCATGGTTGTAGCAATTTAGATTGCACACAGCTGTTCTGAAAGTCCATATCTTTCCACAGAAGTACAACACCAAGTGACACAACTTGAAATTCTTTTCCCCTCAGAATTTATCAGCGTAGCCAAGACACTGAACTGTCGTAGTAATATTCCATTTTTTTTTTATTTTGGCAGTATATTAGGTACACCAAACAGTGGGACCATAATAACGTCTTCATCGCTCACGGTGGTGGACAGCATGTCGTGTCAACACCACGCTCTTACACGGCACATCAACGTAGAATTAGTGCAAAACCAAATATAGTGCTCCATGATCACTAGGATAAACAGGACAAATGGACATTGCAGTAATTCAGGGTAGTTAGCTCATAAGGTGAAGGACATTAAGTCACATAATATTGTCAATTACAGTAGTAGTTTACGGCATTCATAGCCCAGTTATTGAACATTTCTGTACCATGTATGTAGTATTACAGAAAAATGTTCATTAATTGTTTTACATAGAATCAGTAATCTTCTTTTCCTAGTTACAAAGCATTATTAAATAATCGCATTCTTTTCCAGTTACAAAGTATAGCATAGTTAATTAATCATTTGTCATTCCAATATAGTATTAATCATTAACCTTCTCCTAATTACAAAGCATCATGAAACAATCGCATTCTTTTCCAGTTACAAAGTACAGCATAATTAATTAATCATTTGTCATTTCAATAGTAATAATCATTAGCTTTTTCCTAATTACAAAGCATTATTAAACAGTCACATTCATTTCCAGTTATAAAGTATAGCATAATTAATTAATCATTTGTCTTCCAATAGTAATAATCATTAGCTTTTTCCTAATCACAAAGCATTATGAAACAATAGCATAGTTAATTAATTATGTGTCATTCCAATCTAGTAAGAATCATTACCCTTCTTCTAATTACAAAGCATTATTAAACAGTCACATTCATTTCCAATTACAAAGTATGAACATTGAAAACAAGAGCTAATTAATGGCATAATTAATAACAATTCATTAAGTGACACTAATTATTGGCACTCAGTGGCCATCAGGTATCGAATAGTATAAATCATTGTTCCTCATTCAGTATTATTCAGATCATTATGAAGTCATTATTAAAAATCAGTTAATTATAGTCATAGCATTAATAATCATGGGGATTATAAGTAGTCTCATTACAATAACAGTGGCAATTACTAGCCAGTTACTAAGCATTATTTTATATATATGTGTAATTTTGTTGTCTCATTAAGAAGTCATTACTCAAGTGACATACTATTCAGAGCTAATCAGTATTATTCAGAATTTTTCTCAAACTGGTATCACTATTTAGGACTGTTAATACATTTTTTTTTGTTAGCAATGCATTGCGTTGGGATCGATAATTAATTGCTGAGGCATAACACTTTTTGCTTTTGACCTATTGCTGCAAATGAGGATAGGTAACGTCATTCGTCATGAGTCAGCTGTAGCAAGGTTATGTAACGAGGCAGTATATGTGATTACATTTATAAATGGTAAACACAAATGGGTAAAAAAAAAATAAAAATGCAAGTACTAGAACAGGTATAATAAGTAACAGTTTTAGTAAGTATCATGACAAGCATCTCCTGGAAAAAATACAAAATGGATTATTGACCTGAAAGAAGAAACGCACACTATGCTGAAAAGTAGTGAACTTCGAATTAACAAGTAGTGAAATGTGTATAAAATGTGTTCCATAGCTGTCCTTTCCAAAACTTTCCGTCATCCTACTATGCAATATAACACCTGCTGTCAAAACAAACTGCAACAAATACTTAAATAACTACATAGCATAAATATAAAACTCCAACATTATCCTCATCTGTAAAGAAAAAAACTTCATTATCAATCACGTCATTATCCATATTATCATAACTTCATTATTATCATCACCTGTAAATAAAAACTTCATTATTCATAATACCATATCCTTCATCATTGTTCATCAGTATTCATTATCATCTGAAAAAAATCACTTCATTACTCATTATACAACTATTCCTTATCTCTAGCATATTTCATCACTAAAACTAAGATGTGTAGTTCAGTCTGACAGCCTGCATCAATCACCTTGTATTCTGAAAGAAAAAATTAGTTAAGACTGCTATTCTATGATGAGTATAGTATATTCTTGTTAATGCTTGTTAATCCTGATCCATTTACTCTTACTCATAAAGTTATTGCATCATCTTTCGTTTATTCCTTAGGTGAAATTCCCATTTCTGTTGAATTTATTTCTTACACGCATCATTTCTTTCTGAAATTGATGAACAAGGATTAATGTCTTACATTAAAATCATATACCCACTAAATAATGACTGGTTTATGGTAACATAATTAACCATACAGCATAACATGACAGAAAACGTAATATGTCAAAGGCATTGACAGTGTTCAGAGGCAAAATGTACAGATAATATCACAATGCAGCAGCAAAAATGTAAAACAGTCACGATGTTGAGATGTCATAAGGCAAAAAAAATGTCAAAGTCAACTGGTGTGTGTTATATCTTAACTATTTCACAGTGCATATAAACAAAACTGGAGTACAATCATATACACAAAAAAAGTGGAAAATGTGCACGGTCTGATGTGTAACGACAAGAAAAACGACCTGCTAACCTTACCTTGCCGGACACTTGCCAAGAAAAAATGCTATAATCATCAGTAATTAGTCAAGTGAAATAATTTCATTAATAAATGACATCATAGTGTGTTGAATCATAAAGTGTCTTCATTCAATAAACGGTTTAATGTTTGAGATATGGTGGTTGCCTTTCGATTTTCTAGTTCTCAAAGTTTCGACGTGTACAACATTGGGGTGAGGGATGCTGCGAATCCGATATGGACCTGCGTATAGAAGTTCAAATTTACTGCACTTACCTTTTAATTTACTGGATAAATAATGTATACGTACTAATATTTTCTGTCCAACGTGAAAGTCTCGGCGTCTACAAACCTGTTTTTGCTGTCTTCTCCGGCGCTCTGCGGCACGTTTGATGTTGTTCAGCGCAATGTCAATTATTTCGTGGTGTCTTAGTCGACGACATTTAGGGAAGTTTACTAATTCTTTAATTTTGTTCGGTGGTTCAACGTTTTTGAGTATAACAGACGGAGATAGCATAGTGGATTCATTTGGAATGGAATTAATTACATCTTGGAATGAGAGTATGTGTGTATCCCAATCAATATGTCTTCTGTGGCAGTATACTCTACACAGTTTACCAATTTCTTTCATTAATCTTTCACAGGGGTTCAAAGAAGCGTGGTACTTGGATATATAAATCGGAGAAATGTTTCTAGCTCGTAACATTCGTGTCCATACGCTACTACGAAATTGAGATCCATTGTCAGAAATTACTTTCATCACATGCCCTACATGAAATAGAAAATGTTTTACAAATGCTTTCGAAACAGTTTTAGCAGTAGCTTTACGTAACGGAGTGAAAGTAACAAATTTCGAAGTGAGCTCAACAGCGACAAAGATGTAGCAAAAACCTCTGTTAGTTCTCGGAATCGGACCAAAAATATCTACTGCGGCCATGTGTCTTAATTTAACAGGTATAATGGGATATAATGGAGGAATATGTGAAGTGGTGTCTGATTTAGCTTTCTGGCAAATTTTACAAGACGCTAAAACTCGTCGTATACGTTTCTCCATGTTAGTAAAATAAGAGTTCTGTCTCAGTATAAGAAAACATTTTCGTGCTCCGTAATGTGCGTAACTTAAATGAGTGTACCAAATTAATTTGTTAACCAGTTCGTCAGGAATGCATAATAACCAATTGTTGCTGTCAGGATGAGAGCGGCGAAACAGAATGTCATTGCGTACAGTGTAGTGGTTCCTAATCGTAACATTTTTCCTATCTTGCCAAAGGTGTTTAATTTCTTTCCACACATTGTCCTTATTTTGCTCTTGTGCTATGTCCTGTAATGACGATGAAATAAAGTTTTCAAATGCAACTTGCTGAATGTACATGACACTGAAATTTGTTTTGCAGAAGTTGGTTGCTACGTCTTGCTGATTGTTGCCGAGAGAACGCGATAGTGCGTCTGATATAACATTTTGTGTGCCGGGAATGTGAACAATCGTAAAATTAAATTCTTGTAAATACAGTTTCCATCTACTTAATCTATCGTGTGTGAATTTAGCCGAAAGTAAAAATTGTATCGCTCTGTGGTCTGTGTAGACGTTGGTATGTCTGCCATAAAGAAAGTGCCTAAATCTCGTAAAAGCCCATACAACACATAATGTTTCCAATTCTGTAACGGAATAATTTCGTTCAGCAGGTGACAGAATGCGGCTTGCAAATGCGATGTTTTTAATAACTGTTGAACCATCTTCTTCAATTTCCTGGAAAATGTGTACGCCTAAAGCGGTGTTAGAACTGTCGGTGGCAATGGAAAAATTTCTAGTAAGATCGGGGTGCGATAAAAGTGGAGCATTCAACAAAGCATGCTTCAGGTTCACAAATTCAGAATGTGCTTGCTTATCCCAAGACCAAATAGTGTTTTTACCTGTTAATTGGCATAATCTAGGCGTGTCTAAAGCGGAATAATGAATAAATTTACGAAAAAAGTTAATTAAGCCCAAAAAACTGCGTAATTGCTTTTTTGTTGTAGGAACAGTAATGTCACGTAGAGCTTGAAGTTTTTCCGGATCAGGTGCAATGCCTTCTGCTGAAATCACGTGTCCAAGAAATTTTATAGAAGTTTAGCCAAAATGCGATTTACTGAGGTTAACTGTAAGTCCTTGTGCACGAAAAGTTTGCAACAGTCGTTCTAAAATCACACTGTGTTCAGACCAGTTAGCTTCTGCGATAAGAATGTCGTCTACATACGTCGTAATTCTGTCTTTAAGTTCTGTCGGAAGTATTGTGTTCAAACCGCGAATAAAAGCTGCAGAAGAAATAGTTAAGCCGAACGGTAATTTGCAAAATTGATAACAGTCACCAAAACAAAGAAATGCTGTGTATTTTCTGCAACTCGGATGAAGTTGAATTTGCCAAAATCCCGATTTCAAATCTAGTGTAGAATAAATCGCAGTACCATGAAATTTCTGTAGAAGTTCCTCTAATGTCTGTGGTCGATCTGTTTCATTAATAATAATGTCATTAATGTGACGTGAATCAAGTACAAGGCGAAGTGAGCCATCTTTTTTCTTAACAATATGCAGCGGGTTTATGTACGGACTAACTGCTGGTTCAATAATTCCTTGATTAAGCATATCCTGCAATTCTTTTTTAACTTGTTCTCTGTGAATATATGGAATGGGATAATGCTTTGCTTTAAATGTATCGTGCTGTTTGACTTGAAATTCATACATAAAACCGGACATAGTACCAGGAATGTTGTCAAAAACTGGAGCTTGCTGTAAAAGAATTTTGTGTAAGTGCGTTCGTTCGTCGTCTGTAGTTGCACTGCTCTCTTTAACCTTATCAGAAATCAATTGCATTACGTCGTAGTCAGCTTCGTCTGGAGTATTATAGTTGTGTACGTACGTATCTGTGAACAATGTGGGATTACAGGCTATGTTACGTGTTGCGGAAATGACCTCTGTGCGGTTAATTGTTTGCTCTTCCGCAGATAAACAGTGCTGAAATTCTGAAGCCAATTGTACATTTTCATCCTTTAACATTAAATAAGAATTTTGAAAATCGATAACTGCGTCGTGTTGTACCAGAAAATTCGTACCTAGAATAACGTCTGTTGTCAATAAAGGAACAATCCAAAAATTAGAGTGGAAAGTATGACCTCCAATACAAAATGATAAATGCGTCTGTAATTTAACGTCTACTCCATTACTCGGTACTGCTCCTTTCACTTTTGTTTTGCCTAAAGGTAATGTCGGATAAATATTCTCTTTGTTGCACTCGTTGAAAGTTTCTTCATTTATTACAGATATAGGTGAGCCGGAATCAATTACTGCTGAGAATTTCGATGAACCAATTTTAATTTCGATAACAGGATGTGTAATGGTTTTCTGAATAACTGGTCTTTCCTGCAAGAGAGTGTCTCTGATATCGTCAAAAGTAATTACATTTTCGTGAACTACATTTTGCGTGTCTGAAGTAGTGCTTGTATTATTGGAAGATGCGATCTGTACAGTATCTAGTCAGATTCTATCTGACGTGTTATTGTTATTAGGAGGATTCTGTGGCATTTCGACTATTTGAACTGTCCTATTACTTCATCCAGACGTGTTACGCTCTGGATGGTACCTACTGTCGGGTTCATTCATGAGAATATGTTCTTGCGTATGATTTTGCTGTTGGTGAGACCGACTGTTGTTATATGTACGCTGATAATTGTGCTCATCGTTTTTACGTCTGTCGTGAAAGTCATTCCTATACGGTGCATTACGATAGGAATTGAAATACTGTCTTCTTTGTACGTAGTTGTTTCCTTGCTGCCGTACGTTACTATTTGTTGTATCAGGGACTATACGTGCACGCGGCGGAACATTAAAGCCTGGTTGACCTTGTGCATTCCATTGTTGGTTAGGTATGCTAACCGGCTGGTTTTGATGTTGTTGTTGTGAAATACCTCTATTGTTACTAAAGTGTGGTTCTTGTTGCTGAAAATTTTGACGATATTGATAATTAAAATTTTGGCTGTTATTATAATTTTGGTAGTTGCCGTTCCTAAAGCGTCTGTTATCTTTCCTATTGAAATTACGTGTCTGATCATAACTGCTGTATTTTTGTTGACCTTGGTTATTATAAGAAAAGTTTTTGTTTACAAAAGAATAATCAGATTGCTGTACTTCCAAGAGCTGTAAAAGATCTCTGAATGCTGAAATGTTTCCTTTTTGCTGGCCCGTTAGAAGTGACACTCGTAATGACCGTGGTAATTTAGAGATGCACAATTGTATAAGTGCGGATTCACTGTACGGCTCACTTAGGTACTGGTTTTGTTGCACCATGTGCTCAAAAAATTGCGTGACACTGGGAAAATTGGAGTTCTCATAATTTGGCAAACTAATTAACTGATCTTTAATTCCGCGCTGTGTCGTCTTCGAACAGTACGCTGATAGAAAAACATTCTGAAATTCCTCTACTGAACAGCATTGCCTCGCGATCGGTCTCATACGAGTTGCCGGTTCGCCTTCCAAAAAACTGCAAATAAATTCAAGTTTGTGTGTTACAGGCCAAGTCGGTGGAAGAGCAAAGCTAAATTGTTGAATACAATCCAGTGGGTGAATCTGCGTTCTATCGTTTTTAAAAACCTTAAACTTTCTCACTGACAGAAAATGTTTGTAGTCGAAATTATCATCTCTGTGTAATGGAACAGGTTCAGGATCGTAAGAGAATCTATTGAACTGTGGTTGATCGGAATCTAAGTCCCGTACTCTCTGTAGATTACCCAAATTATACGCACTGCGTGAGTCTGACACATGTTCATAAAGTTGCGTCTGTTGTGGCATGTTATTAACTGAAGTGTTTTTCATTTCTGTTACTTCTTGTTGTAAATTTGACAACTTCCTACGTAACGTGTTGTTAGATGAATCGATCTCATTAATTGTCTGCTGTAAATTTTGAAATTCAGGTGTTTGGTTAAATGAAATCGGTGCCGTATCGTCTGATTTATTATCATTACTACTTTCAATAGCATCAATACGACTGGCTAATTCATCATATTTTTCAGTCAGTATTTTTGCCTGATCATCGGTTTTAGAATCGGACGCATTAATCTGTTTTTGCAACTTACGCGTAGTTTCGCTCAGTTTTTTAACATCAGCTTTGATGACATCGCAATCCTGTGTTAGATCTAATTGTTCGAATCTGTCTGTCACTGTTTGAATATTTACTGTGTGTGTATCTGTTTTTGATTTAAGATCAGAAATTTCATCCCGTAATTCCGCGTTCAATTGTTCTATGGTATTAATTTTGTCGGACACTGTAGTAATATTATTGTCTACATACGTCTTCGCTTTCGCGAACATTTTACGTTTGTCTTCTTGTCTCTGTGCTGTGATTGTTTCCATTACTTGTCGTTTCACTTTGTTTTGATCCTGAATAAATTTGCGGAAACGCGTATCACTGTTTTGTATGTGAAGATTAAAGCGTTCGTCAATCTGAGTATTCTGTTGCTCGAATTTCGCGTCTATCTTTGCGTCCACTGTGCGCGAAAGTTCTACCGTCATTGCTTTAAACTCGTCCCGTAATTGTGTAGCGTTTTCAGAGCATTGTTTAGCGACTCCGCTAATTTCGTCTCTGAGTGTTTCTGTTGCGGCTATTTGCATTTCCCTTAATTCTTGCGCAACAGACTTAATTTCTTCGCTATTTTTTCGTGAACAAGCCTCAATTTCCACGCGCAACTGCTCCTTAGTGTCATGGCACTGCGCGGCAACGGCTCTAATTTGTTCACTAAGCTGTCTGGAATTGTCGTCTAATTTTTCATTTAAGTGTTGTTTGAGATTTTCATTATCTTGTTTGTTCTGTTCCCTAAGTTGTTTAAAATCTTCACTCCGTTGTCTGAAATTTACGTCATTATTGTCAAGTTTTTCATTAATTTTATTAAATTTTTCGTCCTGTTCACTAAGTTGTTTGCTCATTTGTCGCAACAAAGCCATAATTGGATTCGACTCAAGGTCAGCATTTCTATTCTCTGTGCTGTTCAATAGTGGATCTGGAACTCTCTCGCTTACTGTAACCATTTGGTTATTCTGTATTTTAGAAAAAGGTTTGCCAGTCAAATGTACACTATCAGTCATTGTTTCGGAATTAAATAAATCCGTCCTACTTTGTGTGATCTGTTCATTTTCATTAGACAAATTTGTCTGTTCGTTACTTGAGTTTTCCAAATCGGGTGTGTTAAGCCGGGCAGCGCTCATTACAATAGGGCGTTCTGCGCCATCAATTGTCGTCAAATTAACAGACGAGACAATTGAGTTCGTTTGTTCATTATCAGGGTAAAAGTCATCACTAGTGGTTGGAATGCACTGACTGTTAGTGAACGCAGGATTGTCATCATTACACTGCGTGTCACAATTACTATCGGTCACGCTGTTCAAGTCGGTAATTTCATTCAAAATACCTCGCGATACACTATTCACAGTCTTTCGCGGCATTTTTACAATAGTCACAATTTTTCACAAAATAAATAAGCACAATGCAAAAGCAACACACAAATACAACAGAGCAACGAGTTGCCGTTGACCTGTAGAAAGAAAGTCACAAGTTAATAAAAGCGTTGCGCCAAATCCTAATTATATCTAAGCAAATAAGAGCAGATATCTGACTGTCGCTCAAAAGACTCTCAACGAAATACTATCCTGGACTGGGTGTCGCCAAGTGTAACCTCCCCACAAAAATTTACAAGACAGAAATATTATTTATAGAATGCTAATGCACATTGCGCTAGGTGTAACCTCCCCACAAAAATTTTATAGGAATGTAAAGACAATACTTAATAGAAATGCGAGCCAAGTGTAACCTCCCTAACAAAAATTTACAATGAATGACAATATTATTTAAGAATGCCAATGGACATTGCGCTAAGTGTAACCTCTCCACTGAAATTTTAAAGACAGAAATAATAAATGAATAGGAGCCAAACGTAACCTCCCTAGCAATTAAATTTAATGACAATAAAAGTGAGAATCGCAATCTGACTCAAGTATAAGTTCTTCATAAAAATTAAAGTCCATTCAGTGATAATGATAATTCAATTAAACCGAAATATCGGTCTTTGGCCCTGTGCAAAAAATCAAAATTAAAATTCTTACCTCATTACAACACCTAATCAAATTTCTGCTCTTGTTCTTGCGCACCGCTTGGAGGAACTGCATTGCAAATAATATTATTCCCTTTTTTTTTTTTGTAATCTAATTGAAAACTGAAACTTTTGTTTAAGGGAAGTGGAACGAAATAGTTACTTCAATCAAATGAAAATTTTATGTAAAATTGCTTTTAAAATCAAAGTTATTATTGGGGGCACTTGTTGAAAATTAGTTACAATAATTAAACTTTACATTATCCGATGATTATCTTAATTAACAGTATACCTCATTCAGCATCTTGACCAGTGTTGTCGCCAGACCACATCACGCAACCCCACTGTGCTGCTACCACTGATCGACCGCTCTGCATGACGACTACTAGCGTACTGCACGCGACGACTACTGACCGAGTACTGCCCTCAACTAGACAGAGCTACAGACTCGCAACGACTACTGACAGACTCGCAACGACTGACTGACAGACTGAGAACCGCTCGCAACACTCGCGCGGTCAAGCGCATACTCTCTGGTCACAGATGCTACAATGCCTCGCCATCGCTGCTAAGTTACATACGTGTTTCAAGCTTCAAAAGATCCTGCAAGAACGGGACGAACGACGACTGCAGATTTCAGTGCTGGGCCATTAACAAGTGTCAGCGTGCGAACCATTCGACGAAACATCATCGATATGGGCTTTCGGAGCCGAATGCCCAGTCGTGTGTACCCGTGATGATTGCACGACAAAAAGCTTTAGGCCTCGCCTGGGCCCATCAACACTGACATTGGACTGTTCATGACTGGAAACGTGTTGCCTGATCGGCCGAGTCGTTTCAAATTGTATCGAGCGGATGGACGTGTACGGGTGTGGAGACAACCTCGTGAATGGGTGCACCCTGCACGTAAGCAGGGGGCTGTTCAGGCTGGTGGAGGCTCTGCAGTGGTGTGGGGCGCGTGCAGTTTGAGTGATATGGGGCCCCTAGTATGTCTACATGCGATTCTGACAGGTGACTCGTCTCTGACCACCCGCATCCATTTACGTCCATTCCTCATTCCAACGGACTTGGGCAATTCTAACAGGACAATGCGACGCCCCACACGTCCAGACGTGCTACAGAGTGGCTTCAGGAACACTCTTCCGATTTTAAACACTTCCGCTGGCCACCACCACCAAACTCCCCAGACATGGACATTATTAAGAATATCTGGGATGCCTTGCAACGTGCTCTTCGAAAGAGATCTGCATCCCCTGATTCGGATTTATGACCAGCCTTGCAGGATTCACGGTGTAAGTTCCCTCCAGCACTACTTCAGACATTAGTCGAGTCTGTGCCACGTGGGTTTCGGCACTTTTGCGTGTTCGCTGGGATCGTAGACTATATTGGGTAGGTGTACCAGTTTCTTTGGCTCTTCAGTGTAGAATTATACTATTAAATATTTTAGTCGAAAAGAATTGTATCAGTGTATTACAAATCTCGATTGAACATTGGGTTTTCTAATGAGATGTTCGTTTTGTTCAAGCATTAGCCTGTCTTCCTTTCACTACAGCAATTACACTTATTATCAACTATTCTACAACATTCGTGTAACAGTCGTGGACAGGAAAAGCAATGAATGCACTTGCATTTTTATTAACTCCGTAACAGAAATCACACCAGACACATTCATCTTCATCCAATTCATCAAAGTTTTTTTGGTGATCTTCTACAATGTGTGCATATGACGAGCACGGTGAGGTATTTGCAGAATTTTTTTTCTTATTCAGCTACTTCCATCTGTTTCTCTCTTCACTGGTACTTCCTTTTGATGACTTTTCTGTGTCATTTTTCTGTTCCGTTTCTTCTCTTATCTCTGTGTTCCTTTACAGTTTCAGTAGTTTCAGCAAAGTTTAGCCGTTTGCATCCACTTGCCGCCTTCCATTCCTAATTAATGGTTTTACCAATAGAAGGAACAGTTGATATTTCTTCGAAAAGCTTTGTCTGTGTTGGATTAGGTGTAGTCAGGTTTGAGGTGGTAATGTTGGAAGTCTTCGGTTTATTAGAAGTGGAGTCCGAAGTTGTGTGAGCGAAGGAAGTTGACTTGTGCCAATAACTCTGCTCTTTTGACGGTCTTGGATTCGGCAGGTCTTTTGATGCGATTTGACATGGTTGGTGTGAAATTCTGCTATCCCATTTGTTGGCACAGACGTATTTCTCGGCCATCTTCAGGGAGGTTATTCCATATGCATTGTGGCTACATTTAATTGTGATCCATCTCTCTCAGATTAAAACAAGTGTTCCATCTCTTCCAGATAACACTGGTCCATCTCTCCTGACTCTCTCGCAGAGACATACCCATGCCTACACATTCGTCACGGTCGCAGTAAAAAAAAAAAAAAAAAAACTGCATCAATTTTTTGCGAATTAAGCCTTAATACTAAAATCGTGTAACGACACGGTCAAGCTTACCAGCTACCCAGAACAGAGAACGTGACTCTTCTGACACGACAAAGACAGCACGACTTGTGCACCACGTTTATTCCTCGCAAGCAGCAGCAGCTGCTCTCTAGCGGCGCATTTGTGAAATACGCCACTGGTCCGCCTCATACAGTTGTCCAGCTGTCACGAACTTCCCCCTTCGTCCATGTGTTTTTGCCCGCAAGGTTCTAGTCGTAATTTTTGTGACTTAACGTATTCGAAATGGTTTCTGAGTTGAGTGCAATTTTATGACTTTCGCTTGTTCATGTTATTGTACAAAGTTTGCGAAGCCAAATGAATGTTTTTGAAGTTGGAAAGTTAATGCTGGATTCACGTACGAACATAACTTTAACTGAAAAATACATTATAAATTTTTATTTTACGCTGGGGCCTGGAGAGGTGGTTTTGAGTTGTACGACAAAAGGCAGTGAATTGCTTGGAAATTCTAAGACAACTTTAAGACAGAAGATTTTGATTTGTTATTGGGTTGGCACATAAGTTGTAGCGTTTTTCCATAAGTTTAATAAACACAACAGATACACATAACACAGACTTTACCCATCAGTAATATATTCTCTTTCACTAATTATTTTTATTTCACTATGACGTATGGCTGCGAGACATGGACACTGAACTCATTTACAAAAGGGAAACTTAGGACAGCACAGAGAGCCATGGAGAGATCAATGCTGGGCGATACAAGAAAGGATAGGAAAAGGGCAGATGACATCCGGTCTGTGACGAAGGTTAACGACATCTCAGAGACAGTAGGTTCCTCGAAATGGCAGTGGGCTGGCCACGTCGCAAGAAGAAAAGACGACAGATGGACGAAGCTGGTACTGGAGTGGAGTCCGAGAGAGCACCGGAGGCCGAAAGGAAGACCACCAGACAGGTGGGACAAAGACATCGAGGAGGTCGCTGGTAACACCTAGCAGAGAACTGCCCAAGGCTGTGCCACTTGGGGGAGACTGCTGAAAGCCTACCTGAATCCACTACTCGAAGAGGCCACATCATTTAATGATTGAATTGGCTGATGATGATGATGAAGATGATTTATAGCAGTCTGCCAACGCTGGGGTAACTTTCCGATTCCCCGACCGCAGAAATCACGTGGTCTCGAGCCGAAGAAGTCGTCGAGCCATGTTCGGAGCGCGTTTTCATTCCGGAAGGTAGTTCCTTGAAGGCAATGGGATAGAGAACGGACAGTGCAAGGTCAGGTGAATAGCGCGGGTGTGGAATGACTTCGCAATCCAACTACTGTACAGTGATTTTTGTCAGTCTAGCAGAATGCGGGCGGGAGTTACCGTGGACTAGCAGTCTTCCTGGTAGTCGTTCATCGACTGCATCTGGAAGACACCTCAGTTGTTGACAACAAACATCACCTTTCGTGGGCAAGTGCTCTACCATCTGAGCTACCCAAGGACGACTCACGTCCCAACCTCACAGCCGCCAGTACCTTGTCCCTCGGTAGAATACTTGCATGTGGAAGGCAAAGTCCCGAGTTCGAGTCTCGGTTCGGCACACAGTATTAATCTGCCAAGAAGTTTCGTATCAGCG
This sequence comes from Schistocerca americana, assembly GCF_021461395.2. NCBI lineage: Eukaryota > Metazoa > Arthropoda > Insecta > Orthoptera > Acrididae > Schistocerca > Schistocerca americana. The sequence goes on from NC_060128.1 coordinate 56,170,483, forward strand.
CACACTCCGCTGCAGAGTGAGAATCTCATTCTTTCGGCGGTGATGGTTATACCTCAGATCACCAGATGGCCGCTGCTGCACCAGACGCACAACACTATCTTTGGTGGCTGCACGCGGTTCTCTGTGCTTTGTTTGGCCTCAGCCATTTCTTTGTTTCCCGTATGTTAGCGTACAGGCGCCATTTCTCGTCACCAGCAGCGACACACGACAGGAATGGTCGGTGTTGTTCACGAGCCAGTCGACGACGAGAGGACAGAGGTCCACATACGGCCACTCGCTGATTTTTGTCATTTTCGCTAATAGCATGCACACCTGATCTTTGGATCACAGTTCATTACATCTACCAGCTCTCGAGTACACTGGCCTGGATCATTGCGGGGTAACGCTTCTAAACGATCTCCATGAGACCCCGAATGTCTTCCTGAACGTGGCGGATCACTGATGTCAAAGCGGTGCTCCTTAAAGCGAGAGAACCATCTTCTTGCCGTGCCGCGCTGTGTCCCGTACACGACGTCGGAAATGTTCCGATTTCTCCACTTGACATTCCATTTTCTAGCGTCCTCAGACCCACACTCTATCTCCAGATGACAAAATGCCAATATATAAACTAAACCAGCAACAATGAACTATAAATAAAAAATTACAATCGATAAATAAATCCACAGCAACCAGAGTACCAACATGCAAAGCAAAAACGTACCAACCTAATATTTTGAACAGTGTGTACAACTTTTGTGCCACCCAGCAGCTAATTTAAAGAATGGAGCCGAGGAAAGGTAGATGCGAAGTTTGTCTCAGTTGGCATCCCTTCTCTGCCTATCCTGTTATGTTTTCCTTCTTACGCTGTACAATGGCAAAACTGCAGACCTAAACATTGAAATTAACATGTTGCAAGTTGTCCAGTGATGTGATTCCCAAACGGACGAGTAACGTTCGGGTAATCGCGCGCCGCCACCTACGTCAAACACACGGCTCCTATTGTTATACGCTTTGAACACAAGAAGATACATTGAAGAGCCAAAGAAACTGGCACACCTGCCTAATATCGTGTAGGGCCTCCGCAACACGACGTGAATGGACGGAACTGACGCCATGAATCCTGCAGCGCTGTCCATAAATCCGTAAGAGTACGAGAGGGTGGAGATGTCTTCTGAAAAGCAGTTTGCAAGACTTCCCAGATATTCTCTATACTCTCCATGTCTGGGGAGTCTGGTGACCAGCAGAAGTGTTTAAACTCAGAAGAGTGTTCCTGGAGGCGCTCTGTAGCAGTTCTAGATGTGTGGAGTGTCGCATTGTCCTCCTGGAATTGCCCAACTCTGTCAGAATGCATAAATGGATGCGGGTGATCAGATAGGATGCTTACGTATGTGTCACATTGCAAAGCCTCCACCAGCTTCAACAGTCACCTTCTGTCATGCAGCGTCCATGGATTCCTAAGTTCTTCTCCATACCTGTAGACGTCCATCCGCTCGATTCAATTTGAAACGAGCCTCTTCCGACCAGGCAACATGTTCCCAGTCATCAACAAACCGATGTCGGTGTCGACGGGCCCAGACGAGGCGTAAAGCTTTGTGTCGTGCAGTCATCGAGGGTACACGACTGGTCGTCGGCTCCTAAAGCCCGTATCGATGATGTTTCATTGAGTGGTTCGCACGCTGACGCTCCGTGATGACGCAGCATTGAAATCTGCACTTCCATCACGTGTAACGATTCTCTTCAATCATCGTTGGTCCCATTCTTGCAAGATGTTGTTCCGGAGATTTGATGTTTTACGGTATTTCTGATATTCTTGGTACACTTGTGACATGGTCGTACGGGAAAATCCCCACTTCATCGCTACCTCAGAGATGCTGACACACATCGCTCGTGCGCCGACTGTAACACCAACACCACGTTCAGACTCACTTAAATCTTGATAACCTGCCATTGCAGTGGCAGTAATCGATGTAACAACTGCGCCAGACACTTGTTGTGTTATATGGGCGTTGCAGACTGCAGCGCCATATTCTGTCTGTATTTGAATACGCATGCCTATACCAGTTTCTTTGGCGCTTCAGTGTTCCTCTTACTATTATTTGGTCAAAAATTACGGGAAATATTGAAAATCGAACTTTCTTGAGATAGGCAGCCTTCAACTGGCTACTTTCTGGTTTTGGGGATAGTCGGTTAGTGATGTATACTGTTTTATCTTAACTCCAGTATTTTCCTTTTTTAATTTGTCAAAAAATCGAGGAAATAAAGTTTCTTTTATATAAAACTTTAGTTAAATTCAAAATTTAACAAATTTCAAATGTTAATAACTCATCTTTTAATTTATTGTTTCTAGTGTTTCTGTTTGTCGCCATCATTTGGCTGAACAATGTGTTGAGTGTGCCACTCACAACCAGCCCCCCCCCCCCCCCCTCCTGCTGCTGCCCATATGGGGTGACGGATGAAACAACAATAAACAAAAGATACAGCCGTTTCCTCTGATTGAAATAACAGTAACAATACTCAGCTCACAATAACCATTCAAATTACCACAAAATTTTAACAATTAAAAATTAAAGAATGGTGAGATGTTTCCAAAAGCCGGATAGCTGTGAAGGTGCTACATTCGCAACTACCGGTTTCGCGTCAGTATAGACGCATCTCCGGGTTTATCTGTCGAGAATTCAAATCACTGTGCGAAATTTTTAAGTACTGGAAGTAGAGAACGATGGTGCTGGCGTTCGACAAAAGACAACGATGAGTACTCACAATGGTTATATTTCCATAATGTAGATGGACAATTACGGAGGCCCAGCTTTCGGGAAGTTATCTTCGTTAACAGTGAAAACACAATGGTGGACCGTCATAAGAAAATTGAGTGCACCCAAAAGGCGCCACTCAAAATGTACAAAGCGCGCCTGCTGAACAAGTCAGGCCGAGAAAAAAGCGGGGAAAAGAAGTAGTAATGAATGGGACACACTGTGAACGGGGATAGAATGCTAGAAAATAGACCAACGTCCACGGAAGGTACGGTGGTGTCCCATTTTTTCTAGGCCCGCTTTTTTCTAGGCCTGGCTCATTCAGCAGGTACGCTTTGTACATTTTGACAAACGTCTCTTGGGCGAGGTGAATTTCATTATGACAACCTACCATTGTGGTTTCACTCTTAACGCGGATAACTTCCAGAAAGCTGGGACTCCGTAATTGTCCATCTACATAAGGCCAGTATTACACTATTATATTTCCTTGATAAAGAAATGTGATCATATATTCATCGAATTTCTTTGACAATAATCTTTACCGTGGGGCTGAAAAGGGGTATTACACAGTCATCATAATTTCATCAAAGTCCAAGATGCCAGACAACAACTTTTTACTTTGCTTTGCAGTTGCATTTTGTTAGCATTTGGAAGAGAAGCGGCGGAAAAAAGGGGGAATATAATTGGCTTTTACGTCGAAATGACAAAAGCGTTAGGCAAAACTCGTTAGGAGAGTTGCAAGTAGAGGGCGGCAAGTCTTATATAAATTACCTACGAATGGATATGAGTGCGTGTCAGTGTTCCCTCACAAGGGAACCGCCCCATCGCACCCCCCTCAGATTTAGTTATAAGTTGGCACAGTGGATAGGTCTTGAAAAACTCAACACAAATCAATCGAGAAAAACAGGAAGAAGCTGCGTGGAACTGTGAAAAAAATAAGCAAAATATACAAACTGAGTAGTCCATGTGGAAGATAAAGCAACATGAAGGATAGGGTGAGAGCAGGAGCGCCGTGGTCCCGTGGTTAGCGTGAGCAGCTGCGGAATGAGAGGCCCTTGGTTCAAGTCTTCCCTCGAGTGGAAAGTTTCCTTTCTTTATTTTCGCAAAGTTATGATCTGCCTGTTTGTTCATTGACGTCTCTGTTCACTGTAATAAGTTTAGTGTCTGTGTTTTGCGACCGCACCGCAAAACCGTGAGATTAGTAGACGAAAGGACGTGATCCCCAATGGGAATTGAAAAGATTTGATCGCAAGATCATAGGTCAACCGATTCCTCCACAGGAAAATACGTCTGATACATTCTATACGACACTGGTGACGGCATGTGCGTCACATGACAGGAATATGTTGTCGACCCACCTAACTAGTACACTTGGCGAATGGGTAAAAGGATTCTTCTACCTTGCCCGGTTTAGGTTTTCTTGTGGATGTGATAATCATTCCCAAAAACGTGATGAAAACATAAGAGTTTGTCACATGAACCGAAAATAAAAAAATTGAACTTTCCACCCGAGGGAAGACGTGAACTAAAGACCTCTCGTTCTGCAGCTGCTCACGCTAAGCACCAGATCTTGCACATTGACTACTAAGTTTGTATATTTTGCTTATTTTTTCATAGTTCCACATAACTTCTTCCTGTTTTCTCGGTTGATTTGTGTTCAGTTTTTCAAGGCCTATCCACTGTGCCAACTTATAACTAAATCTGAGGGGGGTGCGATAGGGAGGTTCCCTTGTCAGTAAAGTGGCTCGTCATATGAAATAGCAGAATATTCACTTTAGAAAATGTGCAGGGCACAGACTCACCATAGCACCGCGATTTCTTCCTACAGGAGACAGCTACTCTAGCTAACAATACTGCACAGGAATAGGACAGTGCATGTTAACCAACATAATCCATGAACGTGTGAAGCGATTTATAAAGCTCTGAAGAGGGAATCTGTGAAGATAAATAAATATTTAATACACTACTTGGGCATTAAGAACTACTTTTATTTTGAGTAATTTAATTAACAGAATTAGTGTTCCAACAACTACAAAACTGGTAGAAAGTATCGGTACGAAACAAATGAAGCACTTTTTAACTTGTGGCCTCCATATTTCAAAATTAGACAAAGTACAATGGAGAGCGCAGAATTTTTCATTTTTTCATTTTAGAGTGTGTCCTCCTCCCCTGTTATGGCTTGCTGGAAGTCCGCCTGTCTGTTTCGGGATGTGAGGGTGGGCGGCCGTAGCTGTCGTTGTGGGTGTGAATGCGGCTGCATCACAGGCGGACAGCACGTACTGCTGCGCCTCTAGCTAACACCCCACCCCACCCCACCCCAGTCGAAGCAAGGCTATTAAACAGAGGCGAAACAACACATCAGCTAGACTTCTCAGCCACGTTTGGAAACACAGTACACACTACAGACGTCAAAGAGCTGTAGCGATGCCAGCGCTTCAAGCGGTTACATTTCACATTGCAGTGAACAGAAGACGGACGACTTTTACGATCAAATCTACAGCGAGGGGCCTAGATTTGATCATATTTCTTTGACGAAAGGCAAGATTTTACCAAGTTCACTATTAAACTACCAAATTTCCATCACATAAATATTTGACACGTCAACTTCGACAAATAAATATGGTAGTGTAATACTGGCCTAATGGAAATATAACCGTCGTTAGTACTCGTCATTGTTTATTATTGAATGGCAGCACTATTATGGTTCTCTATTTCTACTATTTAAAAAAATTTACACAGTGATTTGTATTCTTGACAGACAAACTTGAAAATGCGTCGATGCTGATCTGAAACGGGTAGTTCCGAATTAAGCACCTCCATACAGCTATGCGGTTTTGGAAACATCTCATGTTCAAAAATGGTCCAAATGGCTCTGAGCACTATGGGACTTAACATCTGTGGTCACCAGTCCCCTAGAACTTAGAACTACGTAAACCTAACTAACCTAAGGACATCACACACATCCATGCCCGAGGCAGGGTTCGAACCTGAGACCGTAGCGGTCACGCGGTGCCAGACTGAAGCGCCTAGAGCCTCACGGCCACAACTCTTTAATTGTTATAATTTTTGTGCTAATGTGAACGCTTATCGAGTGCTGAGCGTTGCTGGTGTTAACAACGTCTCCGGGCCGTGGCTGCCCTCCCCAGAAAGCTGTTTGTGGCGCTATACGGACTGAACTGACATACGCATTGTCCGGACGGTTCCTACACGGAAGAATGGACAGATAAGTTATATCTCGCTTACCCTGCAATGATATTTCGGCTACCAGTACGATAACATTAAAGCGGTAACATTTGGACGTTAACGCGTCCTCTGCACCACGCCGCCCTTGTGGAGCAGACAGGAAGAGACACCGGCTCAGCCTGCAGACCTCAGAAGCCGCCGACACGAAACCAATCATTGGCGGCCGCTGTCCATCCTGCTGTCGGAACAATTTCTCGCTCATTTCTCGAGACTTTTCAGATGTACGCACGCGGTGACAGATGAAAAGGAAAATTCTCCTACGAGTCCGCCAGCACGTTTCTGTGGATCTGTCGCCAGCTGTAGCACGGCAGAACTGTACAATAATAACTCGCATTTACCAAGTCCTTACATACCAGTTTCGTTCAACACTTTATTTATTCCACTTTTAAGTATGAGGCACCTTAGACTACGTTTATTTCAGCCCTTTCTCATTTCTTTTCTTCCGCATTTCTTTTACTATATTTCAAAATTTCTCTCTTATATCTTCTGTCCAAATGACTTGAGTCTTCGTCTACGGTTTTTCGTAGCAATCTTTGGCATCTTACAAGTTCTTGCTGAGTGGCAGTCGTTCTTCAGTATATTGTGAAGTAATTTGCAGTTTCTCTACGATCTATCCCGTTTCTTTATACCATGCTTTATCCAATTTTGAGTTACCAAAATAAGTGATCAGTGTTTTTTACAGTTTTTTGTAATTCATTTTTTGGAGGCAGCCATATAAAGCTGAGCTTCTGAATTATTGTAGGTTAGTGTCTAAGACTACCAACGAGGGATATTGATATCATATTCATCCTTAATGTCTTAGTATGCTGTTTTCAAGATTCCTGCTTTAATGGCTTTTTCTCCGAAATGTCCTGGTCAAAGACTTTTCCTAGATACATGAGAGAGAAAAAGAGGGAAGAGAAAGGAAAATAGAGACAAAAAGACAGAGCAGAGACAAAAAGAAAGAGAAAAAAAGAGAAGAGAGAGAAAAAGAGAGGGAGAGAAGAGAGGGAGAAGAGGCCAGAGGGGACGGCATGGAGTGGGGGAAGGTGGGATGGGGGGTTAGAAGGAACAGTGAGAAGGGAGACGATGAGGGCGGCAAGACGGCAGTATGAGCGATGGGGGTGACATTGGTGACGGAAGGGTTGGGGGGGGGGGCAATGGGGCAGCTAAGGGGATGAAAAGAGAGACAGGAGAGATGGGGGATGACAGGGGGACGTGGATGATGGGGGGACAGGTGCGACGGGGACCAGGGGGACCTGTGGGATGGGGGGGGGGGGGCGAATTGGTGATGGGGGAGACGTGGGCGACAGGGGCGACACAGTCGATGGGGGGCGACACGAGCGATGGGGGCGGCAGGAGGGACGGGAGGTTGGGGGGGGACAGGAAAGACACGGGGATGGGGGACACAGACCAGGGGGAACTACGGGTCGGGGGCCAACAGTGATGGCAGAGAGTGATGGGGGCGGGGGCGTGTGAGGGAGACGACAGGGTGTGACAGGGCGACAGAGGCCAACGGGGGTGATGGGGGCGACGGGTGTGACACGGGCAAGTGGCGATGTGAGCAACGGGGGTGACGGGAGGGACGGGGGGATGGAGGCGGGACGACCTGTGTGGTAGGACCGATAGGGGGTGTGGGAGGCGAGGAGGGGCACCGAGGGAGACAGGGCGATGGGAGGGACGGCAGGGAACGTGGAAGCTAGCGCCAAGTTAAGCTGCCACAACAGTAGCTGAGTGCGAACTCTGGGAAGTGACACAGAAGGAGGGCGGACCCCGTACCGGCAGTCAAGGGAGTCATTGAAGAAGGAGGCACGGCATGCGTGGCCACGTGCGCCACACAAGTGGTGCGCGTACCTGCCGAGGAGAAAGCCACGGCGGTAGGACAGCGGCGGTTCAGCATCCAGACTCTCAACCGGGCTGCTGTAAGAGGTGCCCATGGCCAAATGGCTTCCACGATGGTGGAGTGTATTGACACGGCATAAGATGGACGGACGTGCAGATCATTCAACGAAACACCCATAGTTTAGTTTAGAATGCACAAGGGATCAGTACAAACAGAGTAGTGGGATACAATCCTCTCCCCAGGACGTACCTCTTTGGACGCGTAGGGCACTGAGGGACCTGGTACAGGGAGCGGCCAGGTAATACATGCGGAAGGACCGAGAAAGTTTTCTATCGAGCATGACCGCCAGAAATTTCGTAGTTTCAACGAAAGGAAGCGCAACAGGCCCAAGATATGAAGATAGTGAAAGAAACCCATTGTCGATACTCCACGAATAATACCGATCGAGACATCCCTGAAGACCCTGCTCAAGGAGACAAGTCCGTGGAGAACTCCAATAGACCCCAAAATCGTCATTGAAAAGGGAGCCAGAGATGCCCGCCGATATACGGACCGTAATAGGACTAATGGCTACACCAAAGAGGACGACGCTCAGTACCGAACCTTGGGGCACTCCGTTCTCCTGGATTATGGTGTTGACAATGCCAAACACAAAAGGACCTTGAAAACTTTGTCTTTTAAAAATACCTCAAGGAAATGTGGCAGGCGGTCTGGGAAGCCGACATGTATAGAGTATAGAGGATACCACACTCGAACAGGTGTCACGGGCTCTCTCCAAACCAAAAACACGGCCACAGTCTGGTATTTCTGCAGCAACCGTTCATCACTTGGGTTGACAAAGCGACGAGATGGTCAACAGAAGAACGGCGCGCTAAAAATCCACATTGTTCAGTAGTTAATCGATTGAAAGAATCAAGCCACGAAAATAGCTGGGCATGGATCATATATTCCATCACCTTGCAAACACAGCTGGTGAGAGAAATGGGGCGGTAGCTAGAAGGAAGGCGTTTGTCCTTAAGGGCTTAGGCAGTGGTATGACAATCAGTTGGTACAAGCGTCTGGGAAACGTGCGGTTGTACATTTTTTTTTATTTTTTGAGTCCTCAGTCTTGATGCCCCCCCCCACGAATTCCCCTCCTGTGCAAACCTCTCCATCTCAGTGTAACACTTGCAACGTATGTCCTCGATTATTTTGTGGATTTTTTCCAATCTCTGTCTTCTTCTCCAGTTTTTCCTCTCGTAGCTCCCTCTAGTACCATGGAAGCCTTTCCCCCATGTTCTAACATATGTCCTATCGTTATGTACCTTCTTGTCAGTATTTTCCACGTATTCCATTGCTCTCCGATTCTGCGCAGAACTTCCTCCTTCCTTACCTAATCAGTCCATCGAATTTTCAACATTCGTATGTCGCATCACATCTCAAATGCTTTGATTCTCTTCTGTTCCAGTTTTCCCCACAGTCCATGTTACACTTCCATACTATGTCGTGCTCCAAACGTACGTTGTCAGAAATTTCTTCCTCAAATTAAGACCTACATTCGCTACTAGTAGAGTTGTCTTGGCCAGGAATGGCTTTCTTGTCAGAGCTACTCTGCTTCTGACGTCCTCCTTGCTCCATCCGTCGTTGGTTATTTTGCTGGCTAGGCAGCAGAACTCCTTAACTTCATCTACTCTGGGACCATCAACCCTGATGTTTAGTTTCTCGCTGTTTTAATTTCTGCTGCTTTCTTCGATTTACTCTCAATCCATATTCTGTACTCATTGGATTGTTCATTCCAGATCGTTTAATTCTTCTTCACTTTCACTCAGAACAGCAATATCATCAACGAATCATATCATTGACATCCGTTCACCTACTACATCTACATCTACATCCATACTCCGCAAGCTACCTGACGGTGTGTGGCGGAGGATACCTTGAGTACCTCTATCGGTTCTCCCTTCTATTCCAGTCTCGTATTGTTCGTGGAAAGAAGGATTGTCCGTATGCCTCTGTGTGGGCTCTAATCTCTCTGATTTTATCCTCATTGTCTCTTCGCGAGATATACGTAGGAGGGAGCAATATACTGCTTGACTCCTCGTTGAAGGTATGTTCTTGAAATTTGAAACAAAAGCCCGTACCGAGCTACTGAGCGTCTCTCCTGCAGAGTCTTCCACTGGAGTTTATCTATCATCTACGTAACGCTTTCGCGATTACTAAATGATCCTGTAACGAAGCGCGCTGTTCTCCGTTGGATCTTCTCTATCTCTTCTATCAACCCTATCCGGTACGGATCCCACAATGGTGAGCAATATTCAAGCAGTGGGCGAACAAGTTTACTATAACCTACCTCCTTTGTTTTCGGATTGCATTTCCTTAGAATTCTTCCAATGAATCTCAGTCTGGCATCTGCTTTACCGACGATCAACTTTATATAATCATTCCATTTTAAATCACTCCTAATGCGTACTCCCAGATAATTTATGGAATTAACTGCTTCCAGTTGCTGACCTACTATATTGTAGCTGAATGATAAAGGATCTTTCTATGTATTCGCAGCACATTACACTTGTCTGCATTGAGATTCAATTGCCATTCCCTGCACCATGCGTCAATTCGATGCAGATCCTACTGCAGTTCAGTACAGTTTTCCATTGTTACAATCTCTCGATATACCACAGCATCATCCGCAAAAAGCCCCAGTGAACTGCCGATGTTATCCACAAGGTCATTTATGTATTATTGATTCCACTCCTGAACCTTCCTAGTTATTTCCATCACTGCTTCTTCGATGTGCAGATTGAACAGTAGCGGCGAAAGACTACATCACTATCTTACGTCCTTTTTAAGGCAAGCACTTCCTTCTTGCTTGCCGATCCTTATGATTCCCTCTTGGCTCTTTTACATGTTGTATATTCCCCGTCTCTCCGTATAGTTTACCCCTACTTTTCTCAGAATTTCGAATGTCGTTCAAAACGTTTTGCACAGTCATCTGTAATTTTTTTTATTATGATTAGGACAACTCCCAGTCCGTGAGCTGAGAAAATCTCCGACCCAGCTGGGAATCGATCCTGGGCCCTTAGGACTGACATTCTGTCGCGCTGACGGATAATGCGGGACAACAGCTTTACTGGCGCATTTAATTTGGTCGCACTGGCCAAGCAGCGGTCCAAATAATCTGCAATGATGTGACCAGTTGCAATTCAGACGTAAAAAGAGACGGTCGAAGTAACAACATAGCTTGGAATGCCATTTAATTTTTACAGAGAATGAAATAATACTCGGCAAAACTCGAGCGCTAGCACATGTTTTTTAGGTGACCAGACGGAAAGCGTAAAAATGCCTCGTTCCAGTACGCCTGGCAGCTTACCACTCTTATGTCTCGGGACAAATCCCTTAACATAGCTCTAGATCAGTTCTGTTGGGTTCCTTTGTAATTGCGCAGTGGCAAATGTAAAAATGCAACATGTTTATGGTGTGCTCGATGCTGTTAACATGACTGTTTTGCATGTTTCTGCGACTGTTATCACTCTGGTTCTTCCGAGACTGCATCTGTGGCATAAAACAATGGACATAGTCCAAATGAGGAGCTTATGGTTTTCCATTTTTGCCCTAAAAATTAAATTATGTTTCCTTAATTTAAGCAACCATCATCAACAGTCTTTCATAAAATATCAATAATTAACAATTTATATTTGAAATGAAAACATGAATTTCCCATGCCATTTATAATTAGAAACAAGAAGACGTGCATTATTCATAAAAAAGATGATGAATTTTATAATTATGAGATTAGGTATTTCAAATTGGACGAAAAAAACCCACTAAGGCGAGGCTTGAGCCAGCGATCCATGCTCTGCACTAGGTCACGATGCTATTCCGCTAGCGATTCTGCTACATATTGAGCCTCTATTGTTATTCAACTATATCAAATACAATTGCTCGGAAAATTTATAAGCCGATTTTTTTCTGTAAGTTTATGCAAAACTAAGAGCAACCTATTTCTCGGCACTTTTTAACCGTGTTCCACACGCATGTCTCACTACGGGACAGGATGTAGCCTCAGCCATTTTCATACTGCGTAATAACAGTGCGACAATCAGAGCACAACAGTACACAGACTGTACACGATTTTTTAAATAAAAACTACATAGCTAAAGCGTGATTAAGAAAATTTTGATGGCCATTAATACATTTGAATATCTTAAAGTTTCATTTAACGTGACCTAGTAATAAGAAATCTCATACATCAGTAGGACCTACTTCCAAGAGCGTAACAACACCAGTGTGCGTGTTCCACGGCTTCTGTCCGTCATCGCGTTTGTGTTTCTGGTTTATTCTTATGGTAAACAGAGTATACGATCGATTTCCAAGGAGGATACTAGAATCCGTGTATCACATCTGATATCGTGTAAGGAAGGAACAGCTGGTTGAGAAATTCCCTCAGATGCGGTGTTTGCGCGACGTTGTCTTAATTCAGGGCACTCTACGAGCGGTTCCCGAACTAATTAATGTCTACGTCTAAAGACGGGATTAATTGTGTTATTGCTGTCTCGGCAAACGTATTTGCGCGATCTCATGTGGATTCTAACATCAACTGACGCATTTTTTGTGACTTTTGCGGTGCTGGGGAACTAATGACTGATGACCAGGAATCTGGTGATGAATGTTAACGATAGACTGACTCCAGAAATCATTTCACTAGTTTTTGATTAACGAAAGGAAACAAAATTAGTGGACATGATAACATTTTACGATTCTCGTTATGCCTAGCATCTAAACCTATGCACTTGCCACATTGCCATGCAACGTTAGAGCTCGCCACCGACAGAAGAAACCATCTGGCCAAGGGCCACGTGACGTCTTGGCGAGACGTGAGGGACGCAAGTTTTCTACAGGCTTTCATTGTCCACTTACGTGCGGTTACCACTGTTACCAAAGTGGTTATCGCCAAGCGTGAGCGTGCAACTTTTTTCTTTCAGTTCTTGCTCTGATGGGGATAGGCAGGCTGCTAGCTTGTTGATGTACAGAATATCCGATAATAAATAAATACTGAAACATTCATCTCTAAAACCGGCGGTACATTTACAGTGTGCGGCCAATATTTTTACAGGTCGGAATGTCGATATTTTTTCCTTCGGCATATCGATACACTGACACTTGTTTTCGATACATGCAGGCCCGACAATGCTTTTTTTAATTCTCGATATTTTTAAAATTATCAACAGTCCTCTTCCACACATACCACTGAATGCACCTGGAAAATTACATCACTGTACGACACTTACTACTTCAGGAGACATGCTTAAAAAATTGCTTTTTACTTAAAATGGAGTTCAAATCAGCGTGACGATGCTGATCCAGGTTTCATAATGAGAACACTTGGCGGTATTCAAGAAACTTTAAGCCTAACTTCAAACGTTTTCTGAAGATTTTCTTGCTTACGTGCTTAACATTAGATATTTCAGACATTAACTCATTTGTGAAGCAAACAGAACTTGGGAGTTGTTTTACACATGCGAGGTTCGACTCTCCAGCAGTCGGTGGTTTACTGGTGAGTACTAAACTCAGTTCCTGCTGCGGGCTTTCCTAGCACGCACCGGCGTCAGTATTGTTACCACAGATCCCCTGCTGGAAGGAGGTGTACAAAGCCCAGAGGTGGCAATAATCGACTTGCAACATCACGTTGCAGTTGCTGAATACAAGTCTGAGAGTACCGTACAGGGTCACGGTGATACATACATTTCGGCTCCTTGCGCTGGCGAAATGTCCGGTGATACATGATACGGAACAGCAGAGGTTTGCGGCTTCACTGCTGGTCCCTGGCTATGTGATCAAAAGTATCCGGCACCCCCAAAAACATACGTTTTTCGTATTAGCTATATTGTGCTACCACCTATAGCCAGGTAGTCCATATCAGCGACCTCAGTAGTCATTAGACATCGTGAGAGAGCAGAATGGAGCGTTCCGCGGAACTCACGGGCTTCGAACGTGGCCAGGTGATTGGGTGTCACGTGTGTCATACGTCTGTACGCGAGATTTCCACACTCCTAAACATCCCTAGGTTCACTGTTTCCGGTGTGATAGTGAAGCGGAAACGTGAAGGGTCACGTACAGCACAAAAGCGTACAGGCCGACCTCATCTGTTGACTGACAGAGACCGCCGACAGTTGAAGAGGGTCGTAATGTGTAATAGGCAGACGTCTATCCAGACCATCACACAGGAATTCCAAACTGCATCAGGATCCACTGCAAGTACTATGACAGTTAGGCGGAAGGTGAGAAAACTTGGATTTCACCGTCGAGCGGCTGCTCATAAGCCACACATCGCGCCGGTAAAACGTTGGACGATTGAACAGTGTGGAGAAACGTTCTGTGCAGTGACGAATCGCGGTACACAATATGACGATCCGCTGGCAGGGTGTGGGTATGGCGAATACCCAGTAAACGTCATCTGTCAGCGTGTGCATTGCCAACAGTAAAATTCGGAGGTGTGCGGTGTTTTTCATGTATGGGGCTTGCGCCTCTTTTTGTTTTGCGTGGCATTATCACAGCACAGGCCTACATTCATGTCTTAAGCACCATCTTCCTTCCTTCCCCACTGTTGAAGAGCAATTCGGGGATGTCGATTGCATCTTTCAACACGATTGAGCACTTGTTCGTAATGGACGGCCTGTGGCGGAGTGGTTACATCCCTGTAACGGACTGCCCTGCGCAGAGTCCTGACCGGAATCCTACAGAACACGTTCGGGGTGTTTTGAAACGCCGACTTTGTGTCAGGCCTCACCGACTAACACGGGTACTTCTCGTCAGTGCAGCACTCCGTGGAGAATAGGCTGCCATTTCCCAGGAGACCTCCCAGCATCTGATTGAACATATGCCTGCGATAGTGGAAGCTGTCATCAAGTCAAAGGGCGGGCCAACACCGTACTGCATTCCAGCGTTACCGATGGAGGGCGCCATTTCAGCCAGGTGTCCGGATACTTTTGATCACATAGTGTACGTTAGAATTCCTTGTTGCTTGGTACATGACACCTGTTTATTTATAAATAACATTTCTGTTACTAGTCACGATTTTCTTTTATTATCTCACACGAGTCGTTTCGGGAAATGATTCCCAGTATAGCGTTTCCATAAGATGAGGTTCAGCAACCATAAAGTACTACTTTATAAAATGTATTTTAAGTATCAGCTGTTTATTTGTCCCGTTATTCGTTATTAACCATGTTCCAGGATGCAAGGTACAACAGATTAGTTAAAAGCGTCCCATATTCCTTTGAAGCTTATGAGTATCGAAGTTATCCAGTGAAACTGTACAAATACCTGACATAATTCACCTTAGAATACTGAGAGTCAAATGACATGTAAAAAAAAGTATTCTAAGAGAAATTATATCAGATGTTTGTACAATTTCACTGCATAATTTCGATGATGGTCAGCTTCAAAGGAATACGGGATGCTTTTAACTAAAGTGTTGTACCCTGCCTCCTGGATGATGGCTAATAACGAATAAACAAGCAGCTCAAGGTTAAAATGCATATATGAAAAA
Source organism: Schistocerca americana (assembly GCF_021461395.2). Lineage (NCBI taxonomy): Eukaryota > Metazoa > Arthropoda > Insecta > Orthoptera > Acrididae > Schistocerca > Schistocerca americana. Next base: position 56,185,805 of record NC_060128.1, read on the forward strand.
AAAGAGCTTGCCATTTTCAGGTATGTATTTCTTTGTTCTGTGGCATTTTTATGTCATATTTTCGATGTGTGGGGTTCTGGTTTGTTCTGCTGATCTTACTGCAATGTATAATAAACGCGCAATTTTTTGTTACTTATCGATTTTCATATGTAGTCAGTGTCGAAATTTGGAAGAACTTGTACTTACAGGTTTCTTATGGACCATTTGTGCAGAGTCTCTCGCATATCAAACATCACAAACAACTTTCGTGTGCGAGACTGCACAAATGGACCTCAAGAAACCTGTAAGTTCAAGTTTTTCCAAATTTCGGCACTGACTACATGCAAAAATCAATGACTAACTAAGAATTGCGCGTTTATTATACATTGCAGAACAAAGCAGAACCTCACACTCTGAAAACATTGCATAAAAATGGGATAGTACAACGAAATGCACACGTGAAAATGGAAATCACTAACTGAAACGCATCGTGTAAAATATGAATGAAAGAAAATCATGACTGGTAGCAGATAAGTTGTTTATACACAGACCCAGTAACACAGAAACTAGTTTTCAAAAAAAGAAATTTATAATGAAAAAATGAAACGCCTGTTTAAAGACACACGTGATGTAGAAACTACAAAATGATAGAGTATGTATAATTATGTACAAAATGTTAAATTATAACACAAAACGATGAACTAGTGGGAGATAAAAAGTTGGAAAAAGCCAGCGAAGTAAATATGTTTACGCAAACCTGCATAACTGGAAAATGGGAAAATAACAGGTATCATTTTATGACAGGGGAGTTTTCACATTCGTGGGTATTGTCAAAATTCGGTAAGAATTTTCTAAAAAGTTAGATTTTCTAATTCGAATAATTACTACATTGTTAATATTTGTTGAACATATTGTTATAACGAAAGTACACATATTTTTGGAAAAATGAAGTGCCGGCCGGATTGGCCGAGCGGTTCTAGGCGCTTCAGTCTGGAACCGCGCGACCGCTACAGTCACAGGTTCGAATCCTGCCTCGGGCATGGATGTGTGTGATGTCCTTAGGTTAGTTAGGTTTAAGTAGTCCTAAGTTCTAGGGGACTGATGACCTCAGAAGTTAAGTCCCATAGAGCTCAGAGCCATTTGAACCATTTGAAAAATGGAGTCTATTAAACGTAACACTGGATCTTTGAAAGAAATACATTTTAGATGGAGGAATCTGGAAATCTAAATTTTAAAAACGAGTAACTGAAAAAGTAAGACGATTGCTTAAGATGGGACAATGAAGACTACTAAAGAAACTACGTCAATCTTACAACAAGCGATTTTTAGTGGGATTGATTTCTGATGTGCACATTGTTTACAGGTAGCGTAAGTTATGGAAAATGTTCCATTAAGAGCCTACTGTTGCCAGCAGCAGGGCAGATTGTATTGGTCCGCAGCTCGTGGTCGTGCGGTAGCGTTCTCGCTTCCCGCGCCCGGGATCCCGGGTTCGATTCCCGGCGGGGTCAGGCATTTTCTCTGCCTCGTGATGACTGGGTGTTGTGTGATGTCCTTAGGTTAGTTAGGTTTAAGTAGTTCTAAGTTCTAGGGGACTGATGACCATAGATGTTAAGTCCCATAGTGCTCAGAGCCATTTTTTTGTAAATTGTTGGTTGGGTTGTTTTGGGGAAGGAGACCAGACAGCGAGGTCATCGGTCTCATCGGATTAGGGAAGGACGGAGAAGGAAGTCGGCCGTGCCCTTTCAAAGGAACCATCCCGGCATTTGCCTGGAGCGATTTATGGAAATCACGGAAAACCTAAATCAGGATGGTCGGACGCGGGATTGAACCGTCGTCCTCCCGAGTGCGAGTCCAGTGTTTAACCGCTGCGCCACCTCGCTCGATTTTGTAAATTGTATTCTGAGTAATAGCGTATAGGAAAATACTGCGTACATAAGAATTTGACTCTTTTACGTAAACATGGTATGTTGACTATGCGTATAGTGGAAAAAAGAAAAAAAAATATTTATTTAAGAAGCAGAATTGTAAGAAAGTTTCTCTCTTTATGGAGAGTCCCCTTTCTCAGCCCTTAGAAGTAATTTTCGAGAAAATTCGCTTCCATGATCTTCTTAGTCACAGGCTCACGTCAACTTATATCCGTTCCGGTACAGCGAGAATCCAGCCCAAAGTTGCGAATTTTACTTTTTGAATCACTCGATGGCTAGTTTCGGGCAGAGACCCATTTTCGAATCGTCGTAACGTACTCAGAAACGGTGTTTTCGAAGATGCGATAGCCATGTCAAAAATGTACAACGAACAGTTACTGCGCAGTTTCAGTTTGATGGGAAAAAAATTACGAAGAAACAGATGGCGTGGCTTAAGAGTAGACCGTTATCGCCCGTCGCGGTGAAGCTGCACACGGAACGCTTCGAAGCGGAGGAACGAGAATTCACCGAGACCGCACCAACGTGTTTCCAGCGACACGCGGCCACGAGGAATCAGAAAACGTGAAGGGTTCTCGAAACGTTAAACTCCATCCGTAGTATCGAAAAGTTGGCTGCGCCGTACCAAACACCTGTAGGCGCAATGTTCACAGAAGATGTGAGCCTGGACGGATCCGAACTCCCCTCCCCCATAGCCGACCAGCGGCTTAGTCATAACGGATATTGATCAGCTGTTACTGAACGCCTACTTGATCTTTGATGTTGGAAAGTCTGATAAATGCATTGACGTCAATGGTATTTCAGATGGCGATTTTGCTGTACAGAAAACAACAGCAACAATAGCTGCGGATTACAACTGGGCGGGAAGCGAGTTGCGATGGTTATCGCGTGAAGCGCCCTGCACTGCCGATAAGAGAACGGAGAGGCGGCGTGGCGTGGGATAGGGCCGCCTGCTCCGCGTCGTGTTCACGTGTGCAGTGCGTTCAGCTGCCTACCAGTTCAGCCTACACTAGTAGGCCTACATTTCCAAGTTTTTCATCAGTATAGTTTTACTGAAATCTACGACCGTATCCACACACGCGTAAGATGACGTAAGATATTGTGGCCACTGCCCCCCGCAAAACTAAATGCAGAGTGGGCACGCGACGCGGTAAGGAAAGTATACAGAGTGTTCGCAGATTCCCGTTACAGACTTCTGGAACTTGTACAGGGGAGTGGGTGTGGGATATTTTAAATTTGAGCCCGTGACCGGAAACGCTATCCAACGACTCTGCAGAGCGACAAAGTTCCAGGCTGCGGCGCCTGTAAATATACTCTGGTGAGCCACCACCTGCTTAAGAGCTTTTTTCTTTCGTCTTTCCAACGAAATACATCGCTTGATAGCTAAATTTACTTCATAATTTTTCGTTCTCAGATTATTAATCAACTTATATAATCATAGATTTAATTATTTTGCTACTAGAAAAAACTCCCCCCATGAACCATGGACCTTGCCGTTGGTGGGGAGGCTTGCGTGCCTCAGCGATACAGATAGCCATACCGTAGGTACAACCATAACGGAGGGGTATCTGTTGAGAGGCCAGACAAACGTGTGGTTCCTGAAGAGGGGCAGCAGCCTTTTCAGTAGTTGCAAGGGCAACAGTCTGGATGATTGACTGATCTGGCCTTGTAACAATAACCAAAACGGCCTTGCTGTGCTGGTACTGCGAACGGCTGAAAGCAAGGGGAAACTACGGCCGTAATTTTTCCCGATGGCATGCAGCTTTACTGTATGATTAAATGATGGCGTCCTCTTGGGTAAAATATTCCGGAGGTAAAATAGTCCCCCATTCGGATCTCCGGGCGGGGACTACTCAAGAGGATGTCGTTATCAGGAGAAAGAAAACTGGCATTCTACGGATCGGAGCGTGGAATGTCAGATCCCTTAATCGGGCAGGTAGGTTAGAAAATTTAAAAAGGGAAATTGATAGGTTAAAGTTAGATATAGTGGGAATTAGTGAAGTTCGGTGGCAGGAGGAACAAGACTTCTGGTCAGGTGACTACAGGGTTATAAACACAAAGTCAAATAGGGGTAATGCAGGAGTAGGTTTAATAATGAATAGGAAAATAGGAATGCGGGTAAGCTACTACAAACAGCATAGTGAACGCATTATTGTGGCCAAGATAGATACGAAGCCCACACCTACTACAGTAGTACAAGTTTATATGCCAACTAGCTCTGCAGATGACGAAGAAATTGAAGAAATGTATGATGAAATAAAAGAAATTATTCAGATAGTGAAGGGAGACGAAAATTTAATAGTCATGGGTGACTGGAATTCGAGTGTAGGAAAAGGGAGAGAAGGGAACGTAGTAGGTGAATATGGATTGGGGCTAAGAAATGAAAGAGGAAGCCGCCTGCTAGAATTTTGCACAGAGCACAACTTAATCATAGCTAACACTTGGTTTAAGAATCATGATAGAAGGTTGTATACATGGAAGAACCCCGGAGATACTAAAAGGTATCAGATAGATTATATAATGGTAAGACAGAGATTTAGGAACCAGGTTTTAAATTGTAAAACATTTCCAGGGGCAGATGTGGACTCTGACCACAATCTATTGGTTATGACCTGTAGATTAAAACTGAAGAAACTGCAAAAAGGTGGGAATTTAAGGAGATGGGACCTGGATAAACTGAAAGAACCAGAGGTTGTACAGAGTTTCAGGGAGAGCATAAGGGAACAATTGAAAGGAATGGGGGAAAGAAATACAGTAGAAGAAGAATGGGTAGCTCTGAGGGATGGAGTTGTGAAGGCAGCAGACGATCAAGTAGGTAAAAAGAAGAGGGTTAGTAGAAATCCTTGGGTAACAGAAGAAATATTGAATTTAATTGATGAAAGGAGAAAATATAAAAATGCAGTAAATGAAGCAGGCAAAAAGGAATACAAACGTTTCAAAAATGAGATCGACAGGAAATGCAAAATGGCTAAGCAGGGATTGCTAGAGGACAAATGTAAGGATGTAGAGGCTTATCTCACTAGGGGTAAGATAGATACTGCCTACAGGAAAATTAAAGAGACCTTTGGAGATAAGAGAACCACATGTATGAACATCAAGAGCTCAGATGGAAACCCAGTTCTAAGCAAAGAAGGGAAAGCAGAAAGGTGGAAGGAGTATATAGAGGGTCTATACAAGGGCGATGCACTTGAGGACAATATTATGGAAATGGAAGAGGCTGTAGATGAAGATGAAATGGGAGATACGATACTGCGTGAAGAGTTCGACAGAGCACTGAAGGACCTAAGTCGAAACAAGGCCCCCGGAGCAGACAACATTCCATTGGAACTACTGACGGCCTTGGGAGAGCCAGTCCTGACAAAACTCTACCATCTGGTGAGCAAGATGTATGAAACAGGCGAAATACCCTCAGACTTCAAGAAGAATATAATAATTCCAATCCCAAAGAAAGCAGGTGTTGACAGATGTGAGAATTACCGAACAATCAGTTTAATAAGCCACAGCTGCAAAATACTAACACGAATTCTTTACAGACGAATGGAAAAACTAGTAGAAGCCGACCTCGGGAAAGATCAGTTTGAATTCCATAGAAATACTGGAACACGTGAGGCAATACTGACCTTACGACTTATCTTAGAAGAAAGATTAAGGAAAGGCAAACCTACGTTTCTAGCATTTGTAGACTTAGAGAAAGCTTTTGAAAATGTTGGCTGGAATACTCTCTTTCAAATTGTAAAGGTGGCAGGGGTGAAATACAGGGAGCGAAAGGCTGTTTACAACTTGTACAGAAACCAGATGGCAGTTATAAGAGTTGAGGGACATAAAAGGGAAGCAGTGGTTGGGAAGGGAGTAAGACAGGGTTGTAGCCTGTCCCCGATGTTATTCAATCTCTATATTGAGCAAGCAGTAAAGGAAACAAAAGAAAAATTTGGAGTAGGTATTAAAATCCATGGAGAAGAAATAAAAACTTTGAGGTTCGCCGATGACATTGTAATTCTGTGAGAGACAGCAATGGACTTGGAAGAGCAGTTGAACGGAATGGATGGTGTCTTGAAGGGAGGATATAAGATGAACATCAACAAAAGCAAAACGAGGATAATGGAATGTAGTCGAGTTAAGTCGGGTGATGCTGAAGGTATTAGATTAGGAAATGAGACACTTAAAGTAGTAAAGGAGTTTTGCTATTTGGGGAGCAAAATAACTGATGATGGACGAAGTAGAGAGGATATAAAATGTAGACTGGCAATGGCAAGGAAAGCGTTTCTGAAGAAGAGAAATTTGTTAACATCGAGTATAGATTTAAGTGTCAGGAAGTTATTTCTGAAAGTATTCGTATGGAGTGTAGCCATGTATGGAAGTGAAACATGGACGGTAAATAGTTTGGACGAGAAGAGAATAGAAGCTTTTGAAATGTGGTGCTACAGAATAAAGCTGAAGATTAGATGGGTAGATCACATAACTAATGAGGAAGTATTGAATAGGATTGGGGAGAAGAGAAGTTTGTGGCACAACTTGACCAGAAGAAGGGATCGGTTGGTAGGATATGTTCTGAGGCATCAAGGGATCACCAATTTAGTATTGGAGGGCAGCGTGGAGGGTAAAAATCATAGGGGGAGACCAAGAGATCAATACACTAAGCAGATTCAGAAGGATGTAGGTTGCAGTAGATACTGGGAGATGAAGAAGCTTGCACAGGATAGAATTGCATGGAGAGCTGCATCAAACCAGTCTCAGGACTGAAGACCACAACAACATAGAAAAAACTAACTGTTGCCCTCAATAAATTCGTATATAAGCTTACATCCCAAAATCATTAATCTTTAGTTACACTTTCTATACTAATCATATTATTTTTTAAATAGTAAATATTTTCAAAGAATCATTATTCTGCACCTTTATGCTGTTACTAGTCTCTTTCCAGCTGTCTATCATTTCTGCTAGAATACTCTATAGCAGTCCATTAACTCCTAACCAATTTTCAATGAATCAGAAATGTCATACTGCTGTTAAGCTAGTATTGGCGCATTGCTGTGCATTAATTTCAACAAAATATTTCTCGCGAAGCATTACAGTTACTCACTGCTGTCACACTGACCAACTGCTAACCACTACTATCGACACACTGCGTCCATTAACTTCAACAAAGTATTTTTCAAGAACTCACACTGCTACACAGTTATTATCGGCGCATTGCCGTCCTTTCAATTCGATGAAACATAAACGTATGCTTCCGCGGCCGTTGTCACAGTCAGTCGTTAGCAATACACCCTGAGGAAGACGCCTTGCAACAGTCGCCGAAACGTCGGAATTTTATAGTTGACAATGCGCCTGAACGGAATGGACAGTGTCTTGAAAGCAGGATGTAAGATGAACATCAACAAAAGCAAAACGAGGATAATGGAATGTAGTCGAATTAAATCGGGTGATGCTGAGGGAATTAGATTAGGAAAAGAGACGCTTAAAGTAGTACATGAGTTTTGCTATTTGAGGTGCAAAATAACTAATGATGGTCGAAGTAGAGAGGATATAAAATGTAGACTGGCAATGGCAAGGAAAGCGTTTCTGGAGAAGAGAAATGTGTTAAAATAAAGTATAGATATAAGTGTCAGGAAGTCTTTCTGAAAGTATTTGTATGGAGTGTAGCCATGTATGGAAGTGAAACGTGGATGATAAATAGTTTAGACAAAAAGTGAACATAAGCTTTCGAAATGTGGTGCTACAGAAGACTGCTGAAGATTAGATGGGTAGATCATATAACTATTGAGGAAGTACTGAATAGAATTGGGGAGAAATTTGTGTCACAACTTGACTAGAAGAAGGGATCGATTGGTAGGACATATTCTGAGGCATCAAGGGATCACCAAAATCGTAGAGGGAGACGAGGAGATGAATACACTAAGCGGTTCAGAATCATGGAGGTTGCAGTAGGTACTGGGAGATGAAGAAGCTTGCACAGGATAGAGTAGCATGAAGAGCTGCATCAAACCAGTCTCAGGACTGAAGACCACAGCAACAACATGCGGCTTCAAAACCAGAAGAATTTTATTGACGATGAAACATACTTCACACTTTTTCTTACTATTGCGTCGGCACCATTCCGTTCTTCAGTCACTTTATATTTGAATGTGTCATAAAGATGTCCATTTCACATGGTTTCAAATAAAACACCCATACCTTTCACAAATACGTTGAGATGAATAAACATTACACTCACACCTTTCAGCAGGACATATGCAAGCAGCCCACAACAGCAACTCACAATGATGATTGTGTTGTCCATGATGTAGTCTTGCGTTGCATAGCTCCAGAGTTACCAGAATGGCATTGAATGCAAGAACTGTCAGCCCATTCTTCCATCTCCAACCACAGCATAGAGCTTCAGTACAATTACACGAAACAATTGAAAATGCCTTAAATTAGTTTCCTAATAGTTCTAAACATATTTTAAATAAACTTGTTTTCATGCACTATTACAATGTAAATACGTAATACGTAATGTTTTGTTTTGATTTTGGGTGTTTATAAACGATGCCACTGCTTACATCGTACTACGATAGTGGTTCATCGACGTTTTTGTTTTGGCCACAGCTGTGGTATTGCGTTTCGCACTCCTTGAGAGGTCTACGCTTGCTTGCACCATCTGTTGCTACAGACTTGCTTCGCTAATGATTCACGCTGATAGCCGGCGTCACCTGCTACGCTAGAATCTTACCTCCGGAGGCTCACAATTGCGATTCACAGTTACATAGAGAGAACCTCTTACAACAGGGTGACCAAACCTCACGGAAAACCGGGATTGTCCCGGTTTTCATCCCTGTGTTCCGGTGTCCCGAAGATTTGTTTCGGGACGCTCAAAAGTCCCGGAATTCAGTTTTTAAATACATTTCGCGAAACTTTCTCAAATTTTTGGGATTTTGCTACATTAAAGGAAATACAACACAAGAAATTAATATATTTTAGCTTATTTGTCTAAAACCTCCATTGTCCCATACTAGTAATCGCAGTATCAGTATTGATACACTCAGGCAATAATTTACTTCGAGCGCTACTTTGGCCAACAAGTAGTAACTTGTATTATTATAACAGAGCTATGAAACCGTCCGATTGTCGCGCCACTTACACACACCCTCATTGTCAGAACAGTGTAGTAGTTGATGTTTTGTCAGACAAACTGCAATAGTTTTTTCTCATATTAGTGGTATTATTGCTGCAGTACTGTGAAACGTAATGCCGAAACGTGCCTGCAAGTTCAGTGACTGTTATTCCAAGGAATGGAATTTCATTAAGAAAGGTCGTTTTGATTACGAAGCAGAGTGTTCCGTATGTAACTGTTTTATTAGTATAAGTCATGGTGGACGTTCCGACATAGTTGATCACATCAGGTCAAAGAAACACATTAACAGATACAGTGCACCGAGCTGCAGTAAGACTACAAAATTATCTTGTGAAACATCAGTCAAGTGAAGAGACGAAAGTTCGAGCAGCCGAGCTTACACTAGCCTACCACACGGTAAAACATGACCAAACTTATAGATCTAGTGATTGTACTAATGAGCTTAACAGCATTATGTTTGATGAGTCTTCCATTGCAAAAAAGTTTAGTTCAGCAAGAACTATAGTGTCAGCCTTAGTGAAAGGAGTTACTGCTCCCCAGAGTGTAAAGGAAAGCCTTGAATACATCGAAAAGTCTTCTTTCTACGGGATATCCACTGATGCCAGCAATCATAAGGCCACTAAAATATTTCCGTTTGTTGTTCAGTTTTTCGATATTAATCAGGGAAATCAGACCAAACTTTTGAAGGTGAGTTCCCTACCTAATGAAACATCTGGCGAAATTTCAAGACTTTGTATGAATACTATCGAAATGTTTGATCTTGAGAAAAATAAATGTGTGGCATTTTGTGGAGACAACACCAACACAAACTTTGGTGGTTTAAAAAGACAAGGCAAATGCAACGTATTTACCAAATTAAACGCAACATTGCATGAAAACATTGAAGGCATTGGGTGCCCTGCACATGTTTTACACAATAGCGTGCAGACATCTGCTGACAGTTTGAGCTGTGATGTTGAAACTATCGTCATGAAGGTATATTAACACTTTTACATATATACTGTTAGAACAGAGAGGATTAAGGAGTTCTGTGATTATGTGGGAACTGAATATATGAATGTAATGTGCCACTCGAAAACTCGCTGGTTATCATTGCTTCCATCAGTTGAAAGAGTAATCCGCCTGTTTGAACCGTTAAAAGAGTTTTTCGTAAATGAAGACAAAGCCCCCAAAACATTGGTTCAGTTTTTCAGTAACCCTTTAAGTGAAGCCTACTTATGGTTCATTCACAGTCAGCTTAGCACTTTGCAACATTGGATGAAGGAAATTGAGGGAAGCACGAAAAGTGTACTAGAGGTAAATGTTTTGAAAAATACTCTGGGGACTGTTACTAAGAGGAGAGAACAGCAGTTCATTTTTTTAAATGTTAAATCTGTCCTTAAAAGAGCAGAAGTATCAGAAGCAGCGGAAAGGAGTTTTAGGGAAGAAGTTAACAAGTTTTATGGCACTTGTGTAGAATATCTCAGCAAGTGGAGCGCCTCATATTTACCCTCATCGCCAGTGTTTGATTGGATGTTACTGAAGAGAGTGTCAAAATGGGAAAGTGTTGAAGAGACAGTTTCTTATTTGAAGAGTAAAGAGACTGAAATCGATGATTCCATTCTCTTTGATCAGTTCGGCATACTGACAAATTTTGTTGAAGAAAGTCTTCACAAGTGGAATGATGAAAAAAAAAACACCATTGGAATGTCATGAGAAGTGGGTGAGTTTTTTTAAAAGCTGTGACTGTCTTCAGCATTACTCTGAGTTGGTAATAATTGGAAGGTATTTATTTGCAATCCCAGCCCATAATGCCAATGTGGAAAGAATATTTTCGTTCATGAATATCCAGTGGGCTGATGAAACAAACAGAATGGAGGTGGACTCTCTTGAAGCAATCCTGTACATCTAAAAATGGATTGTGTCGAGTTTTATCACTGTGTCTCAAAGAACAAAGACATGATCAAGAAGGCTGGAGGCAGCGAAAAATACCCTTTTCTCCCAGGACAGTCAATTCCATCTACAAGTGCTCAGTAACGTTAAAGTTCATGTTAATATTAATTAATTAAAAGTTGAATGGCTGTAAAATTTTGTAAAAAAGTAATACTTTTTTTATTACTGTATACGTTTATTAAATGTCATTAATTATACAGATAATCTAGATTATATGAATCTTTTGTATCCTCTTATTAGTTATAATAATCGGGTTAACAAAATGTATCAACAAAACATTAATATTTAAAATTAAGAAACCTGGGTACATGTGGAATGAGGTGTCCAATGGCACCCGGTTTTCACCGAAAATAATTTGGTCACCCTATCTTAGAATCTTGCTTCAAGCATAATGCACAGACATTCATTTATCAAATAGTAACATTCCATCTATATATCAGTCTCATTGTTGCTACAAAACGTACTAGTGGAACTCTTTTCATGTAATGACTGTATTCTTTCTACTGACTTTCATATACGAGCATTAAGTGACTTTGTAATATGTAGGGGCTAATTACCTTATTCTTAGGCGAACCTTTATTCCAATTCCTTTCACATTTAAAGCCAGTGTGTGGCATTATTGTGTATCCTTCTTATTACGTTGCCATCTATTTAAACATTATTTACTACGTTTATGTCTTTCAAGAGATTTCCAAGTCAGTGTTGTGTCCTAATTGGACAGTATGTTTACTCCATCGTGCTTCGTAAAACAGTTGGCGGAAACCACTTCGGCTGCCATCACTCCTTAACGGCCGGCTTACACGTCGCCTTTCGCCTTTCCTCCGTCACTCTTCATAAATGATTGGCCGACTTTCCTGCCGTCTAATAACCAAGCTTCTTTCTCTCTGTATGTAAATAATAGGCTAACTTTTCTGTCATCAAATCTACAACTCTCCAGGTACCTCTTTTCTCTCTTTGCAAACAATTGTCAGACTTTCCTGCCGCCTAATAACCATAACTCTCCATTTACTACGAAGGTAAGTCAATTATTATCCGCAATTTAGTTATATTTTTGTTTACTGTGGTAGTACTGTCGTTTCACGTAGATGACGCATGCTTTGTTTATTTGTTGTTATATCTTTGCACTTTTCAAGCTGCTAGGTTAGTTTCGTGATAGCTGCCGTGCTGTTAATCGTGGCTGCTCCGCTGTCTATTCGCACCAAAGAAGAGCGACGTTCAGTGATCCGTTTTTTGTGGTCGGAAGGCGTATCAGGGGCCGAAATTCATCGAAGACTTCCGGTACAGTACGGCAGCAGTGTTTTGCCACAACGGAGTCTCTACGAATGGATTGTTTCCGACATGGTCGCACAAGTGTTACGCACGATGAAGGAGCCGGACGACCGTTTACCGCCACAGATGAAGAAACCATAGAACGTTCACGTGAAATGATTCTCTTAGCCAGATGATTAACTATTGACGAAGTGACACATCGTCTGCAAATTAGTCACGGTTCTGCCTACGAAATCATCCACAACAGACTTGGGTTTCATAAAGTTTGTGCAAGATGGGTCCCAAAACAACTCACACAATTGGGCAAACAAACGCGCTTGGACATCTGCAAAAATCATCTGGATCGCTATGGTAATAAAGGGGACAACTTCTTAGACAGGATCATTACTGGTGGCGAAACATGGATCCATCGTTACGAGCCGGAGAGTAAACGGCAGAGTATGGAATGGAAACATTCAAATTCGCCGTGCAAGAAAAAGTTCAAGACCTAACCGTCCTCAGGAAAACTGATGCTTACTGTTTTTCGGGACGCAGTGGAGCATTATGGGGAGAGGGCCACAACAATAGTGTACGTTACAGTGAGATGCTTACTGCCAGGCTGAAGCCTGCAGTTCGAAGCAGACGCCGAGGATTGCTGTGAGAAGGTGTTCTATTGTTGCACGACAATCCGCGTCCGCATGCTACTGCCCACACTGTTGAAGCGCTTCAGAAACTCAAATCTGAAGTACTGGATCATCTCCCATATAGTCCCGATCTTGCTCCTTCTGACTATCACTTGTTTGGTCCACTCAAACAGGCATTAAGGGGCCGTCGAATAGCCCCGGACGAAGCAGTGAAAGAAGCGCTGCATTCCTGGCTCGCAGCTCAACCGAGGACCTTCTTTCATGAGGGCATCAGGATGCTTGTACAACGAGCGACCAAGTACGTTGAAACGCAAGGGGACTATGTCGAAAAATGATGTTCTTGTAAGTTTCCTATTTTATTATAATAACATTTTATAACTACTTTGCGGATAATAATTGACTTACCCTCGTATAAACCTCTTCCGCAGAACTATTCCCGGAATTTCACTGTATCATAGTTCATTACAGCGGAAACCAATTTGCCGTTTCAATCCATGCTAAAGAGTAACGATATGTCTATATTGACACAATCAGTACATCATCTCAAGTCAACATTATTTTTTCCACCTCAATTTCGGCTATCGTACATTATCATCTTCACTTACCTCATTTAGCGTCGTCCTCTTCTTCTGCAGCCTTCGGCTTATTTTTATGCATTATTTCATGTGTATTATATATATAATAGCCCTCGTCTTGCTTTCTTATTCTTAAAACATTTTCAAGCATAAGGATTTGTGTACCGTTGTTGTAAATATTTAGAAATTGTTCCCCTACGTACTGTATGTGTATTAAGATGGTCCTGGCGCCTTCTTGTAACTATAAACTGTGTTCCCTTGATGTATGCGTACTCTCCGTATACTCGGGCCTACCCACGTAATACCAGGAGATGCCTGTCTTTCACCCGTGTTATGCACATGTTTATTCTGCTGGATGACTTTATGTTTTTGTCATAGCTTGTTTCTTTGTTGTCATATACAGTGTAAGAAAATTCGGTGATCTTAACCTTGATAGTGAAGAGTGTTAAAGAAGACAGATGTAGTTCTGAATGAAAGAAGGGAAAGAACTAACAGCAGGAAAAGGAAATGAAGTATGCTGTCAGTTAACTCGGGCAGGTGGTAATCTTCACTTACCTAGCAATACAAAGAATGTTATTGCCCCCCGAGGTTAGTATTCATAATGTTTGCTCATGTCATTGATCGACATTTCAAGTAATAATTGTTGTGGCGGTATTTCCGTAATAAAATGAATCACTTCATTTACAACTTGCTCAGATTCAACCATATAATCTATCCCGCTATAATGCTTCTTAGAACCGAATTGATAGCTTTGTCTCGAACAGAGGAATGCAGTATATGCATGACCATTTTTTGCTACCTGCCTCTGACAGAAGCTGCCTGTGAGGTCCATGTTTATTGATATCTCGACGCCACGGAACTTCGGTGCTGGACCTTCTAGTGGTATAATGACTTTTCCACCTTCAAACTTTCTGTCCACAGATACTTTACCTCTCGCTCTGTTTTGAGTCTATATGTGTTAGTCACCCTTTTGTTCGCCATGAGTTTGCTTCTGTTTCTAAACTAGTGGCCACGATTTCGATTTGTTGCTGTGCAGTCATGTTTTCAGGAATGATGCCCTCAAACTGCCCAACGAGGGCTACTGGCTCGTTCCGTTTCCGCACTTATCAATCCTCATTTACAGATACTACTTTCATTGCAACGGAAAATTTGATTTTGCGGCATTGGATATTATAATTTAACTGAAGTTCAAAAACGGTTCAAACACAGTTCAGAGCCTACTTATCACAGTTCCTCATGTAGTTCTCTGGTCCTTTACAGTTCACACGAATTACAGACCTTATATAGTTCGTTTACTAGAGAAATTATTGAATTTATACGCATTAGAGTAATTCGCTGCGCTACTTACGTGAACCTCACCTTTCTTTATTTCTTGTTCACACTAAATTTCTACCTTTTGTTTAACTTTATTTTCTACTTTATCTTTCGTCTGAGGAAGCACCTTTCGCTCTTTTTCAATTTACCCAGAATCGTACTTGTGTTGCCTTTACAAGACTACATGTGAAATATTATGACTAAGTAGTTCCTGGTCATTTTTGATACTCTATAAATTATTCCATAGTATTGCGTGCTTGACATGTTTTGATAGCTTTGCTTTGCCCTTGTCTTACGGTACTAATTTCATTTAGTGTTGTTTCTGTCATCCCATTTTGATCCTGCACTTTCTTATTATCTTTTTGATTCCATGGTCAGCCTTTTGATATATTTTCGACTTGCAGTCTTCTATCTTTTACCCCATTTTTTTGTTTCATAATCTATTCTCCAATTTTAGCTTCGAGTTTTGTAACCTTTTGTTCCAAAGCATTGGACTTATTGTTGATTTGAGATATTCCTACAGTGACTTCTTCTAACCACTTATCTATTTTATTACCTAATTGCCGGCCGAAGTGGCCGTGCGGTTAAAGGCGCTGCAGTCTGGAACCGCAAGACCGCTACGGTCGCAGGTTCGAATCCTGCCTCGGGCATGGATGTGTGTGATGTCTTTAGGTTAGTTAGGTTTAAGTAGTTCTAAGTTCTAGGGGACTGATGACCTCAGCAGTTGAGTCCCATAGTGCTCAGAGCCATTTGAACCATTTATTATTACCTAATTCCTGATTATTTTCATTCAGTGCGTTACTTAATTCCTTACCTATTTTCTGTATTTGACTCCTCTTTTTGTTCCTGGAAAATTAATTTTAGTATAGACCTTATAAGCTGATCATCATCCTGAGTTGGTAACATGTCAGCTGATGCTGTACCGTGACTTGATGTACATAACTATTGGCTCATTAATAATGTGAGCGTCAGTCATTTTCTTTGGCATCGTCGTTCCAATGAGTCATTTCTGTTGATTATTTACTACAAACCCTGTGTTTACATTATCACTGTTTGCCACTAAATCAAGATTTCCACTGTCCTCATTATTAGTTAACTCTACATTTTCAGTGAAATCATTCATGGCTAATTCACAATTATCAATGTGATTATTGGGAAGGAACACATAGAAAATGTTGTAGGGAAGGTTACCCAAAGACTACGTTTTATTGGCAGGACACTTAGAAAATGCAACAGACCTACTAAGCAGACTGCCTACACTACGCTTGTCCGTCCTCTTTCAGAATACTGCTGCGCGGTTTGGGATTCTTACCAGATAGGACTGCGGAGTACATCGAAAAAGTTCAAAGAAAGGCAGCACGTTTTGTATTATCGCGAAATATGGGAGAGAGTGTCACAGAAATGATACAGGATTTGGGCTGGAAATCGTTAAAAGAAAGGCGTTTTTCGTTGCGACGCTTCTCACGAAATTCCAATCAGCAACTTTCTCCTCCGAATGCGAAAATATTTTGTTGACACCGACCACGATAAAATAAGGGAAATCAGAGCTTATTTATTTGTATCTGTCCCACCAGTTGGTCACTACTACTGTGAGACTAGCTACTTCACAGAGCATGTCATATTTCCTTTTCCCCAGAGGTACTAAAAGCACGAAGAATCTCAAAGTAGATCAATAACGTAATCCCAAGGACCGCGCGCACAACGTTAACGTTTATTCTCGTTCCATTTCCGCACTTATCAGTCCTCATTTACCGATACTACTTTCATTGCAACGGAAAATTTGATTTTGCGGCATTGGATATTATAATTTAACTGAAGTTCAAAAACGGTTCAAACACAGTTCAGAGCCTACTTATCACAGTTCCTCATGTAGTTCTCTGGTCCTTTACAGCTCACACGAATCACAGACCTTATATAGTTCGCTGGTCGGTTACAGTTGACAGTTCTCGCTAATCATATCTAGCCTCATATTTCTAAAGCGCTTCGACTTCGACGAGTACCCCCACCAGCAAGTTGAAAAACAGAGTGGGAGCGAGGTATATTCGTGCGTATGATGAACGTCTTCCCTCAAAAACATTTCTCTCCTTCATACCTCCTCTGTGTTACCACAGATGACGTGTCACTGATCTCACTTGCAGCGAGACTGCAGTACACGTGAGGTGTACGTGAGTCGCTTCCATCGCCCTGAGTGGAATGCTTGAGTTCACCAACCTGCAGTCTTCTAAGGTGGTTGTCCCCTGCGCAGAAAACAGCACGTAGGTCGTGAAACCGTTATCTTGAGGCTGTAAGAATGTCTGAGCGAGGAACTGTCATTTTAGAAAAAAATAAATTTCCTTTCAGCAGCCAGTTTCGGCGGTCTTCCTCCTGATACCCGTACTGAAGAAATCATCTGTCATCGGTACGTCACACAACATTACGTCATCGTGTCACTTCTGCCTTCTCTATGACGAGCTTCTTATAGCCGAGTATCATGGCTGTACCCCAAAAATCATACAACCTCTGACAGTGGTATACGTGTACCGGAACTCTTGTTGGTAAGATAGAAGGTTAGGAACTTTCAGAGGTGGCAGTATGGACTACATCTAGAAAAAACGTCTGGTAAACGTGGGCACTAAAATGCATTTTTTAAGAGCGATGAGCACTTATTCAATAGAGGAGACATGTTTCACCGTAGCGAACAGCTCTTAAGGTGGCACTTTAGAGCACATTTTTACTGTACATTCTCTTTTCTTGTTTTTTTTCCGTATTACCACTTCCCAAAATATGGAAAACACAAAGCCTGCAGTAGAACAGATTCGTTTCACAACATCGAAGATCAAGAACTGCTCGTAGCTCTTAAGGTATGCGAGTATGCGTTTTACAGTCCTTGTTTACATGACTATTTTGTTTGGAATGGTGGCCAAGCGGTTCTAGGCGCTTCACTCTGGAACCGCGCCGCCGCTACGGTCGCAGGTTCGAATCCTGCTTCGGGCATGGATGTTTGTGATGTCCTTAGATTAGTTAGGTTTAAGTACTTCTAAGTTCTAGGGGACTGATGACCTCAGAAGTTAAGTCCCATAGTGCTCAGAGCCATTTTTTGTTTGGAATCATCATTCCTGTCACATCGCTGAATACTGACCGTCACTTCGGAAACATCCTGTATGTTTCAGAAAAAAAACAGAACACCTTCAGTGACTGGAGATAGCACGTTTATAGTCACAGGACATGTACCGTTAGTACGTTCTGCAGACATGGTAAGCACTTGAACCATATCGCCCCTACAGTTCAAGGACAACAGCAATATCGCGGCGCAACACCACGCACCGGCGAAATCTGCCGGCGGCTATCGTTGTCGCTGCAGATCAAAGGTAATGGATCTCAGAGAGAATGGATGCGTCGATCGGGGAAACTGCTGCTCGTGTGGGACGAAGTGTTTCAGCGGTGCAGATGGTGTGAGCAGAATGTTTCACGGAAGGCGTAGAACCACCCAGACCAGCCGCCCACAAGATTGGCGCAACAGTGGTGTGGTATGGGTATCGATAACTACGATGCCACAACGTAGGTGCAAGTTGTTAGGTTGGCACTACGGCACCGACACCGGCGACAGCTCTACGAGCGCCGCTCCGGGTTCAGCCCATTTTGACGCCGAGTAGACGACCAAGCAACGTTGCTTCTATTTCATAGTGCGCGAGGCACTGCAGATTTTGCCTTTGTAACTTCATGTACAGCTTCGCACCTACGAGCTCATCTCAGCCAAAATTAAGTACAATTGATGTATTCAAGTTAATGTGTGGTGATATAGTAAAACCACTTCACGGTTTTAACGAGGACAAGGAAAAAAATTCCCGGGTTTCCCGATTACAAATTCACTTTCTCCAGGGTGAAAATGCACTTTTTCCGTGTTAAGTGACACTATACTCTTCCTCGACACTCTAAAAACTCATCAATCATTGAACGTTTATGGTTTTATACACCGACGTAGAATTTCCCGGCACTTTAGAATGGTTCAAATGGCTCTGAGCACTATGGGACTTAACATCTGTGGTCATTAGTCCCCTAGAACTTAGAACTACTTAAACCTAACTAACCTAAGAACATCACACACATCCATGCCCGAGGCAGGATTCGAACCTGCGACCGTAGCAATCGCGCGGCTCCGGACTGAGCGCCTAGAACGGCTAGACGCACTTCAGAAAACGAGACTCTAGGGGGGGAGGGGGGGGGGGGGGGGAATTCCGCCAAACAACGCATGTAATCGAGATTATGATGGGCTTCTGTAAGCCAGTCATAGCTTATGTCACGTGATCTCGCCAGCTGATGACAGCACAGGACACGTGATATAGTCAGCCAATATCAAGATCACTCTTCAGTAGCGAGAACACACAAATAAAGAAAGTTAATGGTTTAAATTAATATACGTAGCATTCACATATAATATTGGTCTCGAAGATTAATAAGCTGGAAGAAAACTTAAGCTTCCACATATAATGTTGATCTTTTTTGCGCGTGTTACACTTTAAGATGTTGTTGTTGTGGTCTTCAGTCCTGAGACTGGATTGATGCAGCTCTCCATGCTACTCTATCCTCTGCAAGCTTCTTCATCTCCCAGTACCTACTGCAACCTACATCCTTCTGAATCTGCTTGGTGTATTCATCTCTTGGTCTCCCTCTACGATTTTTACCCTCAACGATGCCCTCCAATACTAAATTGGTGATCCCTTGATGCCTCAGAACATGTCCTACCAATCGATCCCTTCTTCTAGTCGAGCTGTGCCACAAACTTCTCTTCTCCGATATCCTGTTCAATACCTCCTCATTAGTTATGTGATCTACGCATGTAATCTTCAGCATTCTTCTGTAGCACCACATTTCGAAAGGTTCTATTCTCTTCTTGTCCAAACTATTTATTATCCATGTTTCACTTCCATACGTGGCCCTACTCCATACAAATACTTTCAGAAACGACTTCCTGACACTTAAATCTGTACTCGATGTAAACAAATTTCTCTTCTTCAGAAACGCTTTCCTTGCCATTGCCAGTCTACATTTTATATACTCTCTACTTCGACCATCATCAGTTATTTTACTCCCCAAATAGTACAACTCCTTTACTACTTTAAGTGTCTCATTTCCTAATCTAATTCCTTCAGCATCACCCGACTTAATTCGACTACTTTCCATTATCCTCGTTTTGATTTTGTTGATGTTCATCTTATATCCTCCTTTCAAGACACTATCCATTCCGTTCAACTGGTCTTCCAAGTCCTTTGCTGTCTCTGACAGAACTGCAATGTCATCGGCGAACCTCAAAGTTTTTATTTCTTCTCCATGGATTTTAATACCTCCTGCTAATTTTTCTTTTGTTTCCTTCACTGCTTGCTCAATATACAGATTGAATAACATCGGGGAGAGGCTACAACCCTGTCTCACCCCCTTCCCAACCACTGCTTCCCTTTCATGCCCCTCAACTCTTATAACTGCCATTTGGTTTCTAAACAAATTGTAAATAGCCTTTCGCTCCCTGTATTATAGCCCTGCCACCTTCAGAATCTGAAAGAGAGTATTCCAGTCAACATTTTCAAAAGCTTTCTCTAAGTCTACAAATGCTAGAAACGTAGGTTTGCCTTTCCTTAATCTTTCTTCTAAGATATGTCGTAGGGTCAGTATTGCCTCACGTGTTCCAACATTTCTGCGGAATCCAAACTGATCTACCCCGAGGTCAGCTTCTATTAGTTTTTCCATTCGTCTGCAAAGAATTCGCGTTAGTATTTTGCAGCCGTGACTTATTACACTGGTAGTTCGGTAATTTTCACATCTGTCAACACCTGCTTTCTCTGGGATTGGAATTATTATATTCTTCTTGAAGTCTGAGGGTATTTCGCCTGTCTCATACACCTTGGTCACCAGATGGCACAGGCCACTGTGACCAGTGTGACGTACGTGAATGACATCCTGCGACCCGCAGCCATACCTTCTCTGCACAAAACTGCAGGAGGCATTTTTCAGCAAGACAATGCACGACCATATGTCGGCGCACGAACACGTGCCTTCTCGGTGTCACAGGGAGTCGGCCTTCTGCCCTGGCCCGCCAGATCCCCAGACCTCTCGCCGGTCGAAGCGAAAATGTGTGGGATACGGTGAAACGACGGGTCAACCACCACAGGTGAACGTCGGAACCAGGGGAATGCAGCACTGATGGCTGTGCCACAGGACGCCGTCCGCACCTTATACGCATCGATGTTGTCACGCACGGAACGAGTTACCAGGGACCATGGCGGACCCTCTGTCTACTAGGCAACAGGGTACTTGCTGAACAGAGGTGAATGAAGTAATCATTTCTGCACAACATACTGATGTACATGTCCTAATCGTTCAAGGTGTTCAGTTTTTTTCTGGATATTGTGGCCGTATATTCAACTTTGTACCGAAAACCTGTTCGCTGCAGACCAACGACGTTTATGCATGGGAGTAGCCTTAAGTCCCCAATGGGTGGAATTGGGAGGATGTCCGCGGCAGAAATTGTAATACTATCGTAATTAACACTCTTCGCGTGGTGTAGTCTCTTCCAAGAGTTTTTAGTCAGTAATATAACGACGTCTTCAGCTCGTGGTAAACTTTTAACGCGATACAAAATGATTCTATAGGAAAAACAGTAACATCACAAATTGAGTCCGCCTAGATGCAAATATCGTGTTATTTGTTTATTTCTTTACTATCCTAAACTAGTTTCGGCGACAAATATCGCCATCATTAGTGTTTTTTTTTTTTTTTTTTTTTTTTTTTTTAAATCTAAATCATGCAGAAAGTGGTGTGGTTGTACAAACACAGTAAAACATTATTACATTTTTACAAATAGTCTTTTGAAATATAGTTTTATATTGATACTTTCATACTACCTAAGCATGTTTTAAGCTATTATTGATGATCACCAAGGCAGACAAAGGGTACGTCTAGTCTTAATGACAGACGCAGAATACATTGAGAAAACAGAAAAATTTCTGGCAGAGAATGAAATAAGCAAGCTAACCAGCGACCCAACACAAAGATACCAAAGACATGTAAAGACTCTCTTAAAAAACATCACACGCACCTTGACACAGAACCAGACAAAAAGAATGACACAAAAGAACCCTAAAGCTCCACTCTTAACAAGCCTGCCAAAGGTCCACAAACCCCTCATCCCAGTCAGGCCAGTGGTTGACTTCAGAAAAGCCCCATCTTACCTACTAGGGAGACACATGCACACATTCCTACAGAAGATATACACATAAACAAGCAACAGAAGCATCAAAACACACGAGACATGATAGAGAAAATTAGGAATGTCATCATCCCCCCAGCAGCAAAATGGTGTCTTTTGACATAGCATCCATGTACACAAACATACCCACAGAAGAAACATAAACATTATAGAACAACAGCTAAAAAGCAATAAATTCCCAGGTGCACATATAAATGAAATCTCATCTATCCTTAGGCTAATCACAGAACAAAACTACTTCACTTTCAACAGCAACTTCTACTTGCAACAAGCGGGGCTTCCCATGGGGTCCCCCATCAGTGGAATCTTAGGGAACATTTTCTTGGACCATATAGAGAACACAATATTCAATAACATTGTAAAACAAGGATGCTACAAAATAATCTACTGGTACCGATATGTGTATGACATAATCTGTCTTGTAGATGAAACACATAGCAGGATAGAAGAGCTCCACAGTAACATCAACACAGTACACCCACAAATCGACTTCACAATGGAAATGGATAACAACAAGCAACTAAATTCCTTGGATCTTTCAATCACGAGAAACAACCACAAACATTAATTCACCATCTACAGAAAACCCACATCCACATCCCACTGTTATCTACAGCTCATCCAACCACCTGACAGTGCATAAATATGCCAGTTTCACACACGTGCTCCACAGGATAAACAGAACACCTCTTAAACCAGGAAACTACACCCAGGAACTAAACATAATCAAACAAATTGCTGTTGAAAACGACTACAAAACAGACATTATAAACAAACTCAACAACAAGGTAAAATGGAAACACGCAGCACACACGGGCAACACAGCAGACCACACCACTTCAGAAAAAAAGAGAGACATTGTAATATTAGTAATTTTCGCCTCACAAACATTAATATACGCTCAATAGTAAACGCCTGATGGCCTAAAGTTATCGAACAATTGTGAAGTAAAAGAAATGAACCATCGCATAGCAGCGACAGAATCTATTATTCTTTATCTTTGCCATTCTTGCGCGGTGCCAGTAAATCTCTATGTATATGTATCGATTAATGGTATAAAAAAGAATTCTGTTGTTTCAAGACAAATGAGGCTTTTGGCGCCTCATCTTTTACTGTTTGTATTCCATGAGAGGCGGACGCGGACTTGCTGCGTTCCGCAACTGTATTTTATACTCTATGTGAAAATATTGAGTGAAAATGCTAAAAGCTATTTTTTTTCAATCAGAAAGCATGTAGTTTCTGGTAACAGATTACGAACAGACAGCATCAAGAGGACATTTTGACTGTTATGTATAAAGTATTTAACCACTATGGTCATCTATTGTAATTTAATATGAAAAGGTACGTAGCATTAAAAAAAAAGTGTGTTAAGGATAAGTGTGCTTATTTTCGTAAATTAACCTTGATGATTCCATCTCCTCATTTACTTGAATTATAATTATTTTGTGTTACTTCATCACCAGAAATTACGATCACGCTGGTGGGCCGAACGCAGCATGAGGCAGAAGGAACATTATCGCTTTCCTATTATTTCTGAACCAACTTTTTTGTGTAGTGTTGCTTTTCTTTTAAAGTCTATAAATCTTCTGGTCCCTTAGTGTTGATCCGGGTATGACTACATCGCGACTATAAAAATGCACAGAAATGATAATGTTTCTTCCGAACGATCTCAAATATATATATCAATATGCTGCTCTTATTCAGGTATTTAATGGTCAACGTATGTTATTATACTAGCGTAATAAATCCCTGATTCTGTTGCCAAGTGGCCCACTAAAAAATTCACTTTTTCGACATTGAAAAAAAAAAGTAACAATTGTTTTTATTTTCGTCCTCCAAGAGCAACGCTACAACATGGTACACACTAACATACAATAACAAAATATCACATAGAATAGGAAACATCTTAAAAAAGCAAGGGATCCCAATAACATTCAGAACAAACAATACAGTTCAGAAAAGACTAAGACCAGTCAGAAAAACCTCAGACAAATTCAGCAACGCTGGAATTTATCAACTCACTTGCAACTCTTGTCAGGCGCACTACATAGGACAAACAAGCAGAAATTTCCGAACGAGGTACACAGAGCACATGAGAGCTCTAAGAAGTGACAGCACATATTAAACTTTTGCAGAACATCTAATGAACAAAAACCATAACCCCACTAATATCGGAATCGATCTACGCATTTTGAGAAACAGCAACAGTCTATACCGACAACTAACGATAGAAGAAATTTACCACATACAAAAAGCTATAGTCGAAGGGAAAAATGCAATAAATGAAAACACAAGAGTCTGCAACAACACATTCTTTACCGCTCTGAGAGAACTGACTGAAGGACACAGAACAGAAAGCACACACACGCAAAAGAACCACTTCCCCACCACACACGGAGGCACAAATAATGAACAGAAGTCGTCTAATTCGCGCTACGGTTTTTCATAGCCTTTCTCGCCGCTTGCGATACGTCTATCGCGACACACGCGAACAACAAGATGGCTTAATATTCTGGATCAGAAACAAAGTGCAAAAGTTTTGTTTTTCTGTGTAAAAAGCAGCCACACGCCATCCAACGAACGTGAGTACACGAATAGCTAAGCAACAGCTAAATACACACCAAAATAACTGGTTTCCACAAACACTCTCACAATCCTAAGTGTATACTGCTGACATACGAAGTTCACCTTTGAGTATTTGTTTACTAACAGCCGCTCACACGGTTGCAGATGACATGATGTTCGCTAAGTAAAAAGACGGCAACAGAAAAAAGAGCACAGGAAATACGTCACAAACAGCGCCAATAATAGCTCAAAACATGCTGTAGCATACAATAAATAAGGTAGAATCAAAGTATCAATATAAAACTATATTTCAAAAGGCGATTTGTAAAAATGTAATAATGGTTTGCTGTGTTTGTACAACCATACCATTTTCTGCATGTTTTAGATTAAAAAACCCCACTGATGATGGTGATATTTGTCGCCGAAAAGTTTGCAATAATAAAGAAATAAACAAATAACACGATGTTTGCATCAAGGCGGACTCAGTTTGTGATATTACTGTTTTTCCATGCAAACACGGACCAAATGGAAGAGTTCCAAGTTAATATTCTTGATTCTATAGGACGAACGTACAACGGCCCATAAAGAAAGTCCTAACGCACTCAGTACATTACAAAACCTTCAGGAAAGTGACAGATTAATGGGAGGAGTTTTGTTGCTACTATCAGGGGACTTTCGACAAACATTACCGGTAATTGCAAAGTCAACACCGGCACATGAAACAGACGCAAGTTTAAGACATTAATATTTTGCGATAAATTTGAAAAATTATCTTTTAAGAAAATATGGGTGCAATAAAGACAGGAGACCCGGGAGCTCACATATTTACCGATAACTCATTGAAAATTGGAAATGGTACTGACTCTCTTGCTTCGTACATTGCTAAACCTATTTTAAGTGAGTTTGAACATCGTGTTGTAGTCGGCGCACGAGCGGTGGGACACAACATCTCTGAGGTAGCGATGAAGTCGGGATTTTCTCGTACGACCATTTCACGAGTGTACCGTGAATATCAGGAATCCGGTAAAACATGAAATCTCCGACATCGCTGTAGCCGAGAAAAGATCCTGTAAGGACGGGACCGACGGCGACCAAAGAGAATCGTCCAACGTTAGAGAAGTGCAATCCATCCTCATATTGCTGCAGATATCAACGCTGGGCCATCGACAAGCGTCAGCGTGCGAAACATTCAACGAAACATCATTTATTTATTTACATGCCAATTTCCGTAGGACCAAATTGAGGAGCAAATCTCCAAGGTCATGGAACGTGTCAGTACATGAAATTACAACACAAAAGTAATAACAGATAAAAATAAATGTCCAAGAACCTGAAAAAGTCAGTCCATAAGTTTAAGTACACGCTATCAGCAATACAATGAGAACCAGCTTAATTTTTCAAGGAACTCCTCGACAGAAGCAGTGACCCATGAGGAAACTCTTCAGTTTCGATTTGAAAGCGCGTGGATTCCTGCTAAGATTTTTGAATTCGAGTGGCAGCTTACTGGAAATGGATGCAGCAGTATACTGCACACCTTTTTGCACAAGAGTTAAGGAAGTCCGATCCAAATACAGGTTTGATTTCTGCCGAGTGTTAACCGAGTGAAAGCTGCTTATTCTTGGGAATAAACTACTATTGGCAACAAGAAACGACAATAAGGAATGTACATATTGAGAGGCCAATGTCAAAATACCCAGACTCGTGAACAGAGGTCGATAAGAGGTTCGTGAACTCACACCACTTATTGCCCAATCCGCCCGTTTCTGTGCCAAAAATATCCTTGTAGAATGGGAAGAGTTACCCAAAAATATAATACCATACCACATAAGCGAATGAAAATAGGCAAAGTAGAGTAATTTTCGTGTCGAAGTATCACTCACTTTTGATACCGTTCGAATAGTAAAAATGGTAGCATTAAGCCTTTGAACAAGATCCTGAACGAGGGCTTTCCACGACAGCTTACTATATATCTGAACCCCTAAAAATTTGAACTGTTCAGTTTCACTAATCATATGCCCGTTCTGTGAAATTAAAACGTCAGGTTTTGTTGAATTGTGTGTTAGAAACTGTAAAAACTGAGTCTTACTGTGATTTAACGTTAGTTTATTTTCTACAAGCCATGAACTGAGGTCATGTACTGCACTATTTGAAACCAAGTCAATGTTGCACACAACATCCTTTACTACCAAGCTAGCGTCATTAGCAACCAGAAATATTTTAGAGTTACCTGTAATACTAGAGGGCATATCATTTATATAAATAAGGAACAGGAGTGGCCCCAACACTGATCCCTGGGGCACCTCCCACTTGACAGTACCTCACTCAGATCCCACATCAGAGCCGTTATCAACATTGTGAACAATGACCTTTTGCTGCCTGTTGCTAAAGCAAGAGGTGAAGCAATTGTGAGCTACTCCCCGTATTCCGTAATGGTCCAACTTCTGGAGCAATATTTTGTGATCAACACAATCAAATGCCTTAGTTAAATCAAAAAATACGCCAAGCGTTCGAAACTTTTCGTTTAGCCCATCCAGTACCTCACAAAGAAAAGAGAATATAGCATTTTCAGTTGTTAAGCGACTTCTAAAGCCGAACTGTACATTTGATAGCAAATTATATGATATTAAATGATCAATTATCCTTACATACACAGCCTTTTCTATTACTTTTACAAACACGTATGGCATAGAAATAGGTCTAAAATTATCTACATTATCCCTTTCTCACTTTTTATAAAGCGGCTTTACTACTGAGTACTTTAATCGTTCAGGAAACTGACCATACCTAAAGGAAAAATTACAAATATGGCTAAATACAGAGCTAACATGTGTAGCACAGTACTTTAATATTCTGCTAGACATGAGAGTCCTTAGTCTTCAGTGATTTAATTATTAACTCACTCTCCCTCTTGTATGTATCACAGAGGAGTATTTCAGACATCAATTTTGGAAAGGCATTTGCCAAGAAAATTGTATGATTTCCTGAATGAACTAAATTTTTATTTAATTCACAAGCAATGCTCAGAAAATGATTGTTAAATACAGTACATATATCTGATTTATCAGTAACAGAAATATTGTAACTGACTTTATATCGTCGACCTTGTGCTGCTGACCAGACATTCCTTCACAACTGACCATACGGTTTTAATTTTATCCTGTGAATTGGCTATTCTATTTGCATACCACATACTCTTTGCCTTCCTAACAACATTTTAAGCACCTTACAATACTGTTTGTAATGGGCTACTGTAGCTTGATTGTGACTACTTCTAACATTTTATATAATTCCTGCTTTGTTCTACATGATATCCTAACTGTCCACTACTGCTAATACCCCGTTTAGAATGTTCTAATGGAAAGCAACTCTCGAAGAGCATGAGAAATGTGTTACAGAAAGCGTTGTATTTATCAGCTATACTATTGGCACTATAAACATCCTGCCACTCTTGTTCCTTGGCCAGGTTTAAAAAACTCTCTATTGCTGTTGGATTATCTTTCATACATAGTTTGTAATTAAATAAGACATCGGTTGGAGTACAAAAGCCTTTTAGTGTTAAAATATGTGCATCATGGTCTGAAAGGCCATTCACACTTTTACTAACGGAATGCCCATCTAGTAATGAAGAATGAATAAAAATATTGTCTACGACTGTGCTACCGTTTCCCTGCACCCTAGTTGGAAAGAAACACAGTTTGCATCAGATCTTATGAATTTAGGAGATCTACCAACATCCTTTTTCTAGCACAATCATATACAAAATTAATATTGAAGTCACCACATATAATTACTTTCTGGTACTTCCTACAAAGTGAATCAATAACCCTCTCTAGCTTGAGCATAAATGCTTTGAAGTCAGAGTTTGGGGACCTATAAACAACAACAATTAGAAGTTTAGTTTCACTAAATTCAACTAACGCCTCACAACTTTCAAATATCTGTTCAGTGCAGTGTTGTGATACGTCTGTGGACTCAAATGGAGTACTGTTTTTAGAGCCACTCCCCCTTCCCGCAAGGGACTTCTTGAGAAACAGCCAGCTAATCTGTAGCCTGGTAAAGGAAGCCTCTGAATTATCAAATTATTTAAGTGGTGCTCTGATATACCAATAATTTCTGAGTCAACATCTATTAGCAGTTCACTAACTTTATCTCTAATACTTCTTATATTTTGATGAAGTATGCTAATTACTTCTCTACTTGGAAACATTGCATCCTCCAAAGGTGAGCCCTTAGTTAGAGGGACTTCCTTTAAGCAGGTAAACCTATCAGTTGAGTTCATTCCAAAAAAGGTGCAGCTCTAACAGCAACTACTACAGGTATTTTTCCATGAGTGACACCACCACCACCACCACCACCACCACCCACTACACTGTCACCTATAAGCTTAGCCAGCCTCCCCTTCCCATACCTACTGAGGTGCAGGCCATGCCTAGTGAAGCCTGATCTACTGATAGACCCAGCTGGCACCACTGAGGCGTGATCCATGCCCTCCGCCACCAGTGCCCTGCCCAGTCCCACGTTAACGCGCCTAACAGCCGCATTAAGGTGAGGCAGATCATGACGCTGAAACAGTTGCACGAATTTCACATTAGCGCCACCAGTTTGAGTAGCCATCATTACCAGGTCAGCACCTGCATCGTATTCCCCACCCCTATCGAGACTGTTCCCTGCCCCACCCATTATCACTACCTGATCCTCCTCCATAAAATTCTTGCATAACTCCCCTATGCTTTCAGTCACCTGAACCAACCCTGCACTAGGCTTCACAATGCTGGTGACCTGGTACTCACTCCCCAACACTGCCTGCAACTGCTGGCCCATACCTCTATCGTGCGAACTACCTAGCAGCAGAACCTTCTTTCTGCTAGACTTTGCAACTAACCTAGCGTCCTAATTGCTGAGAACTGCTGCACGTTCCCTACATCTACAGCTACAGCTCCTCTCCACTCCTCTGACAGTAGGACATATCTATTGCATGTATGCAAAGTAAAACTGTCTGAATACCTCCTCTTCCTAGCTGCCTTCTTGCCAACTGCCAGCTCCCATACCCCACCACCCAGCAACCTCCTCAACCTATCTAGTTCCTCCTTTGCGCTTTGTAACTGCACTTGAAGGGCACAGATCTTACGCTCCTGCTCCCTATCAACTTATTTCTACTACAGATTCTGCATTCCCTGCAGAGGATCTCACTGAAATGACCACTGGCTTCCCCACTACATTCCCCCCAATGAAAATACTTTGAACAATTCCCACACCGTAATCCACTACTCACAAACCTACGACAGGGCCCACACTTCTCACTGGTGGTAAAATTTTACAGTTACTGAAAAAGAAACTATACGTCTACGTTACCAAAGTTCAGTTACACTAGTAGAACTATTTAAGAACTAACAATAATGGTCTCGAAATTCTCTGCCCACTAAGAAACCAACTACTTGTATTAATACTACTACACCACAGCCAATACCAATACCAACAAAACTTCACAAAATTATTAGCTAAAACCATAAAATTCAAACGGCCACTGTAACAGTAAGCGAAGTTAAAACACTGAATGAAAATTTTACTGAAATATTTCACTAGAAAGAATAATAAACGTCAGTTGAAAATTAAAGCACAGAATTTACTAAACGACTTCGGCACACTGAAAACTCTAAAAAACACAGCGAGCGAACGATTACAGAAGTTTATTAAGTCGTTATTTGGCCACAAACGGCACGCAACACCGCTGAAATCTATTAAAGTTGATAACTGTATAACAGAGCACAAATAAGTTTGTCAGTACTTAGCTTATAACCGCTACAGCTGCAGTGCACGCCGCAAAATGTAAACACACTACTGAGGCGCGAGGCTTGGACGAACGACGCAAGCGGACTCAGAAATAATAGACCACTCGAGTCAATAACACAGGAAGAAAGACTGACATTAATGAAAATCCACTAATAAGTTACTTTAACGGGAAATATTAACACAAATAAACTTTAAAATAAATTTTATAAAATACTAACGAGCTATTTCAACAGAAGTGCAGCAGACGTGACGTCACACCAAAGAATATGGGCTTTCGGACGAGTCTCGTTTCAAATTGTATCGAGCGGATGGACGTGCACGGGTATAGAGACAACCTCATGAATCCATACAGCCTGCACGTAAGCAGGGGGCTGTTCAGGCTGCTGGAGGCTCTGTAATGGTGTTGGGTGCGTGCAGTTGGAATGATATGGGACCCCTGATACGTCTAGATACGACTCTGACATGTGACACGTACGTAAGCATCCTGTCTGATCACCTGCATCCATTCACGTCCATTGTGCATTCTGACAGAGTTGGGCAATTCCAGCAGGACAAGGCGACACCGCACACGTCCAGAATTGCTACAGAGTGGCTCCAGGAACACTCTCCTGAGTTTAAACACTTCCGCTGGCCACCAGTCTCCCCAGACATGACCGTTATTGAGCACATCTGGGATGCCTTGGAACGTGCTGTTCAGAAGAGAACTCCATCCCCTTGTAGTCTTACGGATTTATGAACCTTTTCGGATTCATAGAGTCAGTTCCCTCCAGCACTACTTCACACATTTGTTGTGGCCTGCCTAGTCGTCAAATATGTGGTTCCTAGGTTTTTATGTCGGTAACGCCAGGTAGTGCTGTGTTTGAAAATCGCCGACTGCGCTGTGTGCAGTCTGTGGCTGCTTGGACTCACTGTTGGAATATTTGCTTGTGTAGCGTCGGGCAGTTCGATGTGAACAGTGCGTAGCGTTGGACTGTTGGAGGTGAGCCGCCAGCAGTGGTGGATGTGCGGAGAGTTGCCAGAAATTTGAGAGCGGACGATCCGGACGGCTGTCTGTCAGAAAAAGGAAATTTGTAAGACTGTATGTCATGATCTGATATATACAGGGTGAGTCGCGTAAGACGTAACGCCCCCTTTATTCCGGGCATGCGGTTTTCGGCGAATCATAGCGGACTATGGGGCACATACGTTGGTAGATGCACAATAATCACAACGTTTATATTGACCGAGATAATGAGGCAAGTACATGGTTTTTTAAATGGGACGCTATACTTTTTTTTAACATCATTCGAACGCTCTGGATAAGACGTGTGTAGTGATGTAACGCATGTTGCTATTTTCATTGAAACTTTGCTTAAAAGAGGGCGGATGAGGATTTACCTACGTAGAGCAGGCCGTGCACGGCAACTCGGCCTGCGGGTCGCGCGAGGCGTGTTTACGGTCTGCAGCCGCTGCCGACCGCCTCGACCTTCAATCGTACAATATTTCGCAGCGTCTTTTAAGGGAGGCTTGAATCACAACAGCAACATGCGTTACAACACTATACGCGTCTTTTCCAGAGCGTTCAAATGATGGTAAAAAAAAGTATAGCGTCCCATTTAAAAAATATGTACTTGCCTCATTATCTGGGTCAATATAAACGTTGTGATTATTGTGCATGTACCAAAGTATGTGCCCCACAGTCGGCTATGATTCGCCGGAAACCGCATGCCCGATACGTGCAATCACCCCGGAATAAAGGGGGTGTTACGTCTTACGCGACTCACCCTGTATATTATGAGTTTTGAACACTATTAAGGTAAATACATTGTTTGTTCCCTATCAAGATCTTTTATTTGATAACTATGCCTATCAGTAGTTAGTGCCTTCAATAGTTAGAATCTTTTATTTTGCTGGAAGTATTGGCGCTCGCTGTATTGCAGTAGTTCGACTAACTAAGATTTTTGTGAGGTAAGTGGTTCATGAAAGGTATAGGTTATTGTTAGTCAGGGCCATTCTTTTGTAGGGATTATTGAAAGTCAGACGGCGTTGCGCTAAAAAATATTGTGTGTCAGTTCAGTGACGATAAGAATAAGTAAAGAAAGAACTTCATGATAAAGGATGACAGCCAAAACAGTTGCAGGATAAAGATTTATTAAAATTCTTGGCCAAGGTTTCGGTATATATAAATATACCTTCATCAGAAGTAAAAGTCCTGAACAGGAAGACAGTTTCATTAGTAAAACCTTAGCATCGGAAATGAGAAACACTAAAGCTTAAGTAACAGTGAAATTACGAAAGTAATATAGGCACAAAATCTTTTAGTTACTTACTAAAATTACATCATGCAATGGAGATTAATAAAACAATTGTGCCAAAGGCGTCGTCAATATTCAGGAATTTTTACTTCTGATGAAGGTATATGTATATATGGTGTTACAAAAAGGTACGGCCAAACTTTCAGGAAACATTCCTCACACACAAAGAAAGAAAATATGTTACGTGGACATGTGTCCGGAAACGCTTACTTCCCATGTTACAGCTCATTTTATTACTTCTCTTCAAATCACATTAATCACGGAATGGAAACACACAGCTACAGAACGTACCAGCGTGACTTTAAACACTTTGCTACAGGAAATGTTCAAAACGTGCTCCGTTAGCGAGGATACATGCATCCACCCTCCGTCGCATGGAATCCCTGATGCGCTGATGCAGCCCTGGAGAATGGCGTATTGTATCACAGCCGTCCACAATACGAGCACGAAGAGTCTCTACATTTGGCACCGGGGTTGCGTAGACAAGAGCTTTCAAATTCCCCCATACACGAAAGTCAAGAGGGTTGTGGTCAGGAGAGCGTGGAGGCCATGGAATTGGTCCGCCTCTACCGATCCATCGGTCACCGAATCTGTTGTTGAGAAGCATACGAACACTTCGATTGAAATGTGCAGGAGCTTGATGCTAGTACTGTAGAGCAATGAGTCGCATGTCAACACAAGCACCGAAGTCAACATCACCTTCCTTCAATTGGGCCAACTGGCGGTGAATCGAGGAAGTGCAGTACATACTGACGAAACTAAAATGAGCTCTATCATGGAAATTAAGCGTTTCCGGACACATGTCCACCTGACATCTTTTCTTTATTTGTGTGTGAGGAATGTTTCCTGAAAGTTTGGCCGTACCTTTTTGTAACACCCTGTATATATCAAAACCTTGGTCAAGAATTTTAATAAATCTTTATCCTGCAACTGTTTTGGCTGTTATCCTTTATCGTGAAGAAATTCAACAGTTGCTGTTTCAGCCATGTTTAAAATATTGAAAGAGAGAACTGTCTGAGTACGTTCAGTTACTCAGCTGTTTGAGTATCAAATAACATAGAGTTTTTCCAGCAATGTCATTCTCAATTTTGAAAGGGGAAGTTTCACTAGGAAACCTGCTTTCTCTGATCGCTAGACAACAATTCAAGGAAAGTGTATTAATGAGTTTTATTACAAGTGAATCAGTAACAATACTTAACTTTGAGAATGACATAGATCTATCACGAGCAAAGGGCAATATGTTCAAATGGCTCTGAGCACTATGGGACTTAACATCTAAGGTCATCAGTCCCCTAGAACTTAGAACTATTTAAACCTAACTAAGCTAAGGACGTGACACAACACCCAGTCATCACGAGGCAGAGAAAATCCCTGACCCCGCTGGGAATCGAACCCGGGCGCGGGAAGCGAGAGCGGTACCGCACGACCACGAGCTGCGGACAGGGCGATATGTAATATGACCGATGTCCTTCAGCACTCGTAGAACTGGGCCACGGGGAGACGGCGCTGCCCTCGTGTTGTCCTGGGGAGGGAGGGGCGGTCAGCCGGCGCCACCTCGCAGCCCCCTCTGCTCCACTACGCCGGAACAAGTCGATCCACGCCACGTCGTGTCGCGGCACTTCTGCGTGCTCGCTGTAGGGCTAGGTGTCCCAGTTTCTCTGACTCTTCAGTGTAGCTTCCGAAGAAGGATGCCCGAAGCCAGCTCAGCAGCCTTGTCGCAGTTGTAGCACTGGCTCCCACCAGTTCGCAGAGGCTCGGGGGGTTGCTGGGCTCGGCTGGCAGTTTGTAGCGGTAGGCGTTTCGGTCTGCAGAGGCTCGATGGCGACCGGGGTGCGCCCACGCCTTGTGACGCCTGTTTTACCACAAATAATACGTTTGTCGTTATTGATTAACAGTTTTGCCTTCTGACAATCGAAGTTGCGAGACCGTGATGCAAAATCTGACGGCGAGAAAGTAACTTGGAAATTCCTGTCTCGTCCCCTGTCCATTTATACGAGGGCATTTCGAAAAGTAAAGATACAATGGCTCGCAGTCCTTAAATGGAACATTTATTTAGAAAACGTCAGTTACATCTTATTAACTGGATTATTTGTTATTTTTCGACATAATCTCCCCCATTATCCAAACATTTGTTAAGTCGCTGCAGAAGCTTTTGTATCCCACAGTTATAGAAGGTTGCCACCTGTTGTCAGAACCACATTTCAACTTCATCTTTGATCTCTTCATCGTCGTGGAATGATTTTCCACCGAGATGTGACCTCAGGTAACGGAAGACACGGAAGTCGGTGGACGCAAGGCCCGGGCTGTATGGCTGATGGTCCAACACGTCCCACTTGAATTGTTTGAGTAGTGCTTTGGTTACGAGCGCTGTGTGAGGTCGAGCATTGTCACGAAGCAAGCGGACTCCACTTGTCAGCATTCCCCTGCGTTTGTTTTGGATTGCCCTACGAAGACGTCTCAAAGTCTGGCAATATGCAGCAGCATTAATTGTCGTTCCAGGAATCATAAATTCCAACAGAAGAATGTGTTGTCTGTCCCGAAAAACAGGAGCCATGATTTTCTTCACTGAAATCGACATTTTGCATTTCTTGGATTTTGGTGAATTGCATTGATTGTTGCTTGGGTTCAGGTGTATGGCGATAAAGCCACGTCTCGTCACCTGTCACAGTGTGATCAAGGAACTCATCGCCTGCTTCAGCATAGTGTGTGAGGAAGTCGAGTGCAAAGGCCATCCTTTTCTTTTTGCGTTCTTCTGTTAACAGTTTTGGAACCCAGCGCGCACACAATTTCCTGTACCCTAACATCACAGCCACAACGTCATAAAGAGTTGTCATTGACACGTCTGGTACGATCCGATGCAATTCGTTCAATGTGAGACGTCTATTCGCACGAATTGCTTCCTCAGTTCTCCGAAGAAGGGCATCAGAGATCACATATGGCCGACCTGTTCTTTGTTCGTCACGAACATCGGTCCTACCTTCAGAGAAATAACTATACCATTTCGTTACATTTTGTCGATTCATAATGTTCCCATAAACAGAAACAATTTCTTTGTGAATATCTGCTGGTCGCTCACCTTTTGCACGAAGAAAACGTATAACAGAGCGCACTTCGAATTTGGCGGGATTCCGAATCGGCGCAGCCGTTTTAAACACGACCTACTCCAACCAGAAGCAACGTTCAACTGCCGAACGACCGCGAGGAGAAAGCTAACGGTTCAAGGTTAACACCAGTGTTGCCAACTTGCTCGCCAAAACTCTTCTGTTCCTCTGGCGTAGGTGTATCTTCACTTTCCGAAATACCTTCGTAATGGCAAAAATACTGTCTGAGTTCAACAATTTTGAACCTTCAAACTGTTAAACTGACAAATTGGTCCTGGAAAAAACTCCAAGTTCCCTTTTCTTATTATTACATTGTGGCTCAACTGTCGCACAATGGAGACACCGCGAGGTTGCTCTTGCCTTGAAAACGAGGTGCATTCGCTGAGCCGCAACTAGCTGCTGAGCTGCGACCCGTGGAGTGCGCTCTCTTTTTAAAAAGGCGAAGCACACTTGCCTCGTAACAGATCAGAATACGTAAAAAAGGATAACTCGTATTTTGACACGGACTTTGGATGCGGACAATCACTTGAGACAAATTGTAAAATCAGATGAAATTAGTTTTATGATTAGAAATGTTCTGTATTGAAAAATGGTCTCTTTCTTTGTATCACAAACGAGTGGACATACAGTCTTTGACATCGAGTCAGATCTTTTCAAAAATGCCACTCTTAAAAGTCACGTTGAATATTCAAATTGAAAATTATGCATGGCTCTTTATCTTTCCCTATAGTCCGGATATCTGAACCAAGAATACGTAACTACACGCTGCCGCAATGAAGTACGAAATCTGAAATCAGTTATAAAACTTTGAACACAGCTGCTAAGGCTCAGTAACCGTGTCAGAATTACATTAAGTCAAAACTGACCAGGTTTCGACGCTACTTTGAGCGTCGTCTTCAGAATTAAACTAACTGTTCTAAAACATAATAGGTATATAAGACATTAATAAACTGAAGTGTGTACTGACTGGAAAGAGATGCAGTACTTACAAGTCACATTCTAAAAAAATCTAAGCGCGAAAGGCGACGTCCTGAAAAGTTGTAAATAAGATGGCGAGCCGCTAAGGGCTGCTCGTACCTGAGTGAACACGTGTTGCAACAAAACTAGGTGCCCACGTTAGAAAGTGTGGGTAAGTAAACAAGGTGTTACTGCGAACGCCATCTAGTAGCCGCAGAAACAACTAGGGTACTGTACATTCAAAATTAGACACATGAAATTGTAATGAAGCTGATTCAGGCATAACGTAAGCACTAATAATAATAAGATGAAGTTACATATTTATCTGCTTTAAAGAGAGATACATTTTGTAACGTAAGAAAACGTTAGTTGTGACATAGAAGAAAACAGCAAAGACGAAACGGGAGAATAACATTTCGGCAAACTGCATGAGGAAATCTGAATCAAAGATCAAGCAACGGCTTTATACAGTCGAAAACATTTTTATTTCGCAGGCCATCATGACGAGATAGACATTTGAAAGTCTCCAATTCCTCTAAAACATCTAACCTTTTCGGTATGCAGAATATTGTTATCGCCAATGGCTTTAGGCTCGTGTCCAGTAATTAAAAGATGATCGGCAAAGGATGAACTTAGGGGACCGGTGCCGTTCTTTCTCAAAAGATGTTCTTTGTATCTGATGGTGAAAGCACGTCCGGTTTGCCCTATTTAATAGGAGGAGCAGGTATCGCAGATGATCTTATAAACGCCAGAACTTTCTGTAGGGGAGCAAACGGATTTCAAATTATGAATGAAGTTTCTCTTCAGATTGTTATTAGTAGAGAAGGCTACATTGCAGTTGTATTTGTTGAGAAGCATGCGCTGGATGTGATAGGAAATGGGTCCTGTGAAAGGAATAGAAAAACCTCTTTTTGGGTTAACTTCAGTGCGTGAGGTGTTGGGCGTAGTAGTTCTTGCAGTTTTATTTTTTAGGATATCGTCCACTATGTTAGGCGTACATTCATTATTGACTGCTATACTTTTAAGTAAATTAATCTCCTCATTAAACTGTTCTGTTGAAAGTCATACAGAGGTGGCTCGGTGGACGGCACAGTGAAAAAAGGCCATTTTTTTAGACTGTGGATGAAAAGAGGAACGAGGCACGATTTGGTCAGTATACGTTTCGTTTCGAAAAATATTGAATGTGATGTTATTGTCTCCTGTTGTAAGCGTCAAG
This sequence comes from Schistocerca americana, assembly GCF_021461395.2. Lineage (NCBI taxonomy): Eukaryota > Metazoa > Arthropoda > Insecta > Orthoptera > Acrididae > Schistocerca > Schistocerca americana. The sequence goes on from NC_060128.1 coordinate 56,223,696, forward strand.
TCTAAATTATGTAATTGTCGGTTTTCGTTTTCGAGTTCAATAGTGAAAGAAATTTTTTCATGGAGGTCGTTAAAATAGGTCTTACAATAGAAGACAATAAGATCAGTTTCAGTATTTTTCTAAATACAACGCAGTCTGCACTACCCACGACACACGACCGCCGACGACCGCGGGTGACGGCGCGCACCGCCTTCCGCGCAAAGGTCGGTCGCCCAAACAGGCGTCCCGCCGTCGCGGCATCTCTGATGACACTGCGCGCTTCTAATCCCCAACAGTACAAGGGCCCTTAAACGTTCATCACATACAAATACTAGAGAAATGCCCACGAAATTATCTGCAGATCCCTGTCAGCCTCTGAGCAGGATGATACGGAGGTCGGTCGGTGCCGCTGGGCCTTCCGATGCGGTGAAATATTTGCAAATGTAAGCTGTACCTGACTCCTTCGTCTATTCAAAAATACGAAGGACGGTCGAAAAGTTTCTAGCCTCAGATGGTTACCGTAATGACTCGCACAAACACCACCACTTACATTTACGGCGACCCCGTGTGAGTAGGCAAGTCAAACTTCGCGGCTCCCGTGTCGTTAGTTTTGCCGCTAGGATGCGTTGTATACCGCACTGTAAGCAAAATCTAGCGGTCGAAGGCGCTGCAGTCATGAACTGTGCGGCTGGTCCCGGCGAAGGTTCGAGTCCTCCCTCGGGCATAGGTGTGTGTGTTTGTCCTTAGGATAATTTAGGTTAAGTAGTGTGTAAGCTTTGGGACTGATGACCTTAGCAGTTAAGTCCCATAAGATTTCACACACATTTGTAAGCAAAATGGCGAATATCGAGAGAGAATCGAGAACCGCACTATGACTGAATATCTTCATTTGAAGGGAATGACGCCTAAGGAAGTAGCGGAGGACATGCGGAATACACAGTGATCCGGCCTGTGCAACAGAGGAAAAGTGGGTGTCCGGCCTCAAACGTGGGAAAAAGAGAGTGGAAGATGCGCCAAGGAGCAAAAGGCGTGTCACCTTTGCCGCTGATGATACAGTGACTGCAATTCACGAGCGATTTTTCCGGATAGTCCATCAACGTTGCAGCAAATTGAAACCACATTTGGAATCTCCCATGGGCGTGCTGATGAAATTGTGGATATTTTGGCAAAGCGGAAAATTTCGTCTGGGTGGGTTCCGAAAGACTCGAATGCAGATCAGATGCAGTCTGGTGAAGAAATCGTCCGCCAATTTGAAACGGATGAAGACGGCTTTCTTCCAAGGTACGTGGCATAGGGCGAAACGTGGGTCCAGCACTCGTATCCTCAGACAAAACAACATTCACAACAAAAGAAACATCTTTCATCCCAGACGCCCAAAAAATTCCGTGTGCAAAAGCAGCCAGTAAGGTGATGGCATCGGTCTTCTGCAATGCAGAAGGGGTAATCATGGTGGATGGGCGTAAATATCAATGCACCATTCTACTGCACCTTCCTGCACTGTTCGAGAGAAGAGATAAAGCAAAAAAGGCGCGGGGATTTGGCGCGCGGAGTTCTTTAGCATCAGCACAACGCACCGGGTCACAAAGCGCTCGCAGCACTGGAAACTTGGCGTGACTGCGGGTTCGAATTGTTACGTCATCCGCATTATGATCACCAGGTTTGACTGCATCTTTTCCCAGACCTAGAAAAAGACCTCAAAGGACGACGATTTGACGATGAAGATACAGTGGCTGATTCTGTGAGCGCTCGCTTGGACTCGAAATCGAAGACCTTTTCCAATGAATGGTTTGCAGAAGTTACCAGAGCGTGCCCGCAAGTGTATTACTGTGCCACGAGCATTATATTGAAGAATAAACTGGTATTACCGAATTTCTGCCGGTTTTTATTTGTTAGGCTAGAAACTTTTCGAACCCCTCTCATATAGTGGCGGAATCACAGTACGCACGCGATAAGTTGAACGGTTACATCAGGGGTAAAGTTGGTTTGCAGCGCGAGGGGACTTGATAGGGCAAATATTTGATCGTTTGTCTTTCAGTACTGGGTGTGTGTGCCTCACACCGTTCAAATTCTAAGTCACAAATTTCAGACGGAAGTAACGTGGATTCCTGACCGGCCATTGTACAGAGCGTCTTCTTCAAATGCGGTACAAATTTGTAGCAGGGATTATGTCGTCCTAATATAACGCAATGAACTGACGAACCATTTATAATTGTGTTCTATATTGCATAATGCATCTAAACATAAGTAGAAACACCCTTATTTATCATCTAGCTAATAATAATCCGCTTCGCTGAGGTTTTAGTTTTCTGTCGGTAGTTCTACAAATGTAATTCGTTTCTTTTTGTTCAGACAAATGTCTTACATATAAAGTGTTTACATTAAATTACATTCTTACGTACAACATTTAGGGCAACGGCGTTGCCGCAGTGGATACACCGGTTCCCGTGACATCAGCGAAGTTAAGCGCTGTCGGGCTTGGTCGGCACTTGGATGGGTGACCATCCAGCCGCCATGCGCTGTTGCCATTTTTCGGGGTGCACTCAGCCTCGTGATGCCAATTGAGGAGCTACTCCACCGAATAGAAGCGGCTGACCCCACGCCCCTCCTATCCGCATCCTCCATTGACGATGACACGGCGGTCGGATGGTCCCGGTAGGCCACTCGTCGCCTGAAGACGGAGTGCTTTTTTTTTTTTTTTACTATTGATGTTTGGTTGACTGGGGGATACGGATACATATTTTCTGCTTGTCTGCCACATCAAAATGCATCATAGAGGTGACCGTCTGCGACACAGGGTTTCCTGAAATTAAACGGCGCAGTAGCGAAATGTCTGCCCCGAGCCTCATGTTTAGTCATTGTGTAAGCTAATTTCGCAGAAACTGTAAGCTTTTAAAATAAAATGTCATATGGGTTGAGATCAATGGGATTCTTGGTATCAACACCGATTTTCCCTTTTCTTTACCAGTTAAAATTATTGCTTCATTAATGAAGTAATTGTTCAACACACAATCTTAGGTAATTTGGGTGAGTTAATATTGTGTATCAGTATTATTGGCTATAGAATTTTCAGTTTGAATGGATGGAGAGGCATACTGGACGTGTTTAATTAGTTCAAATTTTCGGTTGGAAGGTTGACACTTTCTTCTCGATCCTTTATTGTATGTGTCGGTCTATATATTATTTCTGCTCCTGTAATCATCTTCTGTATTTGCTGATTTATTTGTTGCACTACGTCATTCCTTGCTGTTAAAATTGTTTGCTCAAGCAACCAGTCTTTATTTAAGTATTTCATATCTGTCAATGGCTACACTTCATCAACAAGCTGTTGCTAGGCTGCTACCACATTGCACATTCTTGTGTTGCATCCTGATAACCTGCCGCAGCAGCAGCAGTAACCGATGTAACAACTGCGTCACACTTTTGTTGCCGACCGCAGTGCCGTATTCTGCCTGTTTACATATCCCTGTATTTGAATATGCTGGCCTGTACCAGTTTCAGTGCATTAAACGTTAACAGCTCTCACAGCAGAGGCCCCTGACGTCCTTGTACGTCGTGTGATTCCTGCTTTGGGAGAGGTCAACCGTGTGGAAACCGTTACTTTCGTGCAAGACGGGGCAGCGGTTCATGTCGCTCGCCCAGTGAAAGTTGTGCTTAGTGCAGGCTGTCGCCAACCATTTGTCTCCCGAACTTTTTCAGATGCATGGCCTGTAAGATCAAGTGATCTGAATTCCTTTGACTTTCTGCCATGGGGGTATTTGAAAGAACGCGTTTACCATTCGGTCTGTACTTTACAGGTACACGCTGCTCAGATTCCACCGGAATTGCTGCGAGAAACTGGTGATCAAGTCTTTTAACGGAAGCAGCATCTCGTCCACGTCTCCTGTGTACATACTGAACAAATTGTGTAACTGGCAGTTAATAACAAAATCAACATTATGACTGTCTCATTTGTTTCACCTTTTGTGCCCACGTCGCCTTCCTAATCTATTATATAGGGAAACATTTCTATATGTCTTACATGTGGGGTCCCACAAGTTTCCGTTATAGGGCCCTTACTTTTTCTTGTGTATATCAATGGCCTTTCATCAGTAACATTACCAGAAGCCAAGTTCGTTTTGTTTTCCAATGGTACAAACATTGGAATAGATAGCAAATCAAGTGTAGTCTTAGAAAAGTCAGCTAATAAAATATTTGTGGACATTAATCACTGGTTCCTAACCAATTCCTTGTCACTAAAGTTTGAAAAAGCACACTACATGCAGTTCAGAACTTATAAGGGGTGTCCCACGACTATATGCCTAACATACAGTGACAAGCAGATAGAAGAAGTGGACAGTGTTAAATTCTTGGGATTACAGCTTGATAATAAATTCATGTGGGAGGAGCACACCAGAGAACTGCTGAAGCGTCTTAACAAACCTCTGTTTGCAATGCGAATTCTGTCAGACATAGGGGATATAAAAATGAAAAAGCTGGCATACTATGCTTACTTTCATTTCATAATGTCATATGGGATTATTTTTTGGGGCAATTCATCAAGCCAAGCTAAAGTTTTCGGGGCACAAAAGCGTGCAGTGAGTTATATGTGGTGTGAACTCAAGAACATCATGCAGAAGCCTGTTTAGGGAACTAGGGATACTAACTACTGCTTCCCAATATATTTATTCATTAGTGAAATTTGTCATTAAAAATATATCACTTTTTCAAACCAACAGCTCATTTCATGGAATCAATCCTAGAAATAAGAATAATCTTCACAAGGATTTAAAGGCACTTAGTCTTGTACAAAAAGGTGTGCATTATTCAGGAACACACATTTTCAATAACTTGCGAGCAACCAGTGAAATTCAGTTTAAGAGAAGCCTAAATGATTTATTGGCGGCCAAATTCTTCTACTCCATATAAGTACAATTCAACTTCTGCACCAGTTCAGTGCAGTAATGTGTTAATTGTAAATAAGTATTTAGTAGTTGTATTACACGTTTATTACCTTATAAACAAATAAAAAACTTTTTTATTTTAAATTCAGTGCATTAGCATTTGTAACAGGATTCTTTCATATAGCGTTCATTAAAAAATGACGACCATGCCACTTGGGACCTGTGGAATGGAACATTAGTTTATTTGTTTGAGTTGTAAATATTTGTCATGTATTGTTGTTTTTCTGACATGTTCCACATCGTGGAGAACCTTCCCACTACGGATCAATTAATGAAAGTAAATCTAATCTAATCTAATCTAATCTTGCATTCGCGGCTCCTGATTTGCTCCTGGTGGCCGAAATTGGAACTAATTTTTTTTCACAGTAAATCGATCCCACATAAACACAGTAGCATTTCATTTACAACTGTTGACTGTAGCTGACTCTTTAGCTGAACAAAATCATTGTGCAGTTGCTTGCATTCACCAGTCATGTTTATGATGTTAAAATCCTCCAAGACAAGAAATAAAAAATTCAAACTGACACGTGCCAGTTTGATAACAACTAGATTTTGGGGGCTGTATTCACGGGAGTCAAATGTTGGCGCGCGCCGTTTTGGCAACACTCAGATTTTCAATCTCGTATTCTCGACCGAAATCAGTAATGTCAACTAAAATTTAAATGCATCTTTAAATATTACTGTCTCTGTAAGTATTTTTGTTTCTTACTGAGCAGCAAACGTACAGCATTAAGAATCTTTTAATGTTTTCGGGTTCGACTGTTAGTTGGTAGATATATGTTCCTATAAAATATGGTTGAGAACCACGGGGCGCAATTTGATGAACACTGCGGCAGAGGTTTGTCTTCGTCGATCTGCAGCTGACTTTCAGGGTCCGCGCATAACACGGTGGGCGGCCGGTGCGCGGTTTTTGTCTTAAGCACTGGGCGAGTCCATTCGTTTGTTCGGGAGGGGAGGCCGCCATTTCTGCCCTCTTTCGGCCGATCGGTGATGACAGAATCGAGGTGCACGCCCTGCAATCTTTCCCAAATGATTTTACAGAAACTATTTGGTAAAAAAAATTCAGTATACCTCTGGTTTATTATCATGTGCCCATTTGCCACAGTAGTACAAGTATATATGCCAACTACTTCTGCAGATGATGATGAAATTGATGAAATGTATGATAAGATAAAAGAAATTATTCAGGTAGTGAAGGGAGACGAAAATTTAATAGTCATGGGTGACTGGAATTCGAGAGTAGGAAAAGGGAGCGAAGAAAACATAGTAGTTGAATATGGAATGGGGGTAAGAAATTAAAGAGGAAGCCGCCTGGTAGAATTTTGCACAGAGCATAACTTAATCATAGCTAACACTTGGTTCAAGAATCATAAAAGAAGGTGTATACGTGGAAGGAAATGGGAGATAAGATACTGCGTGAAGAGTTTGACAGAGCACTGAAAGACCTGAGTCAAAACAAGGCCCCGGGAGTAGACAACATTCCATTAGAACTACTGATGGCCTTGGGAGAGCCAGTCGTGACAAAACTCTACCATCTGGTGAGCAAGATGTATGAGACAGGCGAAATACCCACAGACTTCAAGAAGAATGTAATAATTCCAATCCCAAAGAAGGCAGGTGTTGACAAGTGTGAAAATTACCGAACTATCAGTTTAATAAGTCACAGCTGCAAAATACTAACGCGAATTCTTTACAGACGAATGGAAAAACTGGTAGAAGCGAACCTCGGGGAAGATCAGTTTGGATTCCGTAGAAATATTGGAACACGTGAGGCAATACTAACCTTACGACGTATCTTAGAAGAAAAATTAAGAAAAGGCAAACCTACGTTTCTAGCATTTGTAGACTTAGAGAAAGCTTTTGACAATGTTGACTGGAATACTCTCTTTCAAATTCTGAAGGTGGCAGGGGTAAAATACAGGGAGCGAAAGGCTATTTACAATTAGTACAGAAACCAGATAGCAGTTATAAGAGTCGAGGGGCATGAAAGGGAAGCAGTGGTTGGGAAAGGAGCGAGACAGGGTTGTAGCCTCTCCCCGATGTTATTCAATCTGTATATTGAGCAAGCAGTAAAGGAAACAAAAGAAAAATTCGGAGTAGGTATTAAAATTCGTGGAGAAGAAGTAAAAACTTTGAGGTTCGCCGATGACATTGTAATTCTGTCGGAGACAGCAAAGGACTTGGAAGAGCAGTTGAACGGAATGGACAGTGTCTTGAAAGGAGGATGTAAGATGAACATCAACAAATGCAAAACGAGGATAATGGAATGTAGTCAAATTAAATCGGGTGATGCTGAGGGGATTAGATTAGGAAATGAGACACTTAAAGTAGTAAAGGAGTTTTGCTATTTAGGGAGTAAAATAACTGATGATGTTCGAAGCAGAGAGGATATAAAATGTAGACTGGCAATGGCAAGGAAATCGTTTCTGAAGAAGAGAAATTTGTTAACATCGAGTATAGATTTAAGTGTCAGGAAGTCGTTTCTGAAAGTATTTGTATGGAGTGTAGCCATGTATGGAAGTGAAACATGGACGATAAATAGTTTGGACAAGAAGAGAATAGAAGCTTTCGAAATGTGGTGCTACAGAAGAATGCTGAAGATAAGGTGGGTAGATCACGTAACTAATGAGGAGGTATTGAATAGGATTGGGGAGAAGTCTGTGGCACAACTTGACTAGAAGAAGGGATCGGTTGGTAGGACATGTTTTGAGGCATCAAGAGATCACAAATTTAGCATTGGAGGGCAGCATGGAGGGTAAAAATCGTAGAGGGAGACCAAGAGATGAATACACTAAGCAGATTCAGAAAGATGTAGGTTGCAGTAGGTACTGGGAGATGAAGAAGCTTGCACAGGATAGAGTAGCATGGAAAGCTGCATCAAACCAGTCTCAGGACTGAAGACCACAACAACATACATGGAAGAATTCTGGAGATACTAGAAGGTATCAGATAGATTATATAATGGTAAGACAGAGATTTGGGAACCAGGTTTTAAATTGTAAGACATTTCCAGAGGCAGATGTGCACTCTGACCACAATCTATTGGTTATGAAGTGTAGATTACAACTGAAGAAACTGCAAAAAGGTGGCAATTTAAGGCGATGGGACCTGGATAAACTGACTAAACCAGAGATTGTACAGACTTTCAGGGAGAGCATAAGGGAACAATTGACAGGAATGGGGGAAGGAAATGCAGTAGAAAAAGAATTGGTCGCTCTGAGGGATGAAGTAGTGAAGGCAGCAGAGGATCAAGTAGGTAAAAAGACGAGGGCTAGTAGAAATCTTTGAGTAACAGAAGAAATATGGAATTTAATTGATGATACGAGAAAATATAAAATTGCAGTAAATGAAGCAGGCAAAAAGGTGTACAAACGTCTCAAAAATGAGATTGATTGGAAGTGCAAAATGGCTAAGCAGGGATGGCTAGAGGACAAATGTAAGGATGTAGAAGCTCATCTCACTAGGGGTAAGATAGATACTGCCTACAGGAAAATTAAAGAGACCTTTGGAGAAAAGAGAACCAGTTGTATGAATATCACGAGCTCAGATGGAAACCCAGTTCTAAGCAAAGAAGGGAAAACAGAAAGGTGGAAGGAGTATATAGAGGGTCTATACAAGGGCGATGTACTTGGAGACAATGTTATGGAAATGGAAGAGGATGTAGATGAAGATGAAATAGGAGATACAATACTGCGTGAAGAGTTTGACAGAGCACTGAAAGACCTGAGTCGAAACAAGGCCCCGGGAGTAGACAACATTCTATTAGAACTACTGACGGCCTTGGGAGAGCCAGTCCTGACAAAACTCTACCACCTGGTGAGAAAATTGTATGAGACAGGCGAAATTCCCGCAGACTTCAAGAAGAATATAATAATTCCAATCCCAAAGAAAGCAGGTGTTGACAGATGTGAAAATTACTGATCTATCAGTTTAATAAGTCACAACTGCAAAATACTAGGGCGACTTCTTTACAGACGAATGGAAAAACTGGTAGAATCCGACATCGGCGAAGATCAGTTTGGATTCCGTAGAAATATTTGAACTCGTGCGGCAGTACTGACCTTACGACTTATCTTAGAAGAAATATTACGGAAAGGCAAACCTACGTTTCTAGCATTTGTAGACTTAAAGCTTTTGACAATGTTGACTGGAATACTCTTTTTCAAATTCTAAAGGTGGCAGGGGCAAAATACAGGGAGCGAAAGGCTATTTACAATTTGTACAGAAACCAGATGGCAGTTATAAGAGTCGAGGGACACGAAAGGGAAGCAGTGGTTGGGAAGGGAGTCAGACAGGGTTGTTGCGTCTCCCCGATGTTATTCAATCTGTATATTGAGCAAGCAGTAAAGGAAACAAAAGAAAAATTCGGAGTAGGTATTAAAATCCATGGAGAAAAATAAAAACTCTGTGGTTCGCCATGACATTGTAATTCTGTCAGAGACAGCAAAGGACTTGGAAGAGCAGTTGAACGGAATGGACAGTGTCTTGAAAGGAGGATATAGTATGAACATAAACAGAAGCTAAACGAGGATAATGGAATGTAGTCGAACTAAGTCGGGTGATGCTGAGGGGATTAGATTAGGAAATGAGACACTTAAAGTAGTATAGGAGTTTTGCTGTTTGGGGAGCAAAATAACAGATGACGGTTGAAGTAGAGAGGATATAAAATGTAGACTGGCAATTGCAAGGAAAGCGTTTCTGAAGAAGAGAAATTTGTTAATATCGAGTATAGATTTGTCAGAAAGTCGTTTCTGAAAGTAGTAGTATGGAGTGTAGCCATATATGGAAGTGAAACGTGGACGATAAATAGTTTGGACAGGAAGAGAATAGAAGCTTTCGAAATGAGGTGGTACAGAAGAATGCTGAAGGTTAGATGGGTAGGTCACGTAACTAATGAGGAGGTACTGAATAGAATTGGAGAGGAGAGGATTTTGTGGCACAACTTGACAAGAAGAAGGGACAGGTTGGTAGGACATGTTCTGAGGCATCAAGGGATCAGAAATTTAGCATTGGAGGGCAGCGTGGAGGGTAAAAATCGTAGAGGGAGACCAAGAGATGAATACACTAAGCAGATTCAGAAGGATGTACAGGGAGATGAAGAAGCTTGCACAGGATAGAGTAGCATGGAAAGCTGCTTCAAACCAGTCTCAGAACTGAAGACCACAACAACAACAACATCATTTCGTTAATTGTCATTCGAAAATGTTTGCAGTGAAAAATAGGGGTCCGCTATGATTTTACGTCTGGTGCATATTACACAATATGAAATTTAGCTAACATACTCTAATTATTCTTTAGACTTGGATGGACGTGTCTATCTGTCACCGATCTTGAGAAAATTGATCTGACGTAGCGCACTCATTTGCGATCGCGCCGCATCAGCTATGAAGCGAGAGTGAGATATCCACAACATTGCTCATATCTCATAAGCCATTTGAGGTATCGAAATGGCAGATTGTCAAATCACAGCAAACAAAGAGGGGAGTGTTTTTCCGTATGGTTATTATCCAAAACTTTAATATGTGTCGTGTTAATCCGCTAACGACAGACTTTTTTATGAAAGAACTTAATTTTTAAGTGCCATCAATAGTTGGTGAATCGAGAAATGCTGTGGGTTTTGGAACAACGTAAGTGAAGACATTACACGTTTATTTTGTACCGAGCATGTGCTTTTTCGTAACGTACTGACGCTACTTCATCCCAGCTCCTCACTTAATAAACCACTGTCTCAGAATTCTCTCGCAGTTGCGTCTGCACAACATGTTAGTCAGGTGAGACCGTGTAAACTCCGCTGAGTTTTGGAAAAAGAAGCAAATTTTCACGTGGCGACAAGAGAAATGTGTAGGTTTTATACAAATTTCGCCACTTGTGTCGAGTCTCTGCAAGTTGCAAATGGTTAACATGCCATGCCAAAATAAATCACTGCATTTTCGGCTGGTATTCCCTTTACATACTAAGCAATGCAGAGGTGACAAATCTTTTTTGAAAGATCACTGAACCGTAAATTTAAAATTTCAAAATCTATTCTTAAAGAATTTACTTTATTTACTAGCGATTCACCAAGAACACTAACACATTTAATGGCACAAGGTGAGCGTGGAAGTAGTTGCCAGGGAGTAACTGATACCAAATAAAATTACCCTTAACAAATGTGAATTTTATTCCTAAAAGCATTTTCAAAACCGATTTAAAATTACAATCAGAATGCACCCTCTAAATATAAACTTTGAATTATTCAGAGGCACAATAACAAAGTTTTTTTTTTTTTTTTTACAGTAAGTGCCTTCGGGCTGAGAAGCTTCTGCCCCTTTCAACGCGGCCGTAGTCACGGCCGCTCACGATGACCTCTGAAAGACTACACTGGTGCAGAGCTGCAACACACCAGATTACTTTACACTAAAAATTTTAACAACTCACACAAACACATAAACTATGCACTCCGTAAGAAGGATGGAAATGGTACAAACACTCACACTAAGAAAAGATTTGCCACCAAAACTGCAATTTGTTTTTAAGAGGGCTCTTATGGTGGAAGGTTGGCAGCTTTATAAAAATGACTGTTTAAATAAAACCCATGAAATTCAGGCTTACATAAGGTGTACAACATGCACTACATTACACATATACACATATACCGCATCGCAAGATGATAGGCAAGGCAAAAACATATTTCAAGAATTCGGCCTTTACCTTAATTCTATAAATTCGTTAACACCGAATCCGACAAACGTGATAGAGATAGAGGCAGCTATTACCCTATGGTAGATTGACAGGGGGGGGGGGGGGTTACAAAACAACCCGAACTGCAGATTGCTATAAACCTCCCCAATTCCACAAGGGAAAAACGGACCACCCAATTCACAAATAACCACCTTCCCGCGGGTGGGCAAACGGAGAATAATGGTGGGACGACCCCAAAACAAAGCGGCTAGTGACCTCACCAAGGAAACAAGTAGAATTTAACAAGTAAATGAAACAACATATCTCCAACCACTTAACTACTAATAAACTGCGATTTCTGGCGAAGACCTGGCGCAGCACCCCCAACGCTCTGCCAGTTTCTTCAACGGTCGCAGGAAGGCGCTCCGATCTCCCGTCTCACAGCGTCGCAGCTCGCACCGGCCAGACCGATGTCGTGGGTTGACTCCTGTTACTCTCGTGTGAACCGCGAAGCCACTACCCCTCGCTATACGGCGCGGCCCACTGGACTCACGTGGCGACCTCACGTGCGCCGATGTGGACGAGAGACAGACCCAAACTAACTTGGCTGACCAACTAACCAGACTTGGTGACTCAGACTGACCAACTGCCGAGCTCATAGCGCCCATTAAATACACATGAACAGGCCACCTTTCCCGTTCTCCACCAGAGTCAGACATCAAAGTTGCGATTGCCACGGCGGCGCCGCCGCCAGAAACGGAGGGCGACTGCTTTATACTGTACGCTGCGGCGCGCTCTTTAAAACAGCAAATTTTACTATGGCTCAATCACCATACAAGTGTGGGCGTGGAGTGACCGCACTTAGTATTTACAAATAATGTGAGCGTGGGCTTCAGTTCAGAGCGACACTTCCCCTCTGGCGCTCGGCATTTCCCCTACTGCGCCTGCCTGCAGCCCCCACCACTCCCGCTCTCCCCAAGTGTGCCCTGCTGTTTGCTAATCTACCACCCACAGTATTCTGTGCGGTCTCTTAACGGCAGAGTGCACTGCTGGGCAACGCACGAGTGTTTCAGAACACACTGTTTAACATGGCCCTCCACAGTAGAACCCCCTATAATGATCTCGTATTCTCTCAACAACACTGTCAATTACGATAGGAGGTGGCACAGGACGATCAACATTGGAGTGTCAATCAGTAGGAAGGTGTCGATTGGTCAGATGAATCACGTATTTTTGTTACACCAGGTCGATGCTCGTATCCAGGTACACTGTCGTCCAGGCGAACGGACGATCAAAGCCGACACGCCGTGTTCTGCTATGGGGGACAGTTACCTGGGCCTCTGTGATGTGCCAGTAGCACTGGAGGCTGCTTCTGACTGCCTGACTTGAGTTACAAATAGCAAACATGTGTACATTTGTATTTTGCGCTAATGTTGAAGCAGTGAGTTGTGGGTGGGAGGGGGTGGGGGGCAGGAAGGATTTCCTGAGACCATGACGGCCATCTGTACATTGGGTGGCATGGCACTGCACACCCTATGAATCCTGGGCTGCATCTCAGTGCGCCAGGGCCTAGCTGTCCAGGCAAATGAGAAATGTCAACTACAGCAGTACAGTGTATTGTTGTATACTAGTGGAGTTCAGACTTACAAATTACAAATTTCGTGGTCCAGCAATGCAGCATAGTACAGTAGACGACTAGCATGTTTTGGATTCCAGAGAACATACAGGGTGATCAAAAAGTCACTATCAATTTGAAATCTGAATAAATCATGGAATAATGTAGATAGAGAGGTACAAATTGACACACATTCTTGGAATGACATGGGGTTTTATTAGAACCAAAAATATACAAAAGTTCAAAAAATGGCGCTTCATCTGATCAGGATAGCAGTAATTAGCATAAGAAAGTAAGACAAAGCAAAGGTGATGTTCTTTACAGGAAATGTTCAATATGTCCGCCATCATTCCTCAACAATAGCTGTAGTCGAGGAATAATGTTGTGAACAGCACTGTAAAGCATGTCCGGAGATATGGTGAGGCAGTGGCGTCGGATGTTGTCTTTCAGCATCCCTAGAGATGTCGGTCGATCACGATACACTTGCGACTTCAGGTAACCCCATAGACTATAATCGCACGGACTGATGTCTGGGGACCTGGGAGGCCAAGTATGACGAAAGTGGCGGCTGAGCACACGATCATCACCAAACGACGCGCGCAAGAGATCTTTCACGCGTCCAGCAATATGGGGTGGAGCGCCATCCTGCATAAACATCGTACGTTTCAGCAGGTGTTCATCAGCCAGGCTGGGGATGATGCGATTCTGTAACATATCGGCGTACCTCTCACTCGTCGCGGTAGCAGTTACAAAACCAGAATCACGCATTTCCTCGAAGAAAAAAAGCCCGACAACGGTAGATGTGGTAAATCTAATCCATACCGTGACTTTCTCGTCGTGCAATGGAGTTTGCATGGTGGCTTAATTAAATATAATTAATGCAAATACTTTTTAAGTTTTTTTTGTAGCTGTATGTCCGATTACGAAGTCTCGTAAACGGTTGGCCCTGACTAATTTTAGTACGCAATATGACTGCATAGAACAACAACAAAGAATGAAAGAAAATTCCCGTTAACACAATTAAGTAATTAAGTCCTCAGCAACTATGAAACCTACGAAACCAAAACACAAGTGTAATTGTTCTGTGTGTGGAAGTGTGATTCAACGTACACATCTGGCACGGTTCTTCGTCAGTAAGACAAGGTATTTATACTGAAGCAATTAAAAAAATATATAAATACTATAATTGCGTAAGGAAACCAGAATTACACTCTAATACAAGAACACAAGCCAGATGCTTTGTTGACTGAACCTCTGAACCTGTAATGACGCATTATTTAAGACATTGAAATAATAAAAAGAAAAGGGAATTTTGTTACCTTCATATATATTGACGAAAAGCACTCTGATCATTACAATATCTCCATTCGAACAACATCTGCTGTCTAGCCCCTCAAACAACTGCATACAACATGGCCACAAATAGCACAGCTATCAATATCCTCTCAGCAAGATCTGCACAAGCACTCACTACGACGACATCTCAACAACGACTTGACTCCTACTACTTGTCAACAAGCACTCACTACTGCAACATCTCAACACCGACTCACTACTACTACTTCTCAACAAGCACTGACTACTGCCACATCTCGACAAGCACTCTCCACCACGACTTCTCGACTAGAACTGCCAGTGGAGGCGGCGAAATAAAACTCTTTGGCGCAATCTCTGGCGCTGTGGCTCAGTGTAGCCACCTTTCAAGTTTCCACGACAGTTATAGGATTTTCGGTAGCCCAAATTCTGTTTGCTGACCAGTGCCATCTGTCGGACATCTTGTGAAGTTTTTTTTTTTCTTTTTGGTTCTAGTAAAACCCCGTGTCATTCCAAGCATGTGTGTCAAATTTTACCTCTCTATCTTTTTAATCACCCGGTATATCCGTTGCACCAGATGGCCAGGTGGACTAGGTAGACCGTTTTTTTTTCTTTGTATGTAGATTTTTTCTCTTAAACAGCGTAATGCTCAGATATACTAACAAAGTTAAAAACATGTTACAATATTAAGTGACATATTCGTGCCAATTCGTGCGCAGCACTTGCTCTGTTATTGCATCTAGATTACTGAATAAAGGAAGAGAGCAAATAAGTAAATAAATAACTGAAAATATATAACGAATGACAGCAAAACATATTCAGCCGCAAATTTCATTTGATCTCAACCAGCAAAGAACTTGCCTTTGGCGGGCAAGTGCTCTACTAACTGAGCTACCCAAGAACGACTCACGCCCTGTCCTCACAGCTTTACTTCTGCCAGTACCTCGCCTCCTACCTTTCACACTTTACAGAAGCTCTCCTACGAACCTAGCACTCCTGAAAGAAAGGATATTGTTGAGGCATGGCTTAGCCACAGCCTGGGGGATGTTTCCAGAATGAGATTTTCACTCTGCAGCGGAGTGTGCGCTGATATGAAACTTCCTCGCAGATTATAACTGTGTGCCGGACCGAGCCTCGAACCCGGGACCTTTGCCTTTCGCGGGCAAGTGCTCTTTCAGGAGTGCTAGTTCTGCAAGGTTCGCAGGAGAGCTTCTGCAAAGTCTGGAAAGTAGGATACGAGGTACTGGCAGAAGTAAAGCTGTGAGGAGGGGGCGTGAGTCGTGCTCGGTAGCTCAGTTGGTAGAGCACTTGCCCGCGAAAGGCAAAGGTCCCGAGTTCGAGTCTCGGTCCGGCACACAGTTTTAATCTGGCAGGAAGTTTGAGCAAAGAACTTACTCATTTAATTATATGTTAGATGTCTGATAATAAAGAAGCCTAATAGCAAGTTTTGGAGAATTTAACAAGGTTATCATCTATTAGGAGACCTTATTTAAAAATCAGAACAGCTTTAGAAAAGCCGCTAATAATAAAGAAAGATCTAACCACAAAACATAGAATTAAAACGTTTAGGAACAGTAGCTTCCTTTAAAAATTCTTCACTGGTTCCGTGTTTAAATCCGACGTTCTTGTTCAGACTGGCTGCTAATAACATACACCTGATTCCATTACACAGGAATGTGCTTCTACTATAATTAAGCACTAAAATGTTTATGTGAAACAATTCAGTATTAACCACAAAGTAAGAAAGTGTTACAACGGCAGTCTCATTAAATTTACACGATAACTCGTCGCGAATGGTTGCGCCCATTGAACATGAACGGCAACTTGCGACCTGTAGTCTGGCTGGTGCATCAAAAAACACGTTCCCCCAGTTTCCATACAAACAAACAGTGCAATCGATGTGCCTAAGTGAGGGCAGAAATAGGAAAACTCCACTGCTTACAGTTCGGGGATTGAAACGCTACCTCGGTAGGGACGTGCTGACCACATTTAGTGGCAACGACCTACCACGTCACACATATGACAGCAAAGTCATGTCGACCGCCCGGAGCCGCCAGATACCAGTCTGTCCTCCAGAGGGAACGAACACCACCTCTGCCCAGTACGTCACAGAGCCTCTGTTAGGCACCCCTGGCCCATGGGGCCTGTGGTAGTAATGTAACGCAACATGACAGCTCGGAAGTACGTAAGCCTCATTGCGGATCGACGGCATTCATTCGTGCTTGATGCCTTCCCCTACGCAGATGGTATCGTAAAGCAGTGTAACTGTCCGTGTCATTTCTGTCTCTCTCTTTCTCTCTCTCCCTCTCGTCACAAACGTATAAGAACGTTATGTCACGTAGCATTCCGCCAGTGCGGACGGTATTTGCTTCGTGATACGTTATCCGTGTTAAAATGGGCCATTTACCAATTGCGGAAAAGGTCGATATCGTGTTGATGTATGGCTATTGTGATCAAAATGCCATACGGGCGTGTGCTATGTATGCTGCTCGGTATCCTGGACGACATCATCCATGTGTCCGGATCGTTCGCCGGATAGTTACGATATTTAAGGACACAGGAAGTGTTCAGTCACATGTGAAACGTCAACCACGACCTGCAACAAATGATGATGCGGCTAATCCGCACATCAGTAGCAGACAAACTGCGCGGGAATCGGTAATCTCAAAAACGTCGGTGTTCAGAATGCTACATCAACATCGATTGCATCCGTACCATATTTCTAAGCACCAGGAATTGCATGGCGACGACTTTGAACGTCGTGTACAGTTCTGCCACAGGGAACACGAGAAATTACGAGACGATGAAAGATTTTTTGCACGCGTTCTATTTAGCAACGAAGCGTCATTCACCAACAGCGGTAACGTAAACCGGCATAATATGCACTATGGGGCAACGGAAAATCCACGATGGCTGCGACAAGTGGAACATCAGCGACCTTGGCAGGTTAATGTATGGTGCGGTATTATGGGAGGAAGGATGTTAACAAATTTCTCTTCTTCAGAAACGCTTTCCTTGCATTGCCAGTCTATGTTTTATATCCTCTCTACTTCGAACATCATCAGTTATTTTGCTCCCCAAATAGCAAAACTCCCTTACTACTTTAAGTGTCTCATTTCCCAATCTAATTCCCTCAGCAACAATCGACTTAATTCGACTACATTCCATTATCCTCGTTTTGCTTTTGTTAATGTTCATCTTATATCCTCCCTTCAAGACACTGTCCATTCCGTTCAACTGCTCTTCCAAGTCATTTGCTATCTCTGACAGAATTACAATGTCATCGGCGAACCTTAAAGCCATTGAACCTAAAAGCCATTTGCTGTACAGAATTGAATAAACTATGTTTTCTCAAAATTTAGTGGGAGTCGATTTGCAGAGAACCACTTAAATATTTCCTGATAGACATTATTTTCAATTTCCTCAGCTGATTCTTGCTAGTTGGGTTTGATTACTATACTTGTATCATCAGCAAAAATAACTAGCTTTGCATCTTCATGAATATAGAGTGGCAACTCATTAATAAATATTAAGAACAATAATGGACCCGAGACTGAACCCTGTGGGACACCATTCTTTATACCTCCCAATTCAAAGGACTCTGCTGATTTTTGCAGACTGTACTGTTAATTTCAACCTTTTGCATTCTTCCAGATAAATATAAATTAAACCATTTGTGCTCTGTCCCACTCATATCGCAATGCGTAAACTTATCTAGAAAAATTTCATGATTCACACAGTCAAAAGCCTTTGAGAGATCACAAAATACTCCAATGGGCGATGTTCGGTTATTGAATGCATTTAATATTTAATCAGTGGTAGCATTTTCTGTTGAAAAGCCATTTTTAAATCGAGCAAACCGCTAGTACCTTCGAGTTTTTCCTAAAGTGTCACCTTGGTAAGCTGTTTTCAACATTAAAACAGTTTCAGCAGTATTTTTACCGAGTAGAAAACAAAATTTCACTGCTGCATGTTGTTCACTTAAACTTGTCAACATTAAAAACGAAACAAGAACATAACAGCGCTAGCAAAAGCATTCACTGCAGGTGGACAGAGCAAGCCAGGTCGACAACACAGGCGGCAGTGACCTGGGAATGAGTAGAGAGCCAGTATAGGGAGGGAGTGGTCATCCGGACGATACGGCGGCCATTTTTCTGCCAAATTGCGGGCTGGACTTTTGAATGGCCAGTAGTGGAGTACACACTCACCGAATCAAAAGCACAAGACAATACGGCGAAACCATTCGTTAAATGCCCTTCTTTACAGCTATAATATACTCATACTGGGCTACTAAGTATAGCACAGGAAAATTTGATACAGTGGCTGTAAAAGTAATTCGTTACTTGCATTTATCTCCTTTAAAGTTTGTTTACTAGACATATTGCAATAAAAGTAACGTAAATAAAAAAATATAGTGTGTGGCATTTGTTTTGTATCGGAAATGCATAACGCTAATGATGTAACGTACCTGTATTATTACGTCAGATGAATGAAAGTCGTAAGCAGTTGTTTACTTGTGACATGCAAAAAGTGTGAAATGTATTAGTACTTTTTGTCACGTCTTCAAAGTTTTTGCATGTTACAAGTAAACAACTGCTTACGACTTAGTTTCATTACCTCTCGTAGATAACAAACGAAAAAGATTACAAAAATCAGGTAATATTAAATTTGGCTACTGTAATAACGACCAAATATAACAAGAAAACTACCATATCCCTTCTACCCCACAGTAAGTAGGCCTATTAAAAACTGTCTTCAAAAGTACCTACAATTATTTACTATGAAAAATATTTCAGCAACCACGAGAGCCGCGGAAAACGTGCTTACAACTTGCCTGCGTCAACAGTCAGGTAATAATACTGAAACCAAAATAATGCCTAATGTTCTGATTCGGAACGAAATAAAGTTTGACGCTATAAAGTCGAATGAGCGTGGCACAACAATTACAGGAACTTTCCGTTTCCAGAAAGTACTGTCAGATATTGGCTTCAGAAAACTTGTGATGCTACCAGTACGCACGAACTGTTAAAGAAATAAGAGCTAAAAAATGCAGAAAATTGTAATAGGCCTATGTGTTTTGCGTGACTAAAAATATATTAAAAAACGAACACCTTAAAATCAGAGTTGTCTGAGCAAAGTGAAGAACCAAACATTTTTATGGGCGTAACTAAATAAATATTTCGGGTAATATATACCATTAAGAAAGTTGTACCTGGACTTTATTACAAGACTTACTCATTCCTTCCTGACTGGGCATTTCAGACTGCAACGAGAAGTTACATTATTTCAACTCGTATTTAAGATGGCAAACACTAATACGTACTAAAAACGATGTACAACTTAATCGAACATGCATCCACAACGCATAAGTCTGTCAATAATTCAGATACCTTTTAATCGTTTCCAAAAGTCCTCTGAACTTCAATTCAACTCAAAAGCACGGCGAACATAGGAAGCGCGAGAGACGTTTGGCACAAAAATGGCGCCAAAGCTAATCAACCAATCATGGCCAACTTGACCTGTGGCCGCTCTCTCTGTATACAGGCTCTCTAGGAATGAGTTATGCTACACGCGCCTGGCGGCAGAAATGCGTACTACTCGAGCTCCGCCTACGGCACTGTTATTCCGGTTTTTTTTGGGAACCCCTCGTACGTCCTCATTCCTATCGAAAGGAGACGGGTACAGAAGTTAGAGAACTTCGCTGTGGAGGAGTGTACGGAGACATGTTGACGGAATGGCACATGGTGGAAGTGTAGGCAGCTAGCGACTCTCGCGGGGCGTTTGCTGCTCTGCGGAACTCGGACGGCAGCACCGAAAACAGCAGCGCAGGATAAGTTTCCAAACTGAGCAGGGGGAAGCGGCGGGAGGCGTATGTCGACGGCCACCACTGGAACGACTCCTCGGGGGAATGTCAGACGTCTCTCTCCAAAAATTAAAAAAATGAAATAAAGCTCGGGTCTGAAAGCAATAATAGTGCCCGAATCAACGTTAAAAAGACAAAAACGACAACACACAAACGGAGGAAATAGAAAAACGTTACCTACGAAAAACTGGCCAGTACAAGTAACATGTCAATCGTGTTAAACCATAAAATGGCATTAGCTGTCAAGCACCTGAATAACAACTCAGAACAAAGTAACTTTCTCATATCAGCAACCTTCATCATACACACACACAACAGGAAACGGGATGCATTTAGTCTGGACATAGCAGCAGCTGCCGAAGTACGCATAACCTCAAAACATAGCAGAACAACGTCCAGTCAATATGAGCCACTAAAAGCAAGGTTCATTTTAAGATGAAAAATAACCATATTTACAACGATTACAGTAAAGCCATACGTAATATTTAGAAGTACCATTACCCTCTTGTGTACAAATATACTACTGGACATTAAAACTGCTACATCACGACGATGACGTGCTACAGACGCGAAATTTAACCGACAGGAAGAAGATGCCGTGATATGCAAATGATTAATGGTTCAAATGGCTCTGAGCACTATGGGACTTAACATCTGAGGTCATCAGTCCCCTAGAACTTAGAACTACTCAAACCTAACTAACCTAAGGACACAGCCATGCTCGAGGCAGGATTCGAACCGGCGACCGTAGCGGTCGCGCGGTTCCAGACTGAAGCGCCTAGAACCGCTCGGCCACACCGGCCGTCTGTAAATGGTTAGCTTTTCAGAGCATTCACTCAAGGTTGGCGCCGGTGGCGACACCTACAACGTGCTGGCATGAGGAAAGTTTCCAATCGATTTCTCATACACAAACAGCAGTTGACCGGCGTTGCCTGGTGAAACGTTCTTGTGATGCCTCGTGTAAGGAGGAGAAATGCGGACCACCACGTTTGTGACTCTGATAAAGGACGGATTGTAGCCTATCGCGATTGCGGTTTATCGTGACATTGTTGCTCGCGTTGGTCGAAATCCAATGACTCTTAGCAGAATATGGAATTGGTGGGTTCAGGAGGATAATATGGAACGCCGTGCTGGATCCCAACGGCCTCGTATCACTAGCAGTCGAGGTGACAGGCATCTTATTCTCATGGCTGTAACGGATCGTGCAGCCACGTCTCGATCCCTGAGTCAACAGATGGGGACGTTTGCAAGACAATAACCATCTGCATCAACAGTTCGACGACGTTTGCAGTAGCACGGGCTATCAGCTCGGAGACCATGGCTGCGGTTACCCTTGCCGCTGCATCACAGACAGGAGCACCTGCGATGGTGTACTCAACGACGAACCTGGGTGCACGAATCGCAAAACGCCATTTTTTCGGATGAATCCAGGTTCTGTTTACAGCATCCTGATGGTCGCATCCGCGTTTGGCGACATCACCGAGAATGCACATTGGAAGCGTGTATTCGTCATCGCCATACTGGCGTTATCACCCAGAGTGATGGTATGGGGTGCCATCGGTTACACGTCTGAGTCACCTCTTGTTCGCATTGACGGCACTTTGAACAGTGGACGTTACATTTCAGACGTGTTACGACCCGTGGTTCTATCCTTCATTCGATCCCTGCGAAACGCTACATTTCAGAAGGATAATGCACGACCCCATGTTGTAGGCCCAGCACATACTCTAGATCTCTCACCAATGGAAACGTCTGGTCAATGGTGGCCGAGTAAGTGGATCGTCACAATACGTTAGTCACTACTCTTGATGAACTGTGGTATCGTGTTGAAGCTGCATGGGCAGCTGTACCTGTACACGCCATCCAAGCTCTTTTTGACTCATTGCCCAGCGTATCAAGGCCGTTATTACGGCCACAGGTGGTTGTCCTGGGTACTGATTTCTCAGGATCTATGCACCCAAATTGCGTGAAAATGTAATCACATGTCAGTTCTAGTATAGTATGTTTGTCCAATGAATATCCGTTTATCATCTGCATTTCTTCTTGGTGTAGCAATTTTAATGGCCAGACTACTCAAGAGGATGTCGTTATCACGAGAAAGAAGACTGGCGTTCTACGGATCGGAGCGTGGAATGTCAGATCACTTAATCGGGCAGGTAGGTTAGAAAATTTAAAAAGGGAAATGGATAGGTTAAAGTTAGATATAGTGGGAATTAGTGAAGTTCGGTGGCAGGAGGAACAAGACTTCTGGTCAGGTGACTACAGGGTTATAAACACAAAATCAAATAGGGGTAATGCAGGAGTAGGTTTAATAATGAATAGGAAAATAGGAATGCGGGTAAGCTACTACAAACAGCATAGTGAACGCATTATTGTGGCCAAGATAGATACGAAGCCGACACCTACTACAGTAGTACAAGCTCATATGCCAACTAGCTCCGCAGATGACGAAGAAATTGAAGAAATGTATGATGAAATAAAAGAAATTATTCAGATAGTGAAGGGTGACGAAAATTTAATAGTCATGGGTGACTGGAATTCGGTCGTAGGAAAAGGGAGAGAAGGAAACTTAGTAGGTGAACATGGATTGGGGGGAAGAAATGAAAGAGGAAGCCGCCTGGTAGAATTCTGCACAGAGCACAACTTAATCATAGCTAACACTTGGTTTAAGAATCATGAAAGAAGGTTGTATACATGGAAGAACCCTGGAGATACTAAAAGGTATCAGATAGATTATATAATGGTAAGACAGAGATTTAGGAACCAGGTTTTAAATTGTAAGACATTTCCAGGGGCAGATGTGGACTCTGACCACAATCTATTGGTTATGACCTGTAGATTAAAACTGAAGAAACTGCAAAAAGGTGGGAACTTAAGGAGATGGAACCTGGATGAACTGAAAGAACCAGAGGTTGTAGAAAGTTTCAGGGAGAGCATAAGGGAACAATTGACAGGAATGGGGAAAAGAAATACAGTAGAAGAAGGATGGGCAGCTTTGAGGGATGAAGTAGTGAAGGCAGCAGAGAATCAAGTAGGTAAAAAGACGAGGGCTAGTAGAAATCCTTGGGTAACAGAAGAAATATTGAATTTAATTGATGAAAGGAGAAAATATAAATATGCAGTAAATGAAGCAGGCAAAAAGGAATACAAACGTCTCAAAAATTAGATCGACAGGAAGTGCAAAATGGCTAAGCAGGGATGGCTAGAGGACAAATGTAAGGATGTAGAGGCTTATCTCACTAGGGGTAAGATAGATACTGCCTACAGGAAAATTAGACCTTTGGAGATAAGAGAACCACTTGTATGAACATCAAGAGCTCAGATGGAAACCCAGTTATAAGCAAAGAAGGGAGAGCAGAAAGGTGGAGGGAGTATATAGAGGGTGTATACAAGGGCGATGTACTTGAGGACAATATTATGGAAATGGAAGAGGATGTAGATGAAGATGAAATGGGAGATACGATACTGCGTGAAGAGTTTGACAGAGCACTGAAAGACCTGAGTCGAAACAAGGGCCCTGGAGTAGACAATATTCCATTGGAACTACTGATGGCCTTGGGAGAGCCAGTCCTGACAAAACTCTACCATCTGGTGAGCAAGTTGATGAGACAGGCGAAATACCCTCAGACTTCAAGAAAAATATAATAATTCCAATTCCAAAGAAAGCAGGTGTTGACAGATGTGAAAATTACCGAACTATCAGTTTAATACGTCACAGCTGAAAAACTGGTAGATGCCGACATCGGCGAAGATCAGTTTGGATTCCGTTGAAATATTGGAACACGTGAGGCAATACTGACCTTACGACTTATCTTAGAAGAAAGATTAAGGAAAGGCAAACCTACGTTTCTAGCATTTGTAGACTTAGAGAAAGCTTTTGACAATGTTGACTGGAATACTCTCTTTGAAATTCTGAAGGTGGCACGGGTAAAATACAGGGAGCGAAAGGCTATTTACAATTTGTACAGAAACCAGATGGCAGTTATAAGAGTCGAGGGGCATGAAAGGGAAGCAGTGGTTGGGAGGGGAGTGGGACAGGGTTGAAGCCTAGCCCGATGTTATTCAATCTGTATATTGAGCAAGCAGTAAAGGAAACAAAAGAAAAATTTGGAGTAGGTATTAAAATCCATGGAGAAGAATTTAAAACTTTTAGGTTCGCCGATGACATTGTAATTCTGTCAGAGACAGCAAAGGACTTGGAAGAGCAGTTGAACGGAATGGGCAGTGTCTTGAAAGGAGGATATAAGACGAACATCAACAAAAGAAAAACGAGGATAATGGAATGTAGTCGAATTAAGTCGGGTGATGCTGAGGGAATTAGATTAGGAAATGACACAAAGTGGTAAAGGAGTTTTGCTATTTGGGAAGTAAAATAACTGATGATTGTCGAAGTAGAGAGGATATAGAATGTAGACTGGCAATGGCATAGAAAGCGTTTCTGAAGAAGAGAAATTTGTTAACATCGAGTATAGATTTAAGTGTCAGGAAGTCGTTTCTGAAAGTAGTTGTATGGAGTGTAGCCATGTATGGAAGTGAAACATGGGTAATAAATTGTTTAGACAAGAAGAGAATATAAGCTTTTGAAATGTGGTGCTACAGAAGGATGCTGAAGATAAGGTGGGTAGATCACATAACTAATGAGGAGGTATTGAATAGAATTGGGGAGAATAGAAGTTTGTGCAGCGTGGAGGGTAAAAATCGAAGAGAGAGACCAAGAGATGAATACACTAAGCAGATTCAGAAGGATGTAGGCTGCAGAAGGTACTGGGAGATGAAGAAGCTTGCACAGGATAGAGTAGCATGGAGAGCTGCATCAAACCAGTCTCAGGACTGAAGACCACAACAACAACAAGCGAAAGGTGAAATGCTTAACTCCGTTCTCAAATGTTCCTTTACAAAGGAAAACCAAGAAGAATTGAACCAATTCAATCCTTGTACCACTGAAAAGATCAGTGAAAGAAATACTAGTGGCAGTGATGTTCAGAAACAGCTGAAATGGTTGAAAGTGAACAAAGCTCCTGGGCCCCAACGGAATCCCTGCCAGAGTTTATACTGAATTTGCGGTTGTTTTGCACCCTCTCCTAACTATAATACGACGTAGTTTCCTCGAACAAAAAACCGTTGCCTCTTCTTGGAAAAAGGGCACAGGTCGTATCCGACTAGAAGCGATAGACAAAACTACCGTCCAATATCCTCGACGTCGATTTGTTGTAGGATCTTAGGACATATTCTGAGCTCAAACAAATAGGGTATCATGGACAGAGTGACGTCATGAATGCCAACCAACACGGATTCCGAAACCAGCGATCATGTGAAACCCAACTCGCACTTTTATCACATGACATACTGAATGCTTTGGATCAAAGGAACCAGGTAGATGCAGTGTTTCTTAATTTCCGCAAAGCACTTGACTCAGTAACACATCTAGCTTAGTTTCAAAAATATGATCATATTGTGTGTCGAGTGGATTGATAATGTTTTGGTAGGGAGGATGCAGCACGTCATCTAGGGTAGAGACTCATCGTTAGATGTAGAAGCAACGTCGGATGTGCCCCAGGGAAGTGCACTGGGACGCTTGCTCTTTATGCTGTACGTTAATGATCTTGCGGACAATATTAATAGTAAAATCAGTTATGTGTAATAAATTACTATCTGAGAGAAAATGCATAAATATTTAGTCCGATCTTGATGAGATTTCAACATGGTGCAGAGATTGGCAACTTGCCCTAAATGATCAGAAATGTAAAACTTTGCACTTCACAAAACGAGAAAACGTTGTATCCTATAACTATAATATCAATGAGTCGGTGTTGGAATCGGCCAACTCACGCAATTTCCTGGGTGTAACATTTTGTAGGGGGAAAAGCGGGTTGCAGGTTGCAGTTTATTGGTAGAATACTGAGGAGTGCAATCACTCTACAAAAGAGACCGATTCTAGAATATTGCTCAAGTGTGTGGGACTTGTACCAGGCAGGACTAACAGAGGTTATTGAACATATACGGTGAAGGACAGCGTGAATGGTCACAGGTTTGTTTAATCCGTGGGAAAGTGTGACTGGGATACTAAAGGAACTGGACTGACAGAGTGAGTCACAACTGGCAGAGAAAGTCTGTTAACAAAGTTTCAAGAACCAGGTTTGAGTGATGGCTCTAGGAATATACTACAAACCCCTACGTACCGCTCACACAGGGATCGTGAGGATAAGATAATTACTGCACGCACAGAGGCCTCCTGTACGCCATGCGTGAATAGAAAAGGAAGAAACGATAGTAACTGGTACAGTCGGACGTACTCTCTGCCATGCACCTCACGGTGGTTTGCAGAGTATAGATGTAGGTGCGGATGTAGGAGTAGACTCTTTCTGCCACTTTTGCCACAGTGTAATACACAACTGGCCTTTAAAATTGCTACACCACGAAGATGACGTGCTACAGACGCGAAATTTAACCGACAGGAAGAAGATGCTGTGATATGCAAATGATTAGCTTTTCAGAGCATTCATACAAGATTGGCGCCGGTGGCGACACCTGCAACGTACTGACACGAGGAAAGTTTCCAAACGATTTCTCATACACAAACAGAAGTTGACCGGCGTTGCCTGGTGAAACGTTCTCATGATGCCTCGTGTAAGGAGAAATGTGTACCATCACGTTTCCGACTTTGATAAAGGTCGCATTGTAGCCTATCGCGATTGCGGTTTAACGTATCGCGACATTGCTGCTCGCGATGGTCGAGATCCAATGACTAATAGCAGAATAAGGAATCGATGGGTTCAGGAGGGTAATACGGAACGCCGTGCTGGATCCCAACGGCCTCGTATCACTAGCAGTCGAGATGACGGCATCTTATCCGCACGGCTGTAACGTTTAGTAATTCGTGCACCCAGGTTCGTCGTTGAGTACACCATCGCAGGCGCTCCTCTCCGTGATGCAGCGTCAAGGGTAACCGCAGCCATGGTCTCGGAGCTGATAGTCCACGCTGCTGCAAACGTCGTCGAACTGTTCGTGCAGATGGATGTTGTCTTGCAAACGTCTCGATCCCTGAGTCCCTAGATGCGGACGTTTGCAAGACAACATCCATCTGCACGAACAGTTCGACGACGTTTGCAGCAGCGTGGACTATCAGCTCCGAGACCATGGCTGCGGTTACCCTTGACGCTGCATCACGGAGAGGAGCGCCTGCTATGGTGTACTCAACGACGAACCTGGGTGCACGAATTACTAAACGTCATTTTTTCGGATGAATCCAGGTTCTGTTTACAGCATCATGATGGTGGCATCCGTGTTTGGCGACATCACCGAGAATGCACATTGGATGCGTGTGTTCGTCATCGTCATACTGGCGTATCACCCGGAATGCGGTGCCATTGGTTTAACGTCTCGGTCACCTCTTGTTCGCGTTGACGGCACTTTGAACAGTGGACGTTACAATTCAGAAGTGTTACGACCCGTGGCTCTACCCTTCATTCGATCCCTGCGAAACGCTGCATGTTGCAGGTCCTGTACGGGCCTTTCCGTATACAGAAAATGTTCGATTGCTGCCCTGGCCAGCACATTCTCCAGATCTGTCACCAATTGAAGACGTCTGCTCAATAGTGTCCGAGCAACTGGCTCATCACAATACGCCAATCACTACTCTTGATGAACTGTGGTATCGTGTTGAAGCTGCATCCAAGCTCTGTTTGACTCAATGCGCAGGCGTATCAAGGCCGTTGCTCTGGGTACTGATTGCTCAGGGCCTATGCACCCAAATTGCGTGAAAACATGAAAACATGTCAGTTCTAGTATAATATATTTGTCCAATGAATGCCCGTTTATCAATTGCATTTCTTCTTGGTGTAGCAATTTTAATGGGTGGTTTGATAAAGTCTGGTAGAAAAGCTCGATCTGCCCCTCCTCCCTCAGGGAGGGCAATGTGAGGTTATTAAGAAGAACGCAGTCTTCAGCACTATGACTTTTCTGCAGATGTCGACCACTGTGAAATTCTATCAATCTTATTCAATTGGCAAGCGCCCCAAAAAGATGTCAGTGCATGAATGTTCGGAATTAAGTTCTCCGCCGGTCTAGCTGCACAGACGGGATGCTCGCTTCTCATCGGCGGCGGCGAAATCGTCCGTGGCAGGCAGCGGGAAACGCAGGACTAGGGGTAACAGTCTGCACGTAGCGGGCGAGGGAGTATCAAAACCTCGCGCGTTATAT
The DNA here is from genome assembly GCF_021461395.2 of Schistocerca americana. Classification (NCBI taxonomy): domain Eukaryota; kingdom Metazoa; phylum Arthropoda; class Insecta; order Orthoptera; family Acrididae; genus Schistocerca; species Schistocerca americana. The sequence goes on from NC_060128.1 coordinate 56,252,266, forward strand.
CTGAAGTCGTTGCAGGTTGCATAGAACCCATCGGTAGGGCCAGCTACATTACTCCGCATATTCGCCGCTCACAACAGCCTGCATAAAAAAGCTGGCGCTCGCAGAAGCTGTTATTCCTGTAGACACGGGACCCACCCTCAGCAGCTCACAAGATGGCACGCATTTCATTTACTTCGATGGATAATCACACAGCTTTAATTGCCTCCTCGAAAATGACGTAATTAAGTGATCTCTATCGGCAATGAAAAGTTGTTCGGGCGGCATATCGGCGTGGGGGCTGGATTCCAGCGGTGTGGATGTATGCTGCACTAAATAGCAGACGAACGGCGCCCACAACGTAGTTCTGTGTTCGCTCGAGGTGTTTTATGCTTGTTTTTTTCTTTCTTCAGCTGACGTATCGCCGTATCGGCAGGAAATTGAAAAGCGCAACGTAAAGCTGCCTCGGCAACAATGCCCCGTGTGGGCGCGTCGCTTTTGCATTGTTGGACTGGGCTTCGCGGTAGCTGGCAATGACGTCACCGGCGGAAAATTACCTTCCATCTGGTCCCCCTCGCCAGAAGCCTCTCACAAGTGGCCATTCGTACACTACACTATGCCGCTTCTGTGGTTCAAAAATAAATCATATTGAAGGGAGTGGAGTCTTTAGTGGCAGCACAAGAGTGGAAATGGAACTCATTCTAGCTGCCATTTTTTCACAAAACGAGTTTTCTGCGCTATTTTCTTCTCGGCATTCTGCTATATGTCCCTGGACTTCATCCATAGGGAAAGTATTCCAAACGTGTGTTAGCAGGTGGCGTATGTGGTCCTTGTGGCAAGCTATATGCTTCTCGCTGGAAATTTTAGATTTCAAAGATGTGGCTGACTACAGTTCTACCAGTTAAAAACCTGATACTGTATTTCTGTAGTGATATTATCACAAATAAAACGTATCATCTCGGTGTTAATGGCAAATGGGACAGAAACTTACTATCTGCTGTTCTGTCGGAAACTGACATTTATGAGAAGGGGCAGTGTACAAAATACAGGTTGACTCTTGCGGATAAGAAAACTGCAACCAACCACTGTTAATAATGCTATACATTTACACAAATAGCGCCGTTATTGGTTTCGAACTGACATCTTGAGACGGCTGCTCAAGTTTCTGTTACCGTAAGGTGGCTTAATGTCGAACGGAATTTTCACATTCTTTAAGGTAACTTCGTAAAGAACATTAAATTCTCACTAAAAAAAGTGCGAGATATTTTGGGTGACATTGGAGAATAATATGATCACAGAACTTACGTCAAAAATATTTTTTTAATTAGTTAGAATCTAACAAATAAAACTATCCGATGCTACCCTTTTCATGGGGTAATTTCGGACATTCACTGAATTTTCACACAAAGATCCAGATTACCCTCTAATGGGGTAATTTCGGACTGTGACTACCTTTTTTAAAAAATACACATACATAGAAAACATTTTTTACAGATGGTTACAAAATATTCTACACATCTTCGGTAAACATTTAACACTTTTTTAGGAACCTTTCTCACACATATTTACAAAAGATTTCATTAATAAAGACAATCTACTCATACAACAAATTAATAATAATATACAATATGTTGTCAGTGAAAGAAAACTTATCCTTTTCTTCTCTTGAAGTCGGCAACACTCTTACAGTTTGGCCTTTGTCTACAGTATCATCGTCTGGAATGGCAGGAAAAATGAACACACATTTGCTGCCTCAATATGGACGCAGAAAACTGGCTTCCACTCCTTTTGCGCCCACTTCCGACAAACTGCCCATTTCGCTGTTCCCCCTCCCTCCCAATCATGTGTGGATAATCCAAAGAACAATAGCCTCAGCTTCCCCTGCTCTGCAGCTTTCGTCACCAGTGGCTACTGAATCAGTATTCACAAGCAATTCAGACACTGAGTCAACATTATCTCTCTTTCTTATATCGATGCGTAAAATGGGTTTTCCTGGGGAAACATCTAATTTTTCGGTTTCGTTGGACGCTTGTGTTATTTTTCATTCCATAGCATATCTCCAAAGCTCGAAGACCACGCTTCTAAAGAATTGTTTTGACAATTATCTCCACCACGAAATTTTTTGAGGACTTTCAGTGTCAAATGGAACTAATCCCACTGCACCGAATGCACTTTTATTTGTGTTCTTCAGTTGCTGACACTTTTTTACGCGTTTCCTACAGAAGTGAGGTGAAAGCATCTGTCGATATTGGCCCAAATTTTATTCTTCTCACATTCTTCAATTAGTCGCAGCAAAATGTGACTTGAAAGGTTGCCTCCTATCATAACTTTCTCCGCCTTCATTGACTTCAGGTAAGGCAGCGCAGCACTAACACGTAGACACATCAAACCATCCACGTTTATTGCGGTTACAGCGGGTGCCTTTGGAACCTTCTCCTTGCCAGGTGTCCCATAAATGCTCCGATTTGTAGACCACGTAATGAGTTAATAGCTTTCCATTCCCAGTGGCAGCCATCATTACTGGAATAGCCTACTCTTGGTGGGGTCTACGATCCTTTCCGGATGTTTTGTTCCCCTTCTAGCTACCACATGCTTCGTCCCAGTGTCGTCACACAGATGGATGTTTGTCGTAATTGATTACATGGCATCGATATTTTCCATTTTTTCACCAACATTGTGGAAATATGATTTCACTGCCTCATAACTCACTTCAGCACGTTTCATTTTAATGTTCTCACATAGGCGGAAGCTTAATATGGCTAAGTGACGCTGTAAGAATGAACGCAAACACTCAATCCCTGGCATGTTACAAGAAAAGTCTTTTTCTCTTCGTCCACATTTATCAAGATATCCTTCCACTGTGTACCTAATATCATCAGAGGTAAAAGGAAAACCCCAATGGGCAGCCCTTAAAATACCATGAACAAGTGCATTCTCTTCAAAGGTACTTAACACAGAAGGCCTTCTAATCAGTAGAGGGTTTGCATTATTAAGTTTATTGTCTAACATTGAACGTGGTACATTAAATTTGTTGTACGATAGTTTTTGTGGTGTCACCGTCAGACACCACACTTGCTAGGTGGTAGCTTAAATCGGCCGCGGTCCATTTAGTACATGTCGGACACGCGTGTCGCCACTGTCAGTGATAGCAGACCGAGCGCCACCACAAGGCAGGTCTCGATATACGATAGAGCACTCGCCCCAGTTGTACGGACGACATTGCTAGCGACAATACGGACGAAGCCTTCCTCTCATTTGCCGAGAGACAGTTAGAATAGCCTTCTGCTAAGTCCATGGCTACGACCTAGCAAGGCGCCATTAGCCTTACCTAATTTGAGAGTTATCGTATAAATGTCTCACGAAGAACGCTGTATTCATCAAAGAATAAAAGTTAAGTATAAAGCAGCTACGTACTTTTCTTGCTACCATTCAATAGTTATCCTGTTCCAGACTTGACGCCAGTCGGCGTGTGTGTACGCGTGCCTTTCTCTCAGCTCCCTTCCCAGTGTGGCGTAGCAAGCTTGTTACGCCACAACAGTTTTCCTGATCTTACAGCAGCAACCGCCTTTTCAAGATTTTCAGGATCATAATTACGCCTCGGAAGACCACCGAGACATTACGCCAACCTGTGTAGTTGTCTGTAAATAGTTCAGTAGACATTAGCGAAAGTCAGACGTGGAGGAACATTTAAATAAGTGAAGTACGAGTAAATTAAGCTTATTAATTTTTTCAGTGAGTATTCAATTAACTGTGGATGAAGACCAACCAACAGGCATTACACGCATCGATCAAAAATGATAGTGCATTGAGAATGGCTAGTTTCTAGCTGAAATTTAGATCTGAGAATAAAATTTCAAAAGGACAACTGATAGCTGAAATCTATTTTTTACAAGGCTATATAACACTCGCTGCGTGCAACAGTCTCTGAATGGAGGGTAACCTGATGATTTTTTTCTCTTCATGTACAATGACGCAGGTATTCGCATAAAGACAACTACCAACAATTGTACACTGAACTGCACTGTAGAATACCGTTAGCAGAGCCTGTTCTGTTGATGGTGCGAATGGAGCTGTCTACTGCCTGTCGAATTTCTGGAACAGTTCTGAGGCGAATGCCACGGAGTGGTTCCTTCGTCTTCGGAATCAAATTACAGTCACCATCACCTGCGACCAGCTTTGCGAAGGCAGCGGCAACTCTTTCTGCGCAACCCACCCACCGTTTTGCGCGGCAAGTCAGTCAGCCGCGCGGTGGGTTGTTTCACGACCATGCAGGGCAGCACGTCACATTCTTGCAAGACAGAGGAGAGGTGAGCTGAGTTATCCGTTCGATAAGACATTTGTAGAGCCTCAACAACTATGTGAGATAGAACTAGGAGACAATATTCTTCTGCAATATTCTGTTCATATAATTCAGTCGACCAATTTCTCGAACAAGGCACAGTTTCTGTATGTGACAATACTCCAGTGTGTTGTGATTGACAGACGAGGAAGCCATTCTGCACATTAGTGATAGGCATTCTTTGTATTAAAATTCATTTATAGACAGTCAGATCCAAGTTCTGTAGGTTAAATACCGCCTTTTGAAAGTCTTATTACGATCCCACACGTTTCGCTTTGTCCTAAAGTGTTTCCAGTGATCACTATAACAATACGGTTTCTCTTCTCTTACAACTTTGCTTAAAAAACTTATAAAATTTATATGCCTGCAACTGCGGGAAAAAGAGGCCGAAAAACGAACAAGACAACAAGAGATATTCAGTTGACAGTAAGTGGCACGGCGCACATAAAAAGTAATTTGGACACTTAATGTTTGTACTAAAAAGTAGGATGGCAAAGGCTGTTCTAGATCGGAACACGTAGGTGCGTCTGTAATCGGATTTAGTACCCTTGGTTTCACATTGCTAGGAATATATTGTTACTCTGTATTCCTGTAGAGACATCAAAATAAAAGTTCGTACTACCGCTAGAATGTACAGGTAATACAGCAACGGTAATAAGAAACATTCTTATTAAAAGGTTTTGTCACACCCTGTCGCCTAGTTTCACTCGATTACTGTCAGCATATTTTTTATCGCTTTTGTAAGATTCTTGTAAAATAATTGTGACAATGAAAGCTTTTTCCTTCGGATCGCGTCAATTCTACTGCTTCTGCATTGTGAAAGATGATTGAGCCTACACTTTAACACAGATTTCTAACAACCACGACCTCATATACATTATATATGAAATCAAACAACATTCATGTGATACACTTCTTACTTTGCTTCTGGACAAAAAGTTACCTGCGATGGTCAAGATAAGTTGGACACCTTGCATGGACAGAGTGGTAGAGAGATATTAGAAGTGTAAGGAAATTCTGAAGACAACTTCCACTCTAAGTGGAACAGCCATGGGCGTACTCCTGGGAAGAAGAAGATATTTAGCTTCTTTATATTAATAAAGATTAATTGTGCTAGATGACGATTAATTTGCCTTTAGGAAAGGTAAAGACATCAGACGCGCAATTCTGACGTTGATGTTGATAATGGAAACAAGACTATAGAAAAATCAAGACACGTTCGTAGGATTTGTCGACCTGGAATAAGCGTCCGACAATGTCGAATGGTGCAAGATGTTCGAAATTCTGAGAAAAAACAGGGTAAGCTATAGGGGGGGGGGGGGGGGGGGAGGGTAATACACACACATCAAAAAAAGTTTTTCATCACTTCGGTTCCGAGTGTTCTACAACCTGTACAGAAAACTGGAATAGAGATCAACATAAACATCAATTCCGCCCTTTTTATTGCTCACGAAAACCACACATTGCATGTTGTACCACCGTGCAGAGTGACATTCAGAGGTGATGGTCCAGCTTGCTGTACACACTGGTACCTCAAATATCCAATAGCCGGTTCTCTTGCATTGATGCATGCCTTTATTCGTCATGGCATACTATCCATGAGTTCATCAAGGCACTCTTGGTCCAGATTGTACCACTCCTCAAAGGCGACTCGGCGTAGATCCCTGGTTGTCCATAAACAGCCATTTTTAATCTATCCCAGGCATGTTCGATAGGGTTTATTGTCTGGGGAACATGCTGGCTATTCTAGTCGAGCGATGTCGTTATTCTGAAGGAAGTCATTCACAAGATGTGCACGATGGGGGCGCGAACTGTCGTCCATGAAGACGAATGCCTCGCCAATATGCTGCCGATACGGTTGCATTATCGGTCGGAGGATGGCACAGCCGTTACGACGCTTTCCATGGCCATCAGCGGCGTACGTCGGCCCCACATAGTGCCACCCCAAAACAGCAGGGAACCCCCACCTTGCTGCACTCGCTGGACAGTGTGTCTAAGGCGTTCAGCCTGACCGGGTTGCCTCCAAACACGCCTCCGACGATTGTCTGGTTGAAGGCATATGCGAAACTCGTCGGTGAAGAGAACGTGATGCCAATCCTGAGCGGTCCATTCGGCATTTTGTTGGCCCATCTGTACCGCGCTGCATGGTGTCGTGGTTGTAAAAATGGACCACGCCTTCGACGTCGGGAGTGAAGTTGCGCATCGTGCAGCCTACTGCGCACAGTTTGAGTCGTAACACGACCTCCTGTGGCTGCACGAAAAGCATTATTCAACATGGTGGCGTTGCTGTCAGGGTTCCACCGAGTCATAATCCGTAGGTAGCGGTCATCCACTGTAGTAGTAGCTCTAGGGCGGCCTGAGCGAGGCATGTCATCGACAGTTACTGTCTCTCTGAATCTCCCCCGAACAACATCCATTTAGTTCACTCCGAGACTCCTGGACACTTCCCTTGTTAAGAGCCCTTCCTGGCACAAAGTATCAATGCGGACGCAATCGAACCGCGGTATCGACCGTCTAGGCATGGTTGAACTACAGACAACACGAACTGTGGATGAAGGTTTGTCGGGTCTCCAGCCGGGTGGTAGCATTGATATCAACGCGAAGACTGACTTTGCCAGAAGATGGGTTGTGGGTAGCATGACACTTCCCGAGACGCTACCACCCGGCTGGAGACCCGAGAAACCTTCAATAGTTCACGCCGGGAAAGCTCACAGCCACGAACACGAACTGTGTACCCCCTTCCTGGTGGAATCAGTGGGACTGGTCGGTTGTCGGACCCCCTGCGTCTAATAGGCGCTGCTCATGCATGGTTGTTTACATCTTTGGGCGGGTTTAGTGACATCTCTGAACAGTCAAAGGGACTGTGTCTGTGATACAGTATCCACAGTCAAAGTCTATCTTTAGGAGTTCCGGGAACCGGGGTGATGCAAAACTTTTTTTGATGTGTGTACAATATGTACAGGAGCCAAGAGGGAATAATAAGAGTGGACGAGGTGCTCGGATTAAAAAGAGTGTAAGACAGGGATACAGTGTTTCGCCCCTACTGTTCAATCTGTATTATTGAAATCCTTTCACACTGTATTTTAATTCCACTCTTGAATTTTTCGTTTATTTCTATCATTGCTATACTGAGTGAAAGTGAAGAAGAATTACATGATCTGATTAATGGAATGAATAGTCTAACGGCTACAGAATACAGATTGAGAGTAAATCGAAGAAAGACAAAAGTAATGAGAAGTTGCAGGAATGATAATAGCGAGAAACTTGACGTTAGGATTGATGGTCATGAAGTAGATGGAGTTAAAGAATTCGCCGCCTAGGCAGCGAAGTAACGAATGACGGACGGAGGACGAAGGACATCAGAAGCAGACTAACACTGGCAAAAAAGCCACTACAGGCCAAGAGAAGTCTTGTAGTTTCATAGTCTTTAATTTGAGGAAGAAATTTCTGATAAGGTACGTTTGGAGCACGTCAATATACTTGGGAAAACAGGAGCGTAAGAGAATCGAAGCATTTCAGATGTGGTGCTACAGATGAACGTTGAATATTAGGTTGAGTGATAACGTAAGGAATGAGGAGGTTCTGTGCAGAGTCGGAGAGGAAAGGAATATGTGAAAAACTCTGACAAGGGAACCTCCCCATCGCACCCCCCTCAGATTTAGTTATAAGTTGGCACAGTGGACAGGCCTTGAAAAACTGAACACAGATCAGTCAAGAAAACAGGAAGAAGTTGTGTGAAACTATGAAAAAAAATTAGTAAAATATACAAACTGAGTAGTCCAAGCGCAAGATAGGCAACATCAAGGACAATGGGAGTCAAGGAGCGCCGTGATCCCGTGGTTAGCGTGAGTAGCTGCGGAACTGGAGGTCCTTGGTTCAAGTCTTCCCTCGACTGAAAATTTTACTTTCTTTATTTTCGCAAAGTTATGATCTGTCCGTTCGTTCATTGACATCTCTGTTCACTGTAATAAGTTTAGTGTCTGTGTTTTGCGACCGCACCGCGAAACCGTGCGATTAGTAGACAAAAGGACGTGCCTCTCCAATGGGAACCGAAAACATTTGATCGCAAGGTCATAGGTCAACCGATTCCTCCACAGGGAAACACGTCCGATACATTCTATACGACACTGGTGACGGCATGTGCGCCACATGACAGGAATATGTTGTCGACCCACCTAACTTGTACACTTGGCGAATGGGTAAAAAGATTCTTCTACCTTGCCCGATTTAGGTTTTCTTCTGGATGTGATAATCACTCGCAAAAAAGTGATGAAAACATAAGAGTTTGTCACATAAACTGAAAACAAAAAATTAAACTTTTACTCGAGGGAAGACTTGAACCTAGGACCTCTCGTTCCGTAGCTGCTCTCGTTAACCACGGGACCACGGCGCTCCTTGGCTCCGTTGATGTTGCCTGTCTTCCCATGGACTACTCAGTTTGTATATTTTGCTTATTTTTTTCATAGTTCCACACAACTTCTTCCTGTTTTCTCGATTGATCTGTGTTCAGTTTTTTATCCACTGTGCCAACTTATAACTAAATCTGAGGGGGGTGCGATTGAGAGGTTGCCTTGTGAGAAGGAGAAGGGACAGGATGTTAGGACATTTGTTAAAACGTCAGTGAATGACTTCCATGGTACCAAAGGGAGGTGCAGAGCGCAAAAACCGTAGAGGATGACAGAGACGGGAATACATCCAGCAAATAGTTGGGGATGTAGGTTGCAAGTGCTACTCTGAGATGAAGAGGTTAGCAGCGGAGAGGAATTCGTGGCGGACCGTATCAAACAAGTCAGCAGAAGACTGATGACTGAAAAAAAAGAAAGAAAGAGAGAAACAACTACAGACGAAGATGTATGGATTGAGTCTTGAGTAATGAAAGTTTTCTGGTTGACCGCCTAGCCATGAGCGCCAGTGCGTAAGCCTTCCGGAATGTTTGTCAACACGGCAGTTAGGGTCACCTTGAGCACATGATAACGCAGTCACTAATCGATGTCGTGAAGGCGCGTGAGGTAATTAATTACCGGTGTTGGAGAGCGCATTACCAGCTGTCTCAAGCACCGCTCTTGAGGCTGCGACGAGTTATCGCGTGTGAGAGGCGCTGCTATCGCCGCGGCCATCTCCTCACGGCGCGACGGCCCTCTCATAGATATCGATCACCCTCTGGTATCGAGGCGTGCTGCTGGTCGCAATGACGCGAGCGCCGGCGATAAACTCGCAAAGTCGCCGTCTCGATGCCGCGGAGCTTCCCACAGACTCTCCAAATCTTTCATTTAGATTAGGTCTACGTCAGTCGTACTCCGAGCACCCCAAGCAGTGCGATCGGGGGGATGGCGAAAGGAGTAAAATATGTACAAGCAGTTAGGTAGTTTGTCTCACGCTCCAAGGAGCATCTGCACGATAAACCGTAATGTTATGGAACGAGTCCCTTTCTCTTTGCATCAAAAATTTACACTCCTAGAAATTGAAATAAGAACACCGTGAATTCATTGTCCCAGGAAGGGGAAACTTTATTGACACATTCCTGGGGTCAGATACATCACATGATCGCACTGACAGAACCACAGGCACATAGACACAGGCAACAGAGCATGCACAATGTCGGCACTAGTACAGTGTATATCCACCTTTGGCAGCAATGCAGGCTGCTATTCTCCCATGGAGACGATCGTAGAGATGCTGGATGTAGTCCTGTGGATTGGCTTGCCATGCCATTTCCACCTGGCGCCTCAGTTGGACCAGCGTTCGTGCTGGACGTGCAGACCGCGTGAGACGACGCTTCATCCAGTCCCAAACATGCTCAATGGGGGACAGATCCGGAGATCTTGCTGGCCAGGGTAGTTGACTTACACCTTCTAGAGCACGTTGGGTGGCACGGGATACATGCGGACGTGCATTGTCCTGTTGGAACAGCAAGTTCCCTTGCCGGTCTAGGAATGGTAGAACGATGGGTTCGATGACGGTTTGGATGTACCGTGCACTATTCAGTGTCCCCTCGACGATCACCAGTGTTGTACGGCCAGTGTAGGAGATCGCTCCCCACACCATGATGCCGGGTGTTGGCCCTGTGTGCCTCGGTCGTATGCAGTCCTGATTGTGGCGCTCACCTGCACGGCGCCAAACACGCATACGACCATCATTGGCACCAAGGCAGAAGCGACTCTCATCGCTGAAGACGACACGTCTCCACTCGTCCCTCCATTCACGCCTGTCGCGACACCACTGGAGGCGGGCTGCACGATGTTGGGGCGTGAGCGGAAGACGGCCTAACTGTGTGCGGGACCGTAGCCCAGCTTCATGGAGACGGTTGCGAATGGTCCTCGCCGATACCCCAGCAGCAACAGTGTCCCTAATTTGCTGGGAAGTGGCGGTGCGGTCCCCTACGGCACTGCGTAGGATCCTACGGTCTTGGCGTGCATCCGTGCGTCGCTGCGGTCCGGTCCCAGGTCGACGGGCACGTGCACCTTCCGCCGACCACTGGCGACAACATCGATGTACTGTGGAGACCTCACGCCCCACGTGTTGAGCAATTCGGCGGTACGTCCACCCGGCCTCCCGCATGCCCACTATACGCCCTCGCTCAAAGTCCGTCAACTGCACATACGGTTCACGTCCACGCTGTCGCGGCATGTTACCAGTGTTAAAGACTGCGATGGAGTTCCGTATGCCACGGCAAACTGGCTGACACTGACGGCGGCGGTGCACAAATGCTGCGCAGCTAGCGCCATTCGACGGCCAACACCGCGGTTCCTGGTGTGTCCGCTGTGCCGTGCGTGTGATCATTGCTTGTACAGTCCTCTCGCAGTGTCCGGAGCAAGTATGGTGGGTCTGACACACCGGTGTCAATGTGTTCTTTTTTCCATTTCCAGGAGTGTATTTTGTAAATATGGCGTCTTGCTGGCCATTTAAAAATGTTTCTTTTTAAGTATACACCTGAGACTAATTCCTTCCCTGCACGGTTTACACAGTAAAACAATAGAAATTCTTCGACGGAACGGGACGAGTTGTCAAAAAGAAACTTTTTGAGTTTCATTTCACACTTTGTATCACTGGGTACTTGATCAAAATTTTTTGTTGGAGTGTTGTGCGCCCTTTTTTGTGCTTTAAGACAACCTTACTGTGGAGTAATGAATTTCATTTTCTCTTCTGGTATCGATCTGTGCCCCAGAATGTGTTCCAAGAGGTCCGTGCGAAATGCGGTTTTTCAGGGGCTCATATCCCTAGTTGTACTGATCACAGAGATAAGAGACCAACTGTTTTGGATAGTCCTTCGCCTAGCGGCCGTTTCTATACATATCGGAAGAATGGGCATATTGGAGCTGTCCTACAATACAGGGTCCAAACTTAAACATTAAACATTTTCTCCAGCTATCCAGCTGTTGTATACATGGAAGAACACTGGAGATACTAGAAGGTTTCAGATAGATTATATAACGGTAAGACAGATATTTAGGAAGCACACACTGCGTGCTGGGATGTCGCTCTGTGTGTCGCAGGTTCGCGCTGTACTCAGACGGGAATGATTTAGTACACGAATGGCCGAGTACTTTTATGCTCCAGACTATGTTCATTTAGCGCCTGAGGCACGCACTCTAAACACTTCTGTAGCAGCAAATGAGGAAAGGCTTCTGTCCTTCCACTATTGTACTGCATTGTCAGCTGTTGCTATACCACACCCAGCTGGCTCCACTTCACAGCACCAGTCGGCCGTGTATTGCTTTGCAACAGATAACACTCTCTCCTACCACAGCTGGCTCTGTTGCAACTCACTTCCTCTAAGGCACAGCTTAGGACTGAATATGATCTCCCCCCTCTTTTCTAATTCCATCTGTTGTGTCTCAAACCTCATTCCGCCTGCTTTATCAAAAATTTTCTTATGCAAACACACTGGAGCTGTTTTGGGCCGAAAGAGAGTTTCAGAGAGACAGGAACTGTGGAAGAGCGAGGACTGGATCGTTGGTTGAGTTGGGATAGGCGGCCAAACAGTGAGGTCATCGGTCCCATCAGATTAGGGAAGGATGGGGAAGGAAGTCGGCCGTGCGCTTTCAAAGGAATCATCCCAGCATTTGCCTGAAGCGACTTAGGGTAGTCACGTAAAACCTAAATCAGGATGATTGGACGAGCATTTGAAAGCGAGTCCAGTGTGCTAACCACTGCGTCACCTCGTGGAAGAGAAAGGAGACAGTGGCAGTGCGAGAGAAAGAGGAAGGAGAGAGGGAAATGGCAGTTAATGAGGAAGATCGATGGATGAAGACAAGGGCAGTGGGAATCGAGAAGAGAGTAGATCGTGATGGTCAGTGAGAGAAGTGGCAATAAAAGAGAAAGAGAGACAGATGGAAGAAGTGATAGCAAATAAGTGAGAGGGCGGTGAACATGAAAATGAGAGATGAGTGGAGACTCTACATGGGCTTGGGGAGTCTTGACTGTCCCAGACGCGTAGGTATTGGAGAGGACGCATTTTAGACCTTAATTTGAAACATGTGGGTAGAGGGGAAAAATAATTTGTACTCAGGATTTTGGCTGTCAGGGTATAGTGGGGACAGTGGCAGTGAGAAGGAAAGACAAGAGCAGACAGTGTAAGTGAGACAGGATGGTAGTGGCATATACTGAACATTAATAGCAGAAAAAGGAGACAGCGTGAGAGACTTACATAGTGGCAGCGAGAGGGATGTGCTGAGTGTGGAGGTCCGGAGGCCTGAGAGACTAGGTAAAAGGATTCAGAATGTTCTGCGTTGAAAGTGCGTGAATGTGTTCACGTGCCAAAATTTTTGGTGAGGAAGGTGGGTTGAGGACTGAGGATGCTGATTCGCCTACTTTAGTGTCAGAGTCCTTCAGAGTGGAACATGTTCGTTTTTATTGTGCACCAGCGAGAGCATTCTTCCCTAGCACCATTTTTATAATTATGTACATCATTGTTCCTTCTGAACTGCATGTGGGAACAAAAGCGTTATCAGACAACAGTCAGAATGCCCAACTGCTGAAACACATATCTACGAGATGATCGTGCTCAGCGTCACATATTCTTCATACAGCACATTTTTAACCAATGAAGACTCAGAACACTAATCCACATCTCACTGTTCAATGAAAATATGGAAAATATATTAACTTACTGATTTACCTGTCGCCAAGATTTGCATTAATTCTAAGTGTAAATGTGGCTGAACTAAGTTGTTCTGATAGTTCCAAAATGTGTTTCTTCCAGATTAAATTCTCATCAATACTAATACCCAAAAATTACGAAGTTTCTAGCTTATTTATTTTCTCCTCACCATATGTTACACTGCATTTAGTGTCGTGTCTCTAGATGTGCAGAACTGAGTATATTCTGTCTTTATCAAATTGAGAATGAGACCATTCACCGAAATGATACATTTAAGAGCACTGTTTACCATTTGTTCTGTTGCTACATGTATGCTTGGATTGATTACATTACTAGTGTCATTCGCAAAAAGAACTAATTCTGCTTGTTGTATAGTAGAGGGACGATTGTTTACATATATGAGGAACAACAGTGGACCTAAGATTGGGGCTTGAGGAACCGCTTGTGTTATTTCTTCCCAGTCGCAATAATGTCCACAGACTACATTTGTTGAATTCCTAAGTGCAACTTTCTGCATTCTTCTGGTTAGATATGACATTATCCAGTGGTTGCCTATAGCATCAGTCGCATGAAATCTCAGTTTATCTAGGAGAATATTGTGACAAACGCATAGGTGGCAGTAAATAACAATCGGTGCTGTTTTGTTATTTATTGCTTGTAAAATGTGCTGAGTGAATGTATACATCGCTTTCTCAGTAGAACCACTCTTTTGAAATTCAAATTGTGAATGACTGAGGATATTATTGTTGTTCGAGTGGGATTTTACACCAGTGTGCAACACCGTTTCAAAAATTTTGGATAGCGATATCAGTATGAAACAGGCCGATAGTTATAGACATCTATCCTTTCAATTTTCTGATAGAGGGGTTTAACAATGGCATATTTCAGTCACTCTGGAAAAATGCCTCGACTTAGTGGTGCTTCACTTATTTCAGGTAAGACAGGGGTTACTAAAAAGGAGTAAGTGCTTAGATCTCTATTGGAAACACCATCATATCCAGATGCAGTTTTATGTTCGAAAAAACTATATAGTATTCTTAATTTCAGAAGAAGAAAATTATGATATATTCATATGACTGAATTATATCGAGATTTAATTTTTCAATATACTACTGCAAGTTTTCTATTGAAACGTTTGTTGTTGTATTTTCTGGTATATTTTCTACTGTTTTTAATCAGAGTGTAGTACAGTGAAATGACTTAACATTACTGAATTAATTTGCGAATTATAATTATAAAATTGCCTAACATACTAAATTTAAGAGCTTCTATGAAGATAATGTTCACTGGTGTATCATGAGTTGCCAAACAGAAAGTTCTTTTACTCAGTCTCTAGTTCCATTATGTTGTCCGCGTGACATTTAAGATGCACTGGTAGGTCGCTGAATGTGTGTGTGTAGGCATGTATCTGTTTCCGTCCCTTACTAATGCTGACCCCTTCCACGAAGTTTTGCTAGAGCTTGTTTTTAGTATTATATTTCTGCTCATAACTGTTTTCTGGAAAAAAGGATTGGTAATGGTGAAGGATACTAAGACCAGGTTCTCACTCAAAGTGGTCGAAAGTTCCAATTTTTAATTGCATTTTTGAGGTGTTCATGTGTCTAGTATTTCGGGACGAAAAGGTTTTTCAACCTGTGCGTTACGAAAGTAAGTGCAGGCCGTTGTTCCAGGCAGTGCTGTGGCCTCCGTGGGCGCGCGGCTCGGGCAGGAAACGTGTCGAGTCGTGGCGCGCGCTCACAGGGTGAGTGATTCACGTTGCAGTGTGCGCGCCGACGTGTGCGGGCTGCCGAATGTAGCGCATCCAGCTCAGCCAGGTCGGCTATTGTCGCCAAAAAGCGAGAGGGAACTGATAACTGGGAATAATTCGAGTTACAAGTTCAAAAATGGCCCCGAGCACTATGAGACTTAGCTGCTGCGGTCTTCAGTCCCCTAGAACTTAGAACTACTTAAACCTAACTAACCTAAGGACATCACACACATCTACACCCGAGGCAGGATTCGAACCTGCGACCGTAGCGGTCGCGTGGTTCCAGACTGTAGCGCCTAGAACCGCTCGGCCACATCGGCCGGCTCGAGTTAGAGGAAGGGTTAATACACGGTCCTCGAATTGCAGACTAAACATGAGCAACGAAAACAATTTTTGGTCAAATTCTGGTAAAAATTGATCGAAAAATAATTCTTGGTCCGCCATTTTGAACTTAAGTGCGCGTCGTTTATGTTGGCGGCCGAGTTTAGGTTCGTTCTGCGCATCTGACATCACAAAACACAGTCAGCCAATGAACAGAGAACGACGTTACCAGATCTCGACTGCAGAGCAGAGCACGGACGAGTGTCTTCAGTTTTAGAAACGTTCAGTCATAAATAAAGTACGGTAATAGAACAAAAGCAATGTCTTGATAGCAGACTTTCTTTAATAGAAAGTTTGGAAAAAGCATTCTTTATACCAATTGCTTCATATTCTATTAATTAATTAAACCAAACAAGCAATAAAGACTCCTAATTCAGGCGATAGCAAGGAAAGGTGTTTGTATCAATCTCACGAACCGCTTTTTCGCAATAAAGAACAGCGGTAATTGTTTATTTCCTATTGTAGTTCGACGAAGGGTGAGTAATTCATAGTCATACCAACAGTGGTTGTCAGTATTTTGCGTGACGTATTGTTAAAGTCCTCATGGAGTTACATCGTAGGCCGAGCTGCGTTAGCGTAACGGTGAAGGCGTTGGATAAGTAAGCGAATGGTGAAGAGTTCAAACCTTGTGCGGTGCTTGATACTTTCTATACTTAAAAACAATATCGGAACCATGGACCTTGCCGTTGGTGGGGAGGCTTGCGTGCCTCATCGATACAGATAGCCGTACCGTAGGTGCAACCACAACGGAGGGGTATCTGTTGAGAGGCCAGACAAACGTGTGGTTCCTGAAGAGGGGCAGCAGCCTTTTCAGTAGTTGCAGGGGCAACAGTCTGGATGATTGACTGATCTGGCCTTGTAACAATAACCAAAACTGCCTTGCTGTGCTGGTACTGCGAACGGCTGAAAGCAACGGGAAACTACAGCCGTAATTTTTCCCGAGGACATGCAGCTTTACTGTATGATTAAATGATGATGGTGTCCTCTTGGGTAAAATGTTCCGGAGGTAAAATAGTCCCCCATTCGGATCTCCGGGTGGGGACTACTCAAGAGGACGTCGTTATCAGGAGAAAGAAAACTGGCGTTCTACGGATCGGAGCGTGGAATGTCAGATCCCTTAATCGTGCAGGTAGGTTAGAACATTTAAAAAGGGAAATGGATAGGTTAAAGTTAGATATAGTGGGAATTAGTGAAGCTCGGTGGCAGGAGGAACAAGACTTTTGGTCAGGTGATTACAGGCTCATAAATACAAAATCAAATAGAGGTAATGCAGGAATAGGTTTAATAATGAATAAAAAAATAGGAGTGCGGGTTAGCTACTACAAACAGCATAGTGAACGCATTATTGTGGCCAAGATAGACACAAAGCCCATGCCTACTACAGTAGTACAGGTTTATATGCCAACTAGCTCTGCAGATGATGAAGAAATAGATGAAATGTATGACGAGATAAAAGAAATTATTCAGGTAGTGAAGGGAGACGAAAATTTAATAGTAGGTGAATATGGATTGGGGGGAAGAAATGAAAGAGGAAGCCGCCTTGTAGAATTTTGCACAGAGCATAACTTAATCATAGCTAACACTTGGTTCAAGAATCATAAAAGAAGGTTGTATACCTGGAAAAATCCTGGAGATACTAAAAGGTATCAGATAGATTATATAATGGTAAGACAGAGATTTAGGTTTTAAATTGTAAGACATTTCCAGGGGCAGATGTGGATTCTGACCGCAATATATTGGTTATGAACTGCAGATTGAAACTGAAGAAACTGCAAAAAGGTGGGAATTTAAGGAGATGGGACCTGGATAAACTGAAAGAACCAGAGGTTTTAGAAAGTTTCAGGGAGAGCATAAGCGAACAATTGACAGGAATGGGGGAAAGAATTACAGTAGAAGAAGAATGGGTAGCTCTGAGGGATGAAGTAGTGAAGGCAGCAGACGATCAAGTAGGTAAAAAGACGAGGGCTAATAGAAATCCTTGGGTAACAGAAGAAATATTGAATTTAATTGATGAAAGGGGAAAATATAAAAATGCAGTAAATGAAGCAGGCAAAAAGGAATACAAACGTCTCACATATGAGATCGACAGAAAGTGCAAAATGGCTAAGGAGGCATGGCTAGAGGACAAATGTAAGGATGTAGAGGCTTGTCTCACTAGGGGTAAGATAGATACTGCCTACAGGAAAATTAAAGAGACCTTTGGAGAGAAGAGAACCACTTGCATGAATATCAAGAGCTCAGATGGCAACCCAGTTCTAAGCAAAGAAGGGAAGGTAGAAAGGTGGAAGGAGTATATAGAGGGTTTATACAAGGGCGATGTACATGAGGACAATATTATGGAAATGGAAGAGGATGCAGATGAAGACGAAATGGGAGATAAGATACTGCGTGAAGAGTTTGACAGAGCACTGAAAGACCTGAGTCGAAACAAGGCCCCGGGAGTAGACAACATTCCATTAGAACTACTGATGGCCTTGGGAGAGCCAGTCATGACAAAACTCTACCATCTGGTGAGCAAGATGTATGAGACAGGCGAAATACCCTCAGACTTCAAGAAGAATATAATAATTCCAATCCCAAAGAAAGCAGGTGTTGACAGATGTGAAAATTACGGAACTATCAGTTCAATAAGTCACAGCTGCAAAGTACTAACGCGAATTCTTTACAGACGAATGGAAAAACTGGTAGAAGCGGACCTCGGGGAAGATCAGTTTGGATTCCGTAGAAATGTTGGAACACGTGAGGCAATTCTAACCTTACGACTTATCTTAGAAGAAAGATTAAGAAAAGGCAAACCTACGTGTCTAGCATTTGTAGCCTTAGAGAAAGCTTTTGACAATGTTAACTGGAATACTCTCTTTCAAATTCTGAAGGTGGCACGGGTAAAATACAGGGAGCGAAAGGCTATTTACAATTTGTACAGAAACCAGATGGCAGTTATAAGAGTCGAGGGGCATGAAAGGGAAGCAGTGGTTGGGAAAGCAGTGAGACAGGGTTGTAGCCTCTCCCCGATGTTATTCAATCTGTATATTGAGCAAGCAGTAAAGGAAACAAAAGAAAAATTCGGAGTAGGTATTAAAATTCATGGAGAAGAAGTATAAACTTTGAGGTTCGCCGATGACATTGTAATTCTGTCAGAGACAGCAAAGGACTTGGAAGAGCAGTTGAACGGAATGGGCAGTGCCTTGAAAGGAGGATATAAGATGAACATCAACAAAAGAAAAACGAGGATAATGGAATGTAGTCGAATTAAGTCGGGTGATGCTGAGGGAATTAGATTAGGAAATGAGACAAAGTGGTAAAGGAGTTTTGCTATTTGGGGAGCAAAATAACTGATGATGGTCGAAGTAGAGAGGATATAAAATGTAGACTGGCAATGGCAAGGAAATCGTTTCTGAAGAAGAGAAATTTGTTAACATCGAGTATAGATTTAAGTGTCAGGAAGTCGTTTCTGAAAGTATTTGTATGGAGTGTAGCCATATATGGCAGTGAAACATGGACGATAAATAGTTTAGACAAGAAGAGAATAGAAGCTTTCGAAATGTGGTGCTACAGAAGAATGCTGAAGATTAGATAGGTAGATCACGTAACTAATGAGGAGGTATTGAATAGGATTGGGGAGAATAGGAGTTTGTGGCACAACTTGACTAGAAGAAGGGATCGGTTGGTAGGACATGTTTTGAGGCATCAAGGGATCACAAATTTAGCATTGGAGGGCAGCGTGGAGGGTAAAAATCGTAGAGGGAGACCAAGAGATGAATACACTAAGCAGATTCAGAAGGATGTAGGTTGCAGTAAGTACTGGGAGATGAAGAAGCTTGGACAGGATAGAGTAGCATGGAGAGCTGCATCAAACCAGTCCCAGGACTGAAGACCACAACAACAACAACAACATCGGAGTGTCTTACTTCACGAATTTTATTCGTTTGAATGCGCTTCAGTGAATAAAAGGTTAGTTGAAATGGCTCTGAGCACTATGGGACTTAACTTCTAAGGTCATCAGTCCCCTAGAACTTGGAACTACTTAAACATAACTAACCTAAGGACATCACACACATCCATGCCCGAGGCAGGATTCGAACCTCCGACCGTAGCAGTCGCGTGGTTCCAGACTGTAGCGCCTTTAACCGCTCGGCCACTCCGGCCGGCGGTTAGTTGAAAAGTGGAATACTAGCAGCCTCATAATATCTTCCTCGCCATCTTTAAAAGTTGCGCTAAAAATAATATACGAACATACAAGTGCTTTTTTATGTTGAGAGAGAAGGAGACATTCACAATGGCAAAGAGAGGACCAAGTAATAATAGGCGAATGTGTGAGTGAGTTAGGGCAACTGGGAATGGGTGGGTTGAGAAACTCACAACGATGGACTGGTGGTGAGAGTGAGTTACAGCTAGGGGAGCTTGTGGGAGTAGGCGGTGAGCTGCGTCTTAAAAAGAGGACGAATGTGTTCGCATGCCAAAGTTTTTTTGAAGGTCTTTAAAGGTGCTAGTGAAGGTAGAATGAGGCATCTGGTATCCAATTTTTCAGTCAGAGTGTTTCAGTAAACAGGAGCATATGATCGTTTTTGTGCTGGTGACTATATTAATTACACAGATATCGGTGTAAACTTTTCTTTTTCGAGTGGAGCCATCATAACGTCTGCTGGTATCGTAGTTGTAAAAGAGACGAAGGTGGAGGAAAGTTTAATTTAGAACCGAAAGTAATCGCACTACGTGAGTGCCGCAAAAAATGGAAGAATACACTTAAATCGGTGGTTTTTTAGCTACACATTCCAACAGTTTCATTTAACAATTTATTGATGGGATAGAGATCCCACCAGACCGGACTAAAGGAAGACATCAAGGCAGTTCAGAGGTGGATCAGTACTGATAAAACCTGGAGAACTGGTATTTGAAGCTGACTGCAGAACGATGGTATTGCCAGCAATGTACAGGGTGATTATAATTAAAGTTGAATTTTAAAAACGCTGTAGAAATAACAGCACTTGTCAGGATGACGTCAGATTGCAACGGAATACTGTCGCAGAAGGTGGAAAACATATGCCAGAAGAAAAAACTAGTGTGAAAATTCATAAATAGATGGCACTGTATGTGTCGGAATAAGTAAATGAAAACACCTGTGAAGCGCACGACCCGCTGAAGTTGGTATAAACACGCTGGGTACACGGCTTTTCCTCTTTTCTCGCCATTACGTTCGCCACGGCTGCCTCAATGCAGAATCGCGCTCTGCTTGTAAAATTGTCTGTGCACACGTCGCTCTGCAGAAGTTCCGGACACTGAAGGGTTTGAAAACAGGCGTTTTCCGATGGCTGCCGTCGGTATGGAGAAAATGAGGCGGAAATTCGAAAAGACCGGTTTTTTTGGTGTGCAACCTGGTAGAGGGAGGAAACGAATTGATTCGCCGTCAATGGAAGCAGTGGTCACAGCAATGCAGGAGGAGACGAGTGGTGGTGTGCAAACGTGTAGTGCACGGAGAACTGCCCGAGCATTGGACATGCCTGTGAGCACGGTGAGTAAAATCCTACGAAATATCCTCCTTTGCTGTCCATTCAAAGTTACTCATGTGCACGAGTTGGTTCCTGTTGACCTGCTAACAAGAGAGACCTTTGCTGCAGAGTTTCTTGCTCGCATGGAAGTGGACAATGATGGCGTGGAAGATTTTGTGGACAGGCGGAGCACTCTTCCATCTGACAGGATAGGTCAGAACACAGAAATGTCGAATACGGGTGAGCCGTGTGTCGACTCTTGCTACACCTCGTGTTTAGACTGCATTGGTTTTCTTTTTCTTCCCCTGACATGTTGGTTTGATATGTTGTCTGTCATTAAGTGGCTGCTCGGTTGTCTTTTCCCTCTGCTATCGATATCTGCGTTTTTTCTTCCTGGAAACTGCTATGGAGGAAGTGAGATCTTTGACCGGTTGTAACTCCGTGTGGTGGCGCGGAAGTAGAGTTGCGCGCAGAGAGAGTGTGGTGGATACGGGAGGGCAGTGTGGCTCTCCAGCGCGAAGCAGGCGTGGTCGGTTGTGCCGAGTCGCCGCGTGGTGTGTGTCGGCTGTGTGTAACGAGCGGGTCGACAGAAGAGCTCCCCGCGTGTTGCTTGTATACAGAATCGCCCCACGAGTAGTTGCTGTTCATTTCGCCTCGGTGGGACGTTAACAAGCTTTTGTAAGTCCTCCGTTTCAACACTGGAGTTTAAAAGGAGACACCTAACACGTTGCAGGGAAGACGAGGACTCCGGTGACAGAGCGTGTTGTCGCGTGACCGTGGCGTGTCGGGTACGCTGGCGACGCGTGCGCGGCCGGATGTGTGGATCCTGCCCATCGGAGGTCGTGTACTGCCTGTCCGAGCATAATTGCAAGTTAAGTTCGCGGAAAGTTTAATCATTAAGTAATAATTTTGCGTAACCAGCGTCTCTTCTGCCTTGTGGCCTCCGGCGACCGGGTTTCCTGTCCCCGGCACCGGTGTAGTTGAAGACAGTGATCTTTCCTCCTCCTCTCGTTACGTTCCGATGAGAGGCGTGGTTTTTGCAGTTTAATTGTTTCGCTATTCTGTCGTGGGTTATGAGTAAATTCGTGCTTCTTGTTGGTTGATCATGTGGTCGCTCATTCAGGACTGTGTGGTGTAATGTTTGCTCTAATTCTGTCAGCAAGTTAAGACGTCTTATTACAAGTTTTCGCTGGCTAAAAGTCGGTGCAGAGACCAGCCTGAGAGTGGCAATTGTGTTTGCGGGCGTATTTAAATTGGCCAGTATTCTGCCTAGCCTGAGCATCCCCGAGTGGGTGATTTGTGGCCGCCTTACACGGATCCGTCATATCTGTTATGTTCTAATGATATTCCAGGACACTTTTGTTTAAAAACTTTTTTAAATTCCTCCAGCTTTGTAAATTCCTTTTATTGCCATTAATCGTGTGTTTGCTGAGACCTGTTTAATTTTTTTAATGGCGGTGTTGGTAGCTTCACTACCTCACCGTACTTTATTAACAAAGTTCTGTATTTACTTTAGTGCCTGTTTACTAAGTTCTTTAATATTTTTTAAAAATTGTTGTATTGCTATAAATTACTTGATTGCCGTACTGCTAGTTTCTGTAAGATACGAATAAAACATTTGTGAAAATCTCAACTAGACAGTAAACTACTACAAATCTGGCCCCGTTTCCGAACTTTTGGTGTGGCTTGTAGTAACCGTAACTACTGTGTGTGTCAACGGGCAACGAAAAATCCGCACGCAAATCAATCAGTAGGACTTGATCCTGAAAACGTCACTGAGTGGTGCGGGTTTACGGCATCATATATCACGGGGCCATATTAGTCGAAGAGACACATGCTTTCGGTCCTGTTGCCTGTACCGTCACTGGTAAGCGCTAAGAGTGCCTTTCGCGCTCTCCAACAGCGTGGATGTGTGGATGGCATCATTTTTATACAAGATGCCGCTCCTCAGCGCATTGCAAACCCAGTTAAACAGCTGGTGTAGCGCCATTTCGGAAATGCTAGAATTACCAGCCGCCATTTCCTTACAGCCAGATCTTAATCTGTGTGACTTCTAGCTGTTGGGCTATCTGAAAGATGTCGTGTTCAGTGTTCCGATTGGAAACTTAGATGGACTGAAGGCACGCATTGCGGAACACATTCTGAACGTGATCCCGGAAAGACTTCGATCAGTTGTGGAGCGTGCTGTTTCTCGATCTGATTTTGACTGATGGTTTTGTAACCTCCCCACCGTAATTTTATAAGAAAAATGAAATGACAATACTTAATACAAATGGGAGCCGAGTGTAACCTCCCCACAAAAATTTGAAAGAAAGAAACACGACAATATTTAATTACGAATGCTAATGGACATTGCGCTAATTGTAACCTCGCCCACAATGAGAGGTATTGAAAATGGCAACAAAAATGTGAAATTCGCAATCTGACTCAATTACAAATCCTTCAAAAAATTACAGTCCATTCAGTGACAAGAAAATTCAATTAAACCGAAATATCGGTCTTTGGCCCTGTGTAAAAACAATCAGAATTAAAGTCTTACCTCAGAATAAATGGATGTCACATATCTGCTCTTGTTGTTGCGCACCACTTGGAGGAACTACATTGCAAATAATAATATTCTCCTTTTTTTTGTAATTCTAGTGAAATTTTTCTTCAAAAAGAAGTGGAATGAAATGGGAAGTGCAACGAGATCTTTAGTTCAAAAAAAATTAAACTTTTGAGAAAATGCTTTTGAAATAAAAAATTATTATTGAGAGACTTGTTGGAGAATAATTACAATAAATAAAATTTTTCATTATCTAATGATTATATTAATTAACAGTATACCTTATTCCTCATCTTGACCATTGTTGCCGACCGCCTACATCACACAACCGCACTGGGCTGCTACTACTGACCGACCGCTCTGCATGACGACTACAGACTGAGTACTGCTCTCAACTAGACAGAGCTACAGACTCGCAACGACTGACTGACTGCTACTCTGCATAGCGACAACTAACTCGCAAAGACTACTACTGACTGAGAACCGCTCGCAACACTCGCGCGGTCAAGCGCATACTCTCTGGTCACAGATGCTACAATGCCTCGCCATCGCTGCTGCGTTACATACGTGTTTCATAACCCTCCACTCGGGGGGCAAAAATTTGGCAGCGATGGTGAGTCATTTGGACTTGCCAAGCGCGGCAAAATTTTTCTTTAATTAACAAAATCCTACAACTTACAGAATATTTAAATGTTGTGCACACGCACTAAGTACAAAATATATCAGACAAGGACAAAATGTGAATACTAAACATAGTAGCAAATCAGAAAAAAGTATATACAAACTTTTTGACAGATAAAGTGCACAGGCACTGAAAAAATTCTTTAGCATATGCAGAACAAATAAACAGACTGGCAAGAATAATTAGATGTAGTACATAAAGTAAATGTTGTGCACACGCACTAAGTACAAAATATATCAGACAAAGACAAAATGTGAATACTAAACATAGTAGCAAATCAGAAAAGTATATACAAATTATTTGACAGATAACAAAGTGCACAGGCACTGAAAAAATTCTTTAGCATATTCAGAACAAATAAACAGACTGGCAAAAAATATTATGTTGACAAGTGTACATGCACTGAAAAATGTCTTTAGCATTTTCACAACAAATAAACATAATGGCAAAAAAAATTCATGTCCAAAGTGCACATGCACTGAAAAATGTCTTTAGTATTTTCACAACAAATAAACATAATGGCAAACATCATGTCGACCAGTGACATAAGTGTACTCACACTGGAGTTTAGCGAATCGAAAAATGTATAACCTATGAACATAAATGATGTTACCAAAAAAAATTTTTCTTTATGTGACAAGAATCAGGATAGGAAAGGGAAGGATTGCATCATGGTTGTAGCACTTTAGATTGCACACAGCTGCTCTGAAAGTCCATATCTTTCCACAGTAGTACAACACCAAGTGACACAACTTGAAGTTCTTTTCCCATCAGAATTTATCAGTGTAGCCAAGACACTGAACTGTCGTAGTAATGTTCCATGTTTTCATTTTGGCAGTACATTAGGTACACCAAACAGTGGGACCATAATAATGTCTTCATCGCTCATGGTGGTGGACAGCATGTCGTGTCAACACCACACTCTTACAAGGCACACCAACGTAGAATTAGTGCAAAACCAAATATAGTGCTCCATGATCACTGGGATAAACAGGACAAATGGACATTGCAGTAATTCAGGGTAGTCAGCTTATGAGGTGAAGGACATCAAGTCACATAATATTGACAATTACAGTCTTCATTGATAGTTCGTGGCATTCATAGCCCAGTTATTGAACATTTCTGTACCAAGTATGTAGTATTACAGAAAAATGTTCATTAATTGTTTTACATAGAATCAGTAGCCTTCTTTTCCTGGTTACAAAATATTATGAAATAATCGCATTCTTTTCAGTTACAGAGTATAATTAAGAATCATTAACCTTCTCCTAATTACAGTTAATTAATCATTTGTCTTTAATTAATCATTTGTCTAATTACAGTTAATTAATCATTTGTATAATTACAGTTAATTAATCATTTGTCGTTAATTAATCATTTGTCTAATTACAGTTAATTAATCATTTGTCGTTAATTAATCATTTGTCTAATTACAGTTAATTAATTAATCATTTGTCATTTCAATATACTAAGAATTATTAGCCTTAATTAATTACAAAGCATTATTAAACAATCACATTTATTTCCAATTACAAAGTATGAACATTGAAAACAAGAGTTAATTAATGGCATAATTAATAACAATTTCGTTGATTGACATTAATTATTGGCACTCAGTGGCCATCAAGTATTGAATAGAATAAAACATAGTTCATCATTCATTATTATTCAGATCATTACAAAGTCATTATTAAAAATCAGTTAATTACAGTCAAATCATTAGTAATCACAGGCATTACAATAAACAGTGGCAGTTATTAGCTAGTGACAAAGCATTATTTTGAATATAGTCTCATTAAGAGGTCATTACTCGAGTGACATGCTATTCAGAGTTGATCAGTATTATTCAGAATTATCATAAACTAGTGACATTATGTGGGACTGGTAATACATTTTTTTGGTAGCAATGCATTGCGTTGGGATCGATAATTAATTGCTGAGGCATAATACTTTTTGCTTTTGACCTATTGCTGCAAATGAGGATAGGTAACGTCATTCGTCATGAGTCAGCTGTAGCAAGATTATGTAACAAGGCAGTACATGTGATCACATTTATAAATGATAAACAAAAATGGGTAAAAAATATAAAAATGCAAGTACTAGAACAGGTATAATAAGTAACAGGTTTAGTAAGTGTCATGAAAAACTTCTCCTGGAAAAAAAAAATACAAAAACGGATTATTGACCTGAAAGAAGAAACGCACACTATGCTGAAAAGTAGTGAACTTCGAATTAACAAGTAGTGAAATGTGTATAAAATGTGTTCCATAGCTGTCCTTTCCAAAACTTTCCGTCATCCTACTATGCAATGTAACACCTGCTGTCAAAGCAAACCGCAACAAATACTTAAATAACTACGTGGCATAAAGAAAAAAAAACTTCATTATCCATATCATCATAACTTCACCATTATCATCACCTGTAAAGAAAAACTTCATTATTCATAATACCATTTCCTTCATCATTATTCATCAGTATTCACTATCATCTGCAAAAATTCACTTCATTACTCATTATATAACTATTCCTTATCTCTAGCATATTTCATCACTAAAACTAAGATGTGTAGTTCTCTCTGACAGCCTGCATCAATCACCTTGTATTCTGAAAGAAAAAATTAGTTAAGACTGCTATTCTGTGATGAGTATAGTATAGTCTTGTTAATGCTTGTTAATCCTGATCCCTTTACTCTTCCTCATAAAGTTATTGCATCTCCTTTCGTTTATTCCGTAGGTGAAATTCCCATTTATGTTAAATTTATTTCTTAGAATCATCATTCCTTTCTGAAATTGATGAACAAAGATTAATGTCTTGCATTTAAATCCTATACCCACTAAATAATGACTGGTTTATGGTGACACAATTAACCATACAGCATAACATGACAGAAAACGTAATATGTCCAAGACATTGACAGTGTTCGGATGCGAAAAAATGTACACAGAATAATACAATGCAGTAGCAAAAAAAATGTGAAACAGTCACGATGTTGAGATGTCATAAGGCAAAAAAAAAAAAATGTCAAAGTCGACTGGTGTGTGTTATATCTTAACTATTTCATAGTGCATACAAACAAAACTGGAGTACAGTCATATACACAAAAAAATGGAAAATGTGCACGGTCTGATGTGTAACGACAAGAAAAGCGACCTGCTAACCTTACCTTGCCGGGCACTTGCCAAGAAAAAAAAATACGATAATCATCAATAATTAGTCAGGTGAATTAATTGCATTAGTAAATGGCATCATAGTGTGTTGAATCATACAGTGGTTTCACTCAATAAACGGTTTAATGTTTGAGATATGGTGATTGCCTTTCGATTTTCTGGTTCTCAAAGTTTCGACGTGTACAACATTGGGGTGAGGGATGCTGCGAATCCGATACGGACCTGCGTATAGAAGTTCAAATTTACTGCACTTACCTTTTAATTTGCTGGATAAATAGTGTGTACGTACTAATATCTTCCGTCCAACGTGAAAGTCGCGGCGTGTACAAACCTGTTTTTGCTGTCTTCTCCGGCGCTCTGCGGCACGTTTGATGTTGTTCAGCGCAATGTCAATTATTTCGTGGTGTCGTAGGCGACGATTTTTGGGGAATTCTATTAATTCTTTAATTTTGTTCGGTGGTTCAACGTTTTTCAGTATAACAGTCGGAGATAGCATAGTGGATTCATTTGGAATGGAATTAATTACATCTTGGAATGAGAGTACGTGTGTATCCCAATCAATATGTCTTTTGTGGCAATATATTCTGCACAGCTTACCAATTTCCTTCATTAATCTTTCACAAGGGTTCGAAGAAGCGTGGTACTTGGATATATAGATCGGAGAAATGTTTCTAGCTCGTAACATGCGTGTCCATACACTACTACGAAATTGAGATCCATTATCAGAAATTACTTTCATTACATGCCCTACATGAAATAGAAAATGTTTTACAAATGCTTTCGAAACAGTTTTAGCAGTAGCTTTGCGTAACGGAGTGAAAGTAACAAATTTTGAAGTGAGCTCAACAGCGACAAAAATGTAGCAAAAACCTCTGTTAGTTCTCGGAATCGGACCAAAAATATCTACTGCGGCCATGTGTCTTAATTTCACAGGTATAATGGGATATAAAGGAGGAATATGTGAAGTGGTGTCTGATTTAGCTTTCTGGCAAATTTTACAAGACGCTAAAACTCGTCGTATACGTTTTTCCATGTTGGTAAAATAACAGTTCTGTCTCAGTATAAGAAAACATTTTCGTGCTCCGTAATGTGCGTAACTTAAATGAGTGTACCAAATTAGTTTGTTAACCAGTTCGTCAGGAATGCATAATAACCAAATGTTGCTGTCAGGATGAGAGCGGCGAAACAGAATGTCATTGCGTACAGTGTAGTGGTTTCTAATCGTAACATTATTCTTATCTTGCCAAAGCTGTTTAATTTCTTTCCACACATTATCTTTATTTTGCTCCTTTGCTATGTCCTGTAATGACGATGAAATAAAATTTTCAAATGCGACTTGCTGAATGTACATGACACTGAAATTTGCTTTGCAGAAGTTGGTTGCTACGTCTTGCTGATTGTTACTGAGAGAACGCGATAGTGCGTCTGCTATAACATTTTGCGTACCGGGAATGTGAACTATTGTAAAATTAAATTCCTGTAAATATAGTTTCCATCTGCTTAACCTGTCGTGAGTGAATTTAGCTGAAAGTAAAAATTGTATCGCTCTATGGTCTGTGTAGACGGTGGTATGTCTGCCGTAAAGAAAGTGCCTAAATCTCGTGAAAGCCCATACAACACATAATGTTTCAAGTTCTGTGACGGAATAATTTCGTTCAGCAGGTGACAAAATGCGACTTGCAAATGCGATGTTTTTAATTACTATAGAGCCATCTTCTTCTATTTCCTGAAAAATATGTACACCTAAAGCGGTGTTAGAGCTGTCAGTGGCAATGGAAAAATTTCTGGTGAGATCTGGGTGCGATAAAAGTAGAGCATTCAATAAAGCATGTTTCAAATAACATTCTCGTGAACAAAATTCTGCGTGTCAAAAGTAATGTTTGCGTTACTGTAGTATGCAATCTGTGCTGTATCTGGTTAAATTCTATCGTTCGTCCTGTTATTTACGGGAGAATGTTGTGGCATATCCACTATATGAACTGTTCTGTTATTTCTTACTGACGTGTTACGCTATGGATGACACCTATTGTCTGTTTCATTCATGATTATTTGTTGTTGCTGATGTTGTTGCTGCTCATAAGATCGACTGTTATTAAAATGTACGCTGAAAATTGTGCTCATCATTCTTTTTACGTTGGTCATGATAGTCATTTCTATACGTTGCATTGCGATAGGAATTGAAATAGTGTGTTGTCTGTACGTAGTCATTTCTTTGCTGCCATGTGTTACTATTTGTTGGGGCTGGGACTATACGTGCACGCGGCGAAACATTAAAGTTTGGTTGACCTTGTAGACTGCATTGTTGGTTAGGTATGCTAAGCGGTTGACTTTCATGCTATTGTGGTGAAAAACATCTATTGTTACAAAAATGTGGTTCCGATTGCTCAAAATTTTATACATACTGATGATTACGATTTTATCTGTAATTAAAATCACGGCGGTACTGGAGTGCCTACTAAAAATTGTCACATTCGGTAAAAGATTTGTCGTATCCGGTTTTCATTACATACGTTTCTTAATACTAGGTAGAGCAATAGTTAAAGAGCAGTTTGGATAGATATAAAGGATAGTAGAAGAAAAGGCAGCAGTGCAGAAAACTAAAGATGAAACAGCACTACTACAGCTCGGGGCCCTATGCTCGCTACGGCACATATTCATTAAAGCGTAATGAATCCCCTGAGGTCGATTACGCACTGCAAATAAATTTTAGCTTTTGTGTTACAGGCAATAGCGGTAAAATTTCAAAGGCAAATTGTTGTATTCGTGCTAATTCAAATTTCTTCATTACAGGCAATGCTGTTGTAAATACAAAAATAAATTGTCGCATCTGGTTCAAAGCTAGTTTCTCCATTACCGATAATAGCGGTGAATGTACAAAGATAAATTGTCGTATACAGTGCAAATCGTGTATCTGTGTTCTGTCATTATTAAATTCTTTACATTTGCTTACAAATGCAAATTGCTCGAAATCTACGTTCTCGTCACTCAGTTTGATAACACGTTCAGGTTTGTGTGTGAATCTGTTCGTCTCTGTCATTTCGGTTTTCAAGTTGCGTAGCTTTTCAGATTTTAATTCGCGTGGCTTTTCGGATTTTAAGTCGCGTAGTTGCTGTAAATTGCTCACATTATACACGCTGCGTGACTCTGACACATGTTCATAAAGTGGCGTCTGTTGTGTATTATTAACAGAAGTGTTTTTCATTTCTGTTACTTCTTGTTGTAAATTTGATAACTTCCTACGTAACGTGTTGTTAGATGAATCGATCTCATTAACTGTCTGCTGTAAATTTTGAAATTCAGGCGTTTGGATAAATGAAACCGGTGCAGTATCGTCTGATTTATTGTCATTAGTATTTTCGATAACATCAATACGACTGGCCAATTCATCACATTTTTCAGTCAGTATTTTAACCTGATCATCGGTTTTAGAATCAGACGCATTAATCTGTTTTTGCAACTTGCGCGTAGTTTCGCTCAGTTTTTTAACATCAGCTTTGATGACATCGCAATCCTGTGTTAGATCTAGTTGTTCGAATCTATCTGTCACTGTTTGAATATTTACTGTGTGTGTATCCGTTTTTGCTTTAAGATCAGAAATTTCATCCCGTAATTCCGCGTTCAATTGTTCTATGGTATTAATTTTGTCGGACACTGTAGTAATATTATTGTCTACATACGTCTTCGCTTTCGCGAATATTTTACGTTTGTCCTCTTGTCTTTGTGCAGTGATTGTTTCCATGACTTGTCGTTTTACTTTGTTTTGATCCTGAATAAATCTGCGGAAACGCGTATCACTGTTCTGTATGTGCTGATTAAAGCGCTCGTTAATCTGAGTGTTCTGCTGTTTGAATTTCGCGTCTATCTTTGCGTCCATAGTGCGCGAAAGTTCTATCGTCATTGCTCTAAACTCGTCCCGTAATTGTGCAGCTTTTTCAGAGCATTGTTTAGCGACTCCGCTAATTTCGTCTCTGAGTGTATCTGTTGCGGCTGTTTGCATTTCCCTTAATTCTTGTGCAACTGACTTTATTTCTTCGCTATTTTTTTGTGAACAAGCCTCAATTTCCACGCGCAACTGTTCCTTAGTGTCATGGCACTGCGCGGCAACGGCTGTAATTTGTTCACTAAGTTGTTTGAAATTTTCGTCATTATTGTCAAGTTTTTCATTTAAGTGTTTGTTATCTTCCCTAAGTTGTTTGAAATTCTCTTTAAATTGTTTGTTATCTACACTCTGTTGTTTGACTTGTTCATTAAGTTGTTTGAAATTTTCCCGCAAAAATGCCATAATTGGATCCGATTCAAAATTACCATTCCTATTATCTGTACTGTTTAATAGTGGATCTGGAACTTTCTCGCTTACTGTAACCATTTGGTTATTCTGAGATTTAGAAAAAAGTTTGTCAGTCGAATGCACATTATCAGTCATTATTTCGCAATTAAATAAATCCGTCCTACTTTCTGTGATCTGTTCATTTTCATTAGACAGATTTGTCTGTACATTACTTGAGTTTTCCGAATCGGGTGTGTTAAGCTGGGCAGCGCTCATTACAATAGAGCGTTCTGCGTCATCAATTGTCAAATTAACAGACGAGACAATTGAGTTCGTTTGTTCATCATCAAGGTAAAAGTCATCATTAGTGGTTGGAATGCACTGATTGTTAGTGAACGCAGGATTGTCATCACCACGCTGCGTATCACAATAACTATCGGTCACGTTGTTTAAGTCGGTAATTTCATTCACAATACTTCGCGATACACTATTCACAGTCTTTCGCGGCATTTTTGCAATAGTCACAATTATTCACAAAACAAAAAAAAGCACAATGCAAAAGCAACACACAAATACAACAAAGCAGCAAATTGCCGTTGACCTGTAGAAAGAAAGTCACAATATTATTAAAAGCGTTGCGCCAAATCCTAATTATCTAAGCAAATAAGAGCAGATATCTGACTGTCGCTCAAAAGACTCTCAACGAAATACGATCCTGGACTGGGTGTCGCCAAGTGTAACCTCCCCACCGTAATTTTATAAGAAAAATGAAATGACAATACTTAATACAAATGGGAGCCGAGTGTAACCTCCCCACAAAAATTTGAAAGAAAGAAACACGACAATATTTAATTACGAATGCTAATGGACATTGCGCTAATTGTAACCTCGCCCACAATGAGAGGTATTGAAAATGGCAACAAAAATGTGAAATTCGCAATCTGACTCAATTACAAATCCTTCAAAAAATTACAGTCCATTCAGTGACAAGAAAATTCAATTAAACCGAAATATCGGTCTTTGGCCCTGTGTAAAAACAATCAGAATTAAAGTCTTACCTCAGAATAAATGGATGTCACATATCTGCTCTTGTTGTTGCGCACCACTTGGAGGAACTACATTGCAAATAATAATATTCTCCTTTTTTTTGTAATTCTAGTGAAATTTTTCTTCAAAAAGAAGTGGAATGAAATGGGAAGTGCAACGAGATCTTTAGTTCAAAAAAAATTAAACTTTTGAGAAAATGCTTTTGAAATAAAAAATTATTATTGAGAGACTTGTTGGAGAATAATTACAATAAATAAAATTTTTCATTATCTAATGATTATATTAATTAACAGTATACCTTATTCCTCATCTTGACCATTGTTGCCGACCGCCTACATCACACAACCGCACTGGGCTGCTACTACTGACCGACCGCTCTGCATGACGACTACAGACTGAGTACTGCTCTCAACTAGACAGAGCTACAGACTCGCAACGACTGACTGACTGCTACTCTGCATAGCGACAACTAACTCGCAAAGACTACTACTGACTGAGAACCGCTCGCAACACTCGCGCGGTCAAGCGCATACTCTCTGGTCACAGATGCTACAATGCCTCGCCATCGCTGCTGCGTTACATACGTGTTTCAGTTTTTATGCGGTTTTTGGCCCCAGGACACTTAAAAACCGATGTGAGTAATGTTTTTTATGCAGTTTTTGGCCACAAGGCAATTAAAAACCGATATTTCCCATCCGATGTGAAATGACCTTGCAGCGGTGGATGGCCTTATGTAACTAACAGTATCACACGTGTACACCCATGCACACTGAGTGGTGGAGTTTGTTTGACGTCAGACGTAGACATTAGGCATTAGGTATGATTCATTTGTCATTTGCAGTCGACCACTATTAAATTTTCATCCTTACAGCGCCATCTGTTGCTACATTTTGTAACTATTCCTCTGCCATACGTTTTTCCGATTCTCCGATTATATTCCGTTGCTATTTGACATCATTCTGACTAGTGGTGTTATTTCTACAGCGATTTGAAAGTTTAATTACAATCACTCTGTACATTTGGTGTAAGGAGGACGAAGGTAACATAAGGCCTTGTACAGAGGCATACAGACACTTCGTTTCCCCTCAATCTGTTTGCAGGTGGAACAAGAAAAAAAAATCGCCAGTGCTGCTTCAAAGTAATATCCGGCAGACACCATATGGTGACTTACGGCGTATGTATGTAGGTGTTCTGCCGGCGCCCTACAGTGACGAGGAAGGTATCTCGGTCCACGGTCTACTAGTCCAGCAGTCTACAGGCTTCTACGTGACCCACCCTGTCAGCTGCAGTGTGGAGAAGTGGGGCCACCCGGTGGCCTCCAGCACGACCCTAGCACAGCCCCTCGTCTGCCATTGGAAGGGCGAGTAGTCTCCCAGCTTGCCGTCTCTTCTCCTTCCGCTGTTGCTGGCTGGCCCTGCCGTCTCGAGACCAGCGCGCCAGGCGCGTCCCTCAGACCAGGCACAGAGGCTCGAGGCCGGAGTCCGCCTGTGGACGGTGCCGGCCGCCGGCCGCCGGCCGCCAGTGTGCGGACCTGAGAGCGCGTCTCGGCCGCCATCTGCCTCCTGTAAAGGCTGACGCCGAATGTCAGCACACGGTAACAGTGGCATCTGTTTGGAAACCGTGAACACGCCCAGTGTTGTGCCTACGAACTACGATTTGTGGACAGCATTGGTTTTCTGTTATCGTTTGAAGAAAAACTGCTGCGGAGTCGCATCGAATGCTTGTCGAACCTTTCGGCGAACGTGCTCTTGGGAAAACAGTGTTACGATAGGTTCGAAACATTCAAAAGTTATTTTGACGTGAGGAATGACGAGCGTGGAAAACCACCAAAAAAGTTAGAAGACAACGAATTGCAGGCCTTAATGGATGAACGTGGTACTCAAACGCAACAGGAACTCGCGGAACATTTGAATGTGAAGCCGAAAGCCGTTTCTCTTCGGCTGAAAGCTTGGGAAAGGTGCAAAAAGTGGGCAGATGGGTTCCACAGGAACTGAACGAAAGACAGCATGCAAGTCGAAAAACCACTAGTGATATGCTGCTCGCCAGATATAAAAGACACTCGTTTCTCTATCGAGTAGTGACAGGTGATGAAAATGGACGTATTTTGAGAATCGCAATTGTCAAAAATCGTGGGTGAATTCAGGTAAGCCATCGACATCCATTGGAAGACCAAATCGCTTTCGAAAGAAGACAATGCTCGGTGGGATCAGAAGGTTGTCATCTATTATGAGCTGCTAAAACCTGGTGAAACCGTTAACACTGTTCGCTACCGACAGCAAATGATCGATTTAAATCGACCATTCCGTGAAAAACGACCGGGATACGGAAAAAGGCCACACAAAGTCATACTGCTGCATGATAACGCACCATCACACACAGCAGAACGGGTCAAGGAAACAAAAAAAGATTCAAATGTCTCTGAGTACTATGGGACTTAACATCTGTGGTCATTAGTCCCCTAGAAGAACTACTTAAACCTAACTAATCTAAGGACATCACACACATCCATGCCCGAGGCAACATTCGAACCTGCGACCATAGCGATCACGCGGTTCGAGACTGAAGCGGCTAGAACCGCACGGCCACACTGGCCGGCGGTCAGGGAAACGATCGAGGCATTCACTTGGGAAATACTAGGGGATGCGGCTTATTCTCTGGACTTCGCTCCGTCCGATTATCACCTGTTTACATCACTGGGATGTGCTGTCACTGAACAACGGTTCAAATCGTATGAAAATGTATGACAATGGCTCACTGGCTAGTTCACTTCAAAAGAAAAACTGTTTTTTTGGGGTGGCATTCATAGCCTGCCAGGGAGGTGTAAGAAATGTATAAATAGCAATGGAGCTTATTTTGAATAAAATATTGTTTGTCAGTTTCAACCAACAGACGTGTTACCATTGCAACCAAATTCCGGTTTCGTTCCGCTACACCCGGTAGTGCGACTGGGCAGAGCGGCTGGCGCCATCTTGCCACCTCGGCAGCCTCGGCGGCCCCCGCTGCCACAGTGCTGACGTCGGCGCATTCCTGAGCGGCCGTCCGACAACGTGGAAAGTCGTTGCATCGTCCGTGTGCTGTTTGCTGTTCCGCAATAAATGTTCGGCTCTTTAATATTGTTTCACTAGCACCCGTGGAGTGTAGGAGAGGCAGCTGTACCCGAGCCACCCACACCCAGGGTGAGGTGGCAGTCCAACAGCATCCTGGTGTCGACTCCCTGCAGTCACCGTAACTTGTAACGCCTCACCCTCAATCGTTACTAGACAACATTTACTCACTTCCAGCAAGCTGCTGCACGCTGTAGTTGCGCGGTGTGATGTGTCTTGCCACGGTTCGCGTGGCTCCCCACATCGGACGTTCGACTCCTTACTTGGGCATAGGTGTGTGTGTGTGTGTGTGTGTGTGTTATCCTTACCATAAGTTAGTTTCAGTTACATTAAGTAGTGTATAAGCCTAGGGACCAATGACCTCAACAGTTTGGTCCCAGAGGAATTTCCAAATTTCCAGCTTGCTGGATGGCAGTGGGAGGCAGCTTACTGTGATCCACTGAAAGAAAAAAGTGTAAATGTTGTACAGAAGCTTGTTTTTACGCTGACAAAAGGAAATCGCGTCATCAAGAATGAATTGTGCAGCATAAACGAAACAGTATACATGGGTTTCCTTATCTGAAAGATGATGTCTATTCACCTTACATGCCAGTCGCATAAAAGTGGCGCCAGGTTTGCTTTAAATACGTGCTGTAAGGATCACGAGCGTAAGTTGCCTTCGAGTTTCGACGTGGTGAATTCAGGTTAGTCGACTTTAAGACGACAAAGACGCCATTGTCAACACTTGACTGAGTTATTACGAGGTCATATAACACGGCTGTTCCTTCTGTGATACTGCGGAAAGTCTTGGCAGGCATGTAGTCATTGTACGCGATCACGAGCAGTGGTGGTCGAGAGAATGTACGGTCGCAAGGTGGCTGGACTCCAGACGACCACGTGGCGCTTCTGAGCCGGGAGAGCCCAGAGACCGCAGTACGAGTGTGCCTGGCGCATCCTGGTGCATCTGCAGATGGCAGCAACTTGTGGCGCAAGCAACTGCCACAGCGGCGGTTCTGGGCCAGCTGGCCTGCCGCGTGCATCCCACCCACCCCAAACCACCCCGGACCCACGCTCGGTGTTACGGTGTGCGATGCGATTTCGCACGACAGCAAGGGCACTGCGGCGGCTGTCTCACGGATCCTGACCGCAAATCTGTACGCCAGTGTGATGATTCGACCCGTTGTGCTGCCATTCGTGAAAAACATTCCGGGGCGAGTTTTCCAACAGAATAACGCTCATCGACGTGCCGCTGTTGTAATTCAACACGCTCTACAAAATGTCGACATGCTGCCTTGGCGTGCTCGAGCGCGGCATCACTGGGAGACTACTCCAGCCTCGTCCACAACCAGCACTGAACGCCCCTCTATTGAGTGACCGAGCGCAACAGGACTGGAACTCCGTCACACAAACTACAGACACCCGGCACCTGTACAACACAACGCATGCACGCCTGCACGCTTGCATCCAACGTACCCGCTGTTACACCGGTTATTAATGTACCAGCATTACACATTTCCAATGGCTTACTTCGCGCTGACATAAACTTGTGATCATTCAAAGTTAATCTCTTAATACCTAGAAAAATGTGTTCTCGAAATTTCGTTATGCTACATTAATTATTTTCTAGTGTTGCGATTTTTTTCTGTGAGTGTGTTCAAGTGGCGAATAAGGTCCAAAACTGGTGCCACTTAAATACAAACAAAGTTCTGTCCAGTTTCGGCGGTTTCGTAATTTCATTGCATTACAATGTGTTCGTGACGATGGGCGAACTGCTATCGAGTGCCGCGTGGGTGTTGAAGTGCTTGAGACGCCACAGTGAAGAGCTGGAGCTCCGAGAGACTGAAGAGCGCAGGCTGTGAGATGGAACTGATAGCCGAGGATTTGCGTCACAGGTGTGTTCTTATCGGCGCCCTGAGAGCTGTGTGTAGCTGTTATCTAACACGCATCACGCGGGACCTTGGGACAGCCCTGTGGCTTCGTTAACTTCACACGCTCGGCACCAACTGACTACATTTGTCGCCTTTTTTTTGGGGGGGGGGGGGGGGGGGTCACCAGTCTTCTGGCTGGTTTGATACGGCACGCTACGTATTCCTGTCCTGCGCCAACTTGTTCATCTCAGAGCAGCACTTGTAACCTACGCCTTCAATTATTGGCTGGCAGTAGTCCAGTTTGTGTCTTTCCCTATAGCTCCCTCTACTACCGTGCAAGTCATTCCCTCACGTCTTAACGCTTGTCCTATCATCCATTCTCCTTGTCAATGTTTCCCACATATTCCTTTCCTATTCCATTCTGCGCAGAACCTCCTCATTCCTAACCTTATCAGTCCACCTAATTTTCAACATCCGTCACTGGCACCACATCTCAAATGCTTCGATTCTCTTTGGTTCCGGATTTCCCACAGTCCATCTTTCACTGCCATACAATGCCGTGGTTCAGAGGTACGTTGTCAGAAATTTCTTCCTCAAACTAAGGCCTTTGATAACAGTAGACTTCTCTTGGCCAGGAATGCCCTTTTTCCCGTTGCTAGTCTCCATTGGATGTCCTCCTTGCTCCGTCCGTCATTGGTCATTTTACTGCCTAGGTAACAGAATTCCTTAACTTCATCTACTTCGTGACCATCAACCCCGGTCTTAAGTCTCTCGTTGGTCTCATTTCTGCTAGTTCTCATTACTTTCGTATGTGTTAGATTTACTCTTTACTTATTAGACTGTTCATTCCTTTCAGCAGATCATGTAATTCTTCTTCACTTTCACTCAGGATAGCAACGCTATCAACGAGTCACATCATTGGCATCCTTTCACCTTGAATTGTAATTCTACTCCTGAACCTTTCTTTTATTTCCACCATTGCTTCTTTGATGTACAGATTGAACAGTAGGGGGGAAGGGCTACACCCTTTTTAATCCGAGAGCTTCGTTCTTGGTCGTCCACTCTTGGCCCTGGTACATATTGTATATCATCCGTCTCTCCCTATCCTTGTTTTTCACAGAACTTGAACACTTGCACCACTTTACATTGTCGAACGCTTTTTCCAGGTCGACAAATCCTATGAACGTGTCTCGATTTTTCTTTAGTCTTCCTTTCACTGTCAATCGCAACGTCAGATTTGCCTCTCTGGTGCCTTTACCTTTTCTAAACCCAAATTGATCGTCATCTAACACATCCGCATTTTCTTTTCCATTCTTCTGTATATTATTTTTGTAAGCAACTTCGATGCATGAGCTGTTATGCTGATTGTGCGATGACTCTCGCACTTGTCTGCTCTTGCAGTCTTCCGACTTGTGTGGATCGTATTTGTCCGACTCAGACGGTATCTCGCCACACTCAGACATCCTACACACCAACGTCAATGGTCGCTTTGCTTTAGGAATTCTGATGGAATGTTACCTATCCCTTCTGCCTTATTCGATCTCAAGTCCTCTAAAGCT
This sequence comes from Schistocerca americana, assembly GCF_021461395.2. NCBI lineage: Eukaryota > Metazoa > Arthropoda > Insecta > Orthoptera > Acrididae > Schistocerca > Schistocerca americana. Next base: position 56,291,513 of record NC_060128.1, read on the forward strand.
CTCTTAAATTCTAATTGCGACACTGGATCCATGTCTCTTCTAAATCGACTCCTGTTTCTTGTTCTATCACATAAGACAAATCTTCCCCCTCGTAGAGGCCTTCAGTGTACTGTTTCCACCTATCCGCTCTCTCCTCTTCGTTTAGCACTGGAATTCCCGTTGCACTCTTGTTTCAACTTCACCGAAGGTCATTTTGACTTACCTGTATGCTGAGTCAGTCCTTTCGACAATCACATCTTTTTCAGTCTCTTCACTTTTTTCAAGCATCCATTTCTTGTTAGCTTCCTATTTATTTCATTCCTCGGCGACTTGTATTTCTGTATACCCGAATTTCCCTGTATACCAACTTTCCATTTGTTTCACATGTCAGCTTGCTGCCATCCAGTGTATTACTGTGATGCAGAAATTGTAAGCTCACATAAAAGTTTTTATTTGACACGCGACACACTCGAGAAATTCCTCAGTAATTAAATTGCTTGAAACGAAAAAATTACGCAGTAAAATAATGCCTAGGTTTGAGGTAGTTGACACTAGAGACGGGCGATCACGATGGATGGGGGGTGAAGACAGGGGAAGAAAGTTTTGAAGTCGTATTGTAAGTCCGCGATATCTTCAGAAAACTCACGTATCACCTCATACACATATTGTCCCAGTCAACAAGAGCAAAAAATTTCGACTAGGAGGAAGAGGCTGGTGCAGTCGAATATTCCTGCACAGTGATAGACGGCAGCGCCATAAAACACACAGTACTAAAAACACTGACCTGGGGCTTCGAGGAGTTTCCTTACGTTTTTATTGAATATTTCGAAAACCACGGCTTGTAGCGAACTAACTACATTAAATTTCCAGAATGAGATTTTCACTCTGCAGCGGAGTGTGCGCTGATATGAAACTTCCTGGCAGATTAAAACTGTGTGCCGGACCGTGACTCGAACTCGGGACCTTTGCCTTTCGCGGGCAAGTGCTCTACCACTTACATTAAATTTGCTACAAAAAGAACGACTTCAGTTTTTCTTTAGACTAATAGTTCCCGTGCTGCAGTGAATGCAAAAATAGAACATCAGTAATAATAGTGTTTGAATGGTATAAAATTCGTTTTTATTACTAAATGGAATAGGTTAAGTACAAATATTAAATATCTGTACCACGTCTACGCGCAGAGGAGTCTTACTAACCGACAAACGTGTAAACTCCCCACTATATTTCTCTCCGTCTGTACTTTAGAGCAACTTTACCCCAACTCTATACAAATCTACGTTTATCATAACTTACGTACCCACACATTTCTGGCACTCTCCTATCTCGAAACGAGTCACATTTCTCAAACCTGTCTGCTACAGTAAAATTCCAGCCTCGTTTTAGGTAGTACCTATGCATACTGAACAGCCATCTCAGACTGCACTACCCCCCTTCCAGCTTTGGGCATGTGATCGTTCCAATATAAGTCGGAATTATCCATCTTAAAATCTGATGCTAACCTTTGACTAAACAGAACCTAATTCGAATATAACTGCAATTGGTTTGAATACAGCTTGTCTTTATGTTAAAAGCGCAACTGAGGTAAAATACACACATCAGAAAAAGTATTGCATCACCTCGGTTCCGAGAGTTCCGGAATCTGTACAGAAAATTGGAATAGAGATCAACATAAACATCATTTCCGCCCTTTTTATTGCCCATGAAAACCACACATTGCATGTTGTACCACCGTACAGCGAGACCTTCAGAGGTTGTGGTCCAGATTGCTGTACACACCGGTACCTCTAATGCCCATTAGCACGTTCTCTTGCATTGATGCATGCCTGTATTCGTCGCGCCATACTATGCACAAGTTCATCAAGGCACTGTTAGTCCAGATTGACCCACTCCTGAACGGCGATTCGCCGTAGATCCCTCAGAGTGGTCGGTGGGTCACGTCGTCCATAAACAGCATTTTTCAATCTATCCCAGGCATGTTCGATAGGATTAGTGTGTGGAGAACATGCTGCCCACTAGTCGAGCTATGTCGTTATTCCGAAGGAAGTCATTCACAAGATGTGCACGATCGGGGCGCGAACTGTCGTCCACGAACACGAGTGCCTCACAAATATGCCGCCGATATGATTGCACTGTCGGTCGACGGATGGCATTCACGTATCGTACAGCCGTTACGGCGCCTTCCATGGCCACCAGCGGCGCACATCGGCTCCACATAATGACACCCCAAAACAGCAGGGAACCTCTACCTTGCTGCACTCTCTGGACAGTGTGTCTGACGCGTTCAGCCCGACCGAGTTGCCTCCAAACACTTCTCCAGCGACTGTCTGGTTGAAGGTACATGTGACACTCATCGGTGAAGAGAACGTGACGCCAATCCTGAGCGGACCATTCGGCATGTTGTCGGGCCCATCTGTACCACGCTGGTTGCAAAGGTGGACCTCGCCACGCACGTCGGGAGTGGAGTTGCCCATCATGCAGCCTATTGGCCACAGTTTGAGTCGTAAAACGACGTCCTATGGCTGCACGAAAAGCACTGAAATGCGGCGATAAACCCACAGGATAGGAGAGGTAGTTGGAATTGTGGAAAGAGGCCGAAACGAGAGGCTGTCAGTTACGTTCGAACACATATAACTTTATTTTTTTGACCAAATATTACAGTACAAATTCTTGAACTTAGTTGTCGGCAGAACACGACACACTATCTTATGCCTTAAGGGCACAACCACTTTAGTTAATTTAAAAAAAAACGCTGAAAGCCATTAACTCAAAATTGAGACGCCAAAAAGAATATTTAGAAGGCAGTTCTATAAATTGGCTGAAGGCCGAAAAATCTAACACTTGAAAAGCAACAACCTTAATTTAAGGACGGCTGAAGGCCGACGATTTAATGACTCAAAGTAAAATTAAATAAAAAACACAAGGCAGAAGACCTTAATTTCAATTAGGCTGAAGGCCCCAAACAGTCTGATGCTCGAAAGACAAAGATCCTTAATTTATAAACGGCTGAAGGCCCATGACTTAAAACATAGCTAAAATAATTTTTATCAGGAAGAAAGCCCAAGGCTTTATCTTTAAACAATATATTAACCAGTCTGAAGGTCCAAATAATTTAACTCCTGAGAAGCAAGAAACTTTTAATTATAAAATGGCTGAAGGCGCATAACTTAAAACATAACTAAAATAATTTTATTAGGCAGAAGTCCCAGGACTTTATATTTAAACAATATTTTAATCAGGCTGAAGGCCCAACCAATCTAACACTTGAAAAGCAAGGAACTTTAATTTTAAAGCCGCTGAAAGCCCATGACTTGAATCACCACTAAAAACAATTCAACTTTAATTTAAAACCATCGGCTATGAGCCATATAAATAAAAAAAACAGCAAATAAGAAAAGGCAGTGCAGCTAACGGCGGTCAGAAGTTTCGGGGGTCGGCCAGCACTTGAAACACTAACTTTCACTTAGGTGAGACAGGCAGTCGGACCAACCATTCTCGATCCGACGACAACCCAATCAACAGACCGTCAACGGACCCACCGACAAGGTAACTTGCGCTCCACTCGACCAGCACACAACCGGGAGTTGAACGCAAACGTAAAAGGCGTGGACGCCCATAACCGAGCACATTAAGCTGTCGAACTGCACACCGTGCTGGACAGCGGCGACACGGTGGGGAAAGGACACTGCCCGAATTTACGTCAACGGCCAGGGCAGGTAACCGGAACGTCAACGGCCACACGGCAGAAAATTCCGCTGGTGCACTTCAATTGCAAATAATCAAATATAGTTAGACTCCACCGGACGGTGGCTAAACCTTAGCCAACTCGAACACACACGTTGTTGCTCGCGGGAATGTCCCAACAGCCAACAACAAGAACCAAATGGCGCACTGTGAACAGTGTTGACTTGCTGGTAAATTAAATCCAAACTCAACTTTCGTGTCCAGGGTCGGTGAGCCACGATTTCGTGGCAATGGGAACAGCCGCACACACTCCGACAGTGTGTAGAGACCGCCAGCGGGCCCGGACAAGCTTCCCCCCCACCTCCACGCAGAGATTTCCTCGCTGCTGCACGCCAACCGACCGACATAACAGGGACGAATCACGAGTCGGCACACTCACAGCCAACCCATAAGCGATCGCCGGCCAAATACACGTCGTCCAGCTAGATGACCGACCGACGACCGACCAAAGTCGTCGCCACTCCAGTCGTGTGTGTCAGCAAGCGTAGGGCGAGTCGTGGCAGCCCGGACCTCACTGCTGCCGCTGCCGAGGCAAATAAGCGCTGCTGCTGCCACTCACGGGCAGCCAAAGCAGCAATGCAGTGACATAAGTAATTGAAACTAACATAACGAGGTGGCAGTAAGGCAAAAACAGGATATTAAATAAGAGGTGGCATGAACACGAGCCACACACGGCTCAAGCACAATTCAACATGTTTGCGTTGCTGTCAGGGTTCCTCCGAGCCATAATCCATAGGCAGTAGTAGCCATTGGGCGGCCCGAGCCAGGCATGTCATCGACAGTTCTTGTGTCTCCCCCATTTCCGAACAACATCGCTTTGGTTCACTCCGAGACGCCTGGACACTTCCCTTGTTGAGAGCTCTTCCTGGCACAAAGCAACAACGCGGACGCGATCGAACCTCTGTATTGACCATCTACGCACGGTTGAACTACAGACAACACGAGCCGTGTACCTCCTGCCTGGTGGAATGAGTGGAACTGACCGGCTGTCGGACCATCTAATAGGCTCTCCTCATATATGGTTGTGTACATCTTTGGGTGGGTTTAGCGACGTGTCTGAACAGCCAAATATACAGTATGCACAGTCGACGTCTGTCTTCAGGAGTTCTGGGATCCGTGGTGATGCAAAACGTGTTTTGATGTGTGTGTGTGTGTGTGTGTGTGTGTGTGTGTGTGTGTGTGTGTGTGTGTCTGTGTGTTGTGTGTGTGTATGAAGTAGCATGTAGCTACGGAGGTTCATGGTTAATATTCATAAATGTAATACGTTAGAATTATGTAAAAGTTGTACGGCGTGTAGAGTTTGCTTGCGTCCCTATGGTCCATGTGTTCGAGGACTGGCAGCAGCAACGCGGCAACGGCAGCTTCGTTGGTCGCTACACGTGCTGAGCCGACAAGCGTGCCACGTCAGAGGACGACGTCGTTTGGCCAGCAGATTAGACACACAATAAATTGTGACGTTGTTAATACTAAAGAGAACCTGTTACTATTGTAATTTTGTTCCGTTCATGTCTGCATCCAGTTGAACTCAGCCGTTGGATGGAAATGTGGATCATACTATCTGCACACTGAAGAATTGTCAATAGAGCAACAGAGAACGCCGGCCGCGGTCGTCTCGCGGTTAAGGCGCTCCGTCCGGAACCGCGCGACTGCTACGGTCGCAGGTTCGAATCCTGCCTCGGGCATGGATGTGTGTCATGTCCTTAGGTTAGTTAGGTTTAAGTAGTTCTAAGTTCTAGGGGACTGATGACCACAGCTGTTAAGTCCCATAGTGGTCAGAGCCATTTCTGAGCAGAGAACGTAATTATTGTGAAAAGAACAAGCCCGCTGCTATAGATTTTTTATTTTGTAAGAGTGAGAACTTGGAGCTGGTTTTCAAAACTGAATCAAGATCCTAATCGGCTAAACAGGAGAGATGAAGTGTTAAATAAAATGCAACCAACAAACATTCGACAATCACATGAGTACTTAGGTTTTCTTTGCTTAAAGACATTATTAATTTCTTCTCATGACTGTGTTTTTGGAAAACATTGGGAATAGGTAAAGTTAATCTGAAAGTTCTTGACAGTTTTTTAAAGCTCGTGGCATATTAATAGTGTAAAGTGAAATATTTTGATGCTTACGTTACGCGAATTAGACATATCTTTAACGTTACTATGCGCTTGACTGTTTAGTACACTACTGGCCATTAAAATTGCTACACCAAGAAGAAATGTAGATGATAAACGGGTATTCATTGGACAAATATATTATACTAGAACTTACATGTGATTACATTTTCACGCAATTTGGGTGCATAGATCCTGAGAAATCAGTATCCAGAACAACCACCTCTAGCCGTAATAACGGCCTCGATACGCCTGGGCATTGAGTCAAACAGAGCTCGGATGGCGTGTACAGGTACAGCTGCCCATGCAGCTTCAACACGATACCATAGTTCATCAAGAGTAGTGACTGACGTATTGTGACGAGCCAGTTGCTCGGCCACCATTGACCGGACGTATCCAATTGGTGAGAGATCTGGAGAATGTGCTGGCCAGGGCAGCAGTCGAACATTTTCTGTATCCAGAAAGGCCCGTACAGGACCTTCAACATGCGGTCGTGCATTATCCTGCTGAAATGTAGGGTTTCGCAGGGATCGAATGAAGGGTAGAGCCACGGGTCGTAACACATCTGAAATGTTACGTCGACTGTTCAAAGTGCCGTCAGTGCAAACAAGAGGTGACCGAGACGTGTAACCAATGACACCCCATACCATCACGCCGGGTGATACGCCAAAATGGCGATGACGAATACACGCTTCCAATGTGCGTCCACCGCAATGTCGCCAAACACGGATGCGACCATCCTGATGCTGTAAACAGAACCTGATCCGAAAAAACGACGTTTTGGCATTCGTGCACCCTGGTTCGTCGTTGAGTACACCATCGCTGGCGCTCCGTGATGCAGCGTCAAGGGCAACCGCAGCCACGATCTCCGACCTGATAGTCCATGCTGCTACAAACGTCGTCGAACTGTTCGTGCAAATGGTTGTTGTCTTGCAAACGTCCCCACCTGTTGGCTCAGGGATCCAGACGTGGCTGCACGATGCGTTACAGCCAAGCGGATGAGATGCCTGTCATCTCGACTGCTAGTGATACGAGGGTGTTGGGACCCAGCACGGCGTTCCGTATTACCCTCCTGAACCCACCGATTCCATATTCTGCTTACAGTCATTGGATGTCGACCAACGCGAGCAGCAGTGTCGAGATACGGTAAACCGCAATCGCGACAGTCTACAATCCGACCTTTATCAAAGTCGGAAACATGATGGTACGCATCTCACCTCCTTACACGAGGCATCACAACAACGTTTCACCAGGTTACCCCGGTCAACTGCTGTTTGTGTATGAGAAATCAGATGGAAAATTTCCTCAAGTCAGCACGTTGTAGGTGTCGCCACCGGCGCCAACCTTGTGTGAATGCTCTGAAAAGCTAATCATTTCCGTATCACAGCATCTTCTTTCTGTCGGTTTAATTTCGCGTCTGTAGCACATCTTCAGCAATTTTAATGGCCAGTACTGTAATATGCGCGAACATTTGTCGTTGTCTTGACAACAGAAACAAACTGCAATATATCCCAGTACGAAAATGAGCTTGAAATTGGTATTTACAATATCAGTATTTAAGATCGCCTTTTTTGAAAATACGCATCTGCAAAACGTAGAGAATAATTGCTCAGAAGAGGTGAGGTCGCGTATCGGTGTATCCGATGCAGCTGACAGCACAGCCGGCCTGGTCTGTGGACAATACGTGTCCACGTGCCTGCACATCGTGTACTGTCTAAAGAGAAATGCAGCGGTTTATTTTCACCTGACTTGTTAAACACTTGTAAATTTCAGATAACCGCCACGAGTAGCGAACTTTGAGCAAAACCCACACAGTTTCCCCTGGTGCCACGTTTAAGTTACTTCTTTGCGAAAACACAGCGGAGTTTAAACAGTCTCATGTGGCGTTCGCTGTTTTATTATAGTGGTTTGGTATTTTATTAATTTGTAAATGAAAATGATAATCTTATTCTATTACATTGAGTAATTACTAAATTATTTTTCTCCCGGCTAAGGATTTGGTCAAGTTGCTAAAGAACTCCAAGTTAACGTCGTGTTAAAGTGTTGTCTGTAAATCACAGTTAATACAACAGATTCTACACAACTATTGATTATGATGGAAATAGTTATCTTCAGCAAAATGATCATTAAAAGCACCGAATATCATCCGCGCACAACAATGACTTATGTTACCTGAAACAATATTCTTCGCAACTCGTGCTTAATTAATTTCGGCTCCATACATCAGCTAGAAAAGTTTGTTATAACGATCGTGCTATGAGCACTGTTTTTAAAGAACTAATCTGATTCGAAATATTTTCATTAAAATGAGTTCGGGACCACCGGTGCACATTTATTTTTACACATTTTTATTACCTTCGGCACTTATGTCTGCAGAGTTGCGTAATTTGAATTTGCCGCTGAGATAATTGTTAAGATGGCGGCAGACAATTGATAGAGACTTTCTGCTGTTAAAGCAAGTAGGATAAGTATTTGAAATGCTTCTTAAACTTTACTTTCGTATTGTGCACTATTTAGACTTCATCAAGCAAACATTTGATTTTTTTTCTAAGGAAAACACAGACAAAAAAAACCCGATACAAATCGCTGTCATCAATTGGCTGCGCTCGTTGCAGCGGAAAGAAATAATTAACACAGATAATGCTTACTGAGAGAGGAATTAAAGTTACAAATAATTATTCACTCATATTTATAATAATAATGAACTCTATTCTCAAGCAATAATTAACAAATAATTACAATTTCTTAACACATCTCAGTTTGATACGCGTCTTGCGTCCTGAACCTACCAAAGCCAACCAACAAAAGGTAAAAACAAAGGAAGACAAACGCAGATCATAAAAGGAATTTACAATTATCATTGTCTTTGTATGATACACATCGATATGTTCAATTACATCATAAAATATTATATAAATAATTAACATTTAATTCACTATTTTTTCACATGTCGGATAGATATGTTTATAACTGTTAGAGGCATAATTTCCTCTCGTCGCACTGTAGCTAAAATTTATTTCGTGGATGTTACACTCAGACGCAACAGAGAGAGAGCTATGAAAGAGTGGATTTTTAAGTTTATTGAGTGAAGAACTGAGGAAAAGTAAGGCCAGTATCTGATGAAAAAGCACATCCTCGGTACAAAACAAACATCTAATGTTTTCACCAGCAGTTGACGGCCCTTAAAAATAACATTCTTTCATGGTGAAAGTCTCTAGTTAATGGAATAACACGGTGTATGATGAAGTTTTGCATAGTAACCATGCGCGGAAACACTATCCTCTTTGTGTGCTATTATTTGCCAAATCCTCATTTCCATATCTCAGACAATTTATGAAATACACTCCTGGAAATTGAAACAAGAACACCGTGAATTCACTGTCCCAGGAAGGGGAAACTTTATTGACACATTCCTGGGGTCAGATACATCACATGATCACACTGACAGAACCACAGGCACATAGACACAGGCAACAGAGCATGCACAATGTCGGCACTAGTACAGTGTATATCCACCTTTCGCAGCAATGCAGGCTGCTATTCTCCCATGGAGACGACCGTAGAGATGCTGGATGTAGTCCTGTGCAACGGCTTGCCATGCCATTTCCACCTGGCGCCTCAGTTGGACCAGCGTTCGTGCTGGACGTGCAGACCACGTGAGACGACGCTTCATCCAGTCCCAAACATGCTCAATGGGGGACAGATCCGGAGATCTTGCTGGCCAGGGTAGTTGACTTACACCTTCTAGAGCACGTTGGGTGGCACGGGATACATGCGGACGTGCATTGTCCTGTTGGAACAGCAAGTTCCCTTGCCGGTCTAGGAATGGTAGAACGATGGGTTCGATGACGGTTTGGATGTACCGTGCACTATTCAGTGTCCCCTCGACGATCACCAGTGGTGTACGGCCAGTGTAGGAGATCGCTCCCCACACCATGATGCCGGGTGTTGGCCCTGTGTGCCTCGGTCGTATGCAGTCCTGATTGTGGCGCTCACCTGCACGGCGCCAAACACGCATACGACCATCATTGGCACCAAGGCAGAAGCGACTCTCATCGCTGAAGACGACACGTCTCCATTCGTCCCTCCATTCACGCCTGTCGCGACACCACTGGAGGCGGGCTGCACGATGTTGGGGCGTGAGCGGAAGACGGCCTAACGGTGTGCGGGACCGTAGCCCAGCTTCATGGAGACGGTTGCGAATGGTCCTCGCCGATACCCCAGGAGCAACAGTGTCCCTAATTTGCTGGGAAGTGGCGGTGCGGTCCCCTACGGCACTGCGTAGGATCCTGCGGTCTTGGCGTGCATCCGTGCGTCGCTGCGGTCCGGTCCCAGGTCGACGGGCACGTGCACCTTCCGCCGACCACTGGCGACAACATCGATGTACTGTGGAGACCTCACGCCCCACGTGTTGAGCAATTCGGCGGTACGTCCACCCGGCCTCCCGCATGCCCACTATACGCCCTCGCTCAAAGTCCGTCAACTGCACATACGGTTCACGTCCACGCTGTCGCGGCATGCTACCAGTGTTAAAGACTGCGATGGAGCTCCGTATGCCACGGCAAACTGGCTGACACTGACGGCGGCGGTGCACAAATGCTGCGCAGCTAGCGCCATTCGACGGCCAACACCGCGGTTCCTGGTGTGTCCGCTGTGCCGTGCGTGTGATCATTGCTTGTACAGCCCTCTCGCAGTGTCCGGAGCAAGTATGGTGGGTCTGACACACCGGTGTCAATGTGTTCTTTTTTCCATTTCCAGGAGTGTACTAGGAATGTTGTGGATATTTCACTCTGGCTTTATCGAAAGCATGGCGCGAGCGCAAATGAGGGTGCAGATCGATTTTCGCAAGACTGCTAACAGGCAGAGACCTCCACACGAGGCTAAAGAAAAATTCAGTGAAAGTTGCTGGCGGATTAAAACTGAGTGCCGGACCGAGACTCGAACTCAGGACCTTTCCCTTTTCGAGGGAAATGCCCTACCACCTGAGCTACACAAGCACGAGTCAGTACCTGTCCTCACAGCTTTAATTCCACCAGTATCTCGTCTCCTACCTTCCGAACGTCGCGGAAGCTCCCGATTTCGCGCCCGGCACGCAGTTTTAATCTGCCAGGAAGTTTCACATCAGCGCACACTCCGCTGCAGCGCGGAAATCTCATTCTGGAAACATCCCCCAGGCTGTCGCTAAGCTATATACCGGCAACATCTTTTCTTCCAGGAGAGCAAGTTCTGCAAAGGTATGCAGGAGAGTTTCTGTGAAGTTCGGAAGGTAGGAGACGAGGTACTGGTGGAATTAAAGCTGTGAGGACAAGTACTGGCTCGTGCTTGTGTAGCTCAGATGGTAGGGCATTTCCCTCGAAAAGGGAAAGGTCCTGAGTTCGAGTCTCGGTCCAGCACACAGTTTTAATCTACCAGGATGTTTCATATCAGCGCACACGCTGCTGCAGAGTGAAAATTTCGTTCTCGGAAATTCAAAATATTAGCCAAATTTCATACACAGCAACATATTGTGTAATATGCATCAAACGCAAAATCATAGCCGAGCCTTATTTTTCACTGCAAAGTTTTTCGAATTTCGCGCAGTGTCTTACTTTCGTGTAACTATCACAATGACTGTGACAATGACGGCCACATCATCATGAACCTGAGATATAAAGCTATTGGTAACGCAAAAGTGAACATTTTTGTGCCGAATAGTTTCTGTAAAATCGTTTGAGAAAGCCTGCAGAGTGTGCGTCTCGATTCTGTCATCGCCGACCGGCCGACAGATAGCAGAGGTGTCGGCCTGCCCTTCCAAACAAACGAACGGACACGCCCAGCGCTTCGGATGACATCTGGTCGCTGCGTATGGGCCACCGCCTCCCTTGCCGTGCCTGTGTCAAGCGCCGGGTGAGCGAGAACGCTCCCCGAGTCGCCGCCGTTCCCAGCAACGGTGCTCGTCCGGGCAACAGAGGATGGGGACTCGCCGCTCAGCACGACGCAGCGCGATCCGTCAGCTGTGTGTGCTTCTGGGTCGCTACGCCACCCGAAACGCTACCTGTCGTACTGTTGTGCCAGTCGCAGTCTATGTACGATACGCCAATTCCCTGGCGCCGGTCTGTGACCAGAGATGCAGGATGACATGAAGTGTTCCAGGGGGTCCACTCCTTGTTCCTGGATGTCAGCTACAGGGAATACACAAAATAATGTGAACACCCGTATTTACTTGCAAACAGTTTATTAATAAGGGGTTACACAATGATTTATTAATAAGGGGTTGGACCGCCATTTGCCCGTAATACAGCTGCGATTCTTCTTGGAATACTGGCTCATAACGATTGTATTTTCTCCAGTGGAATTTTATGCCACTATCCGATCAGAACCTCTTCTAACTCCTGTAGTGACGAGGGAGGCGGAAATCTGCTCCGGAGTCTGCACTCCAATACCGCCCACGAGGGTTCCATAATGTTCCAGTCTGGAGACTGTCCTGGCCAGGGAAGACGCTGCCGTTCAGTTGCATGCTGTCCTGGCTGTGCGAATGAGTGCATTATCGTCCTGAAATACGGCATCAAAGTTGGAGAACAACATTTAAATCAAGGGGTGCACCTGACCACGTAGAATGTTCACATAATCGTTGGCTGCAACATGGCCTTTGAGAGTAGTGATGGGACCAGCAGAGTTCCATCACACTTCGACGCTTAACCGTTGGAATCAAGCAGTCAGGATTGTAGTCTTCTTTTGGCGTTATCCAGACGTAAACCCGGCCCGATGTTGGAAATAACAGAAACGTTGACCCGTCGGACCATATGACGTGTTTCCGCTGACCAGCCGTCCAGGATTTATGCTCCTGACACAATGTTCTAAGCTTCGTTGTGTTGGTTGCCGTCACTACGGGTTTCGGTATAGCAACTCCTCCACGAATATTCGCTTTACGGAGTTCTCAGGGGAGAGTGTCAATAGGTACGGGGTCTCAAAGGTGGCTCCTGAACTCTGCAGTCACTATAGCCGCCATAGTTTTGTGTTTGAACCGTGAATTTAAATTTTCAAAATCTATTCTTAAAGAATTTTCTTTATTTACTAGCGATTCATCGAGAACATTAACACATTTAATCACACGAGGTGAGCGTGAAAGTAGTTGCCAGGAAGTAACTGATGGAAAATGAAACTACTTTTAACAAATGTGAATTTTATTCGTAAAAGCTATTTCAAAAACAGATTTAAAATTATAACCAGAAAAGCACCCTCGAAATATTAAGTTACAATTTTATTTAGAGGCAGAAAGAACAATATTAACAGCAGCAGCCTTCGGGTTGAGAAGCTTGCCTGCTCCCTCTCAACACGGCCGTACTCATGAACACTCACAACGACCCCTGAAAGAGTACACTGGTGCAAATCTGCAACACACCTGATTACTTTAAACTAAATTTTTTTATAACAATTCACACAAACACGTAAACTATGCACCCCGTAACAGGGATGGAAATGGTACAACACTCAAATTATTTGCCACCGAAAGTGCTATTTGTTTATTTTTTTAAGGACTCTTATGGTGGACGCGTGGCAACCTTATAACCTAAAACGACTATTTAAATAAAACCCATAAAATGCAGATGTACATAAAATGTACAACATGCTCTACATTACACATATACCACCTCGCAAGCTGATAGGCAAGATGAAAACATATTTCAAGAATTCGGCAAGAATTTAAGCATAAAATTCGTTAACACCGAATTGGACAAACATGACAGAGGCAGCTATTAACGTACGACAGACAGACAGACAGACAGACACTAACTGCCTCACAAATGCGGACAAGAGACAGACGAGCAAGCTGGGGACGAGAGACTGACCAAGAAAACAATTTAACAAGTAAATGACACAACATATCTCCAGTCACTTAACTTCTAATAAACTGCGATGTCTGGCGAAGACCTGGCGGAGCACCCCCAAATCGCTCTCCCCAACCGTCCGCTGCCAGCCGCTTCAACGGACGCAGGAAGGCGCGCCGATCTCCCGTCTCACGGCGTCGCAGCTCGCACCGGCCAGACCGACGTCGTGGTTTCACTCCTGCTGCTCTCGTGTCGGCCGCGAAGCCACTACCCCTCGCTATACGGCGCGGCCCACTGGACTCACGTGGCGACCTCACATGCGCCGACGCTCAAGGCGGACAAGTCATCTCGTGTCTCAGTGCGCGACCGACCAACCGATCGATCGAAGCGCCAATGACCATTGCCTGAGCAACTCGGGCAGACTGGCGGCCTAACACATACTGGAACTCCGGACGACAGACAGACACTGACCACCTCATCAATGCGGTCGAGAGACAGACCCAGACTAACTTGGCTGCCCAACTCACCAGACTCGGCGAGAGCGAGAGACTGCCCTGGCTGACCTACGGCCTCCGACCGACTGACCCCCTAACGAGCCGATGGCGCCCCTTAAATGCACGTGAACACGCGACCTTTCCGCTTTCCCACCAGAGGGAGACACCAAAGCTGCGATTACCACAGCGGCGCCACCGCCAGAAGCGGAAGGCGACTGCTTTACACTAGGCGCTGCGGCGCGCTCTTCAAAACAGCAGATTTTACCACGGCTCAGTGTTGTTTTGACACAATTCGTATTATTGTACGTCGACCTGTGTTATTTAATTTTGATTAGCGCCCACTATTACGTTTACACGATGATGTCTTTCCATCTCTTGAGCAGACTGTCATGACTGTTGAAACAGTTGCTCTTGAAACAACCAATAAGTTGGCTGCCTTGGTTACTGACGCTCCAGCTAATGGGGCCCCCACAATCTGCCCTCTTTGGAACTCTGTTAGGTCTCTCTCTGCAAGTCGACCTCGGCCTCTGAATGCAGATACGAAGTGTGCGCTACTCGTAACCAACCTGCACTGGCGCCTGGTCCGTACAGAACACGCACAGTGCAGCGCGACGCGCGCCTTGCCTGCGTTGTTGTCTGTCAGACACAACCGTCCCACTGCTACCACTGTTCACGTCATTTCGCCTATCCCCTGTATGTCGCCGCTTGCGAACCCTACCAGGCCCCTTAACAACGCTGCACGCGGACGACTCTAACGCACTGCGGTGCTCGTGCTGCCTGTCACAAATGAACGCAACTTGAAGCATCACAACGATTTCTTTCTTTCTTAGCTTCTATAACTTTCCTTGAGTAGACACTCGTGTTTTATTGCACGTAAAACAATACTTTAGCGACGAGAAAGTAACAGTCATCGTGTCTGGACTTGGATAGTAAAAGCACTGATTTAATTTTTGACTCCATGGGTAAAAGCGAGACTCTCTTGTCTTTTTTGTCGGTTGCTTCATTCCTCTCTTGGTAGATGTTCTTGTGGTGTCTTTCCTACTTGTATCTGTACAGACATATTGTCCATGTAAGTCTTCTCGAATAATAAATAGCGATAAATGAAATGCATTGTGTTCTGCTTGTCCGAGTTAACGTCAACATTACGTTTCAGGAGCTTATCTCACAGATGAGGCAGTGAATTTTTGTGATCAGAATTAGGTGGCTCGGTCGCGGCCCGTTCAGCCGCCAGTGTGCCAATCTCTCAGATAATTACTGCACGCTGCTCAAATTTCGTCACCTTAGTACGTTAGGACCAGTGTAAGTCCTCAAAGACTACAGCAAAGCCCACAAATTGGTACAGTATGTGATCAGAAGTAGCCGGACGCCTGGCTGAAAATGACTTACAAGTTGGTGGCGCCCTCCACCGTTAATGGTGGCATTCAGAATGGTGTTGGCCCACCCATAGCCTTGATCAAAGCTTCCACTTTCCCAGGTATACGTTCAATCAGGTGCTGGAAGGTTTCCTGGGGAATGGCAGCCCTTTCTTCACGGAGAAGTATGAATGTCGGTCTGTGAGGCCTGACACGGCGCTCTAAAACATCCCAAAGCCGCTTTATAGGATTCAGGTCAGGACACTGTGCAAGCCAGTCCACTACAAGGATGTTATTATCGTGTATCCACTCCGCCACAGGTAGTTCATTATGAACAGGTGCTCGATCGTGTTCAAAGATGTAATCGCCATCCGCGAACTGCTCTTCAAAAGTGGGAAGCAAGAAGGTGCTTAAAACATCATGTGATAGTGCCACGCAAAACAACAAGGGGTGCAAGCCCCCTTCATGAAAAACACGACCACACCATAACACCACCGCCTCCGAATTTTACTGTTGGCACTACACGCGCTGGCAGATGACGTTCACCGGACATTCACCAAACCCACAGCCTGCCATCGGATCGTCACATTGTGTACCGCGATTCGTCACTCCACACAACAGTTTTCCACTGTTCAGTCGTCCAATGTTTACGCTCCTTAAACCAAGCGAGGCGTCGTTTGGAATTTCCTGGCCTGATGTGTGGCAGCCGCTCTACCATAGTACTTGCAGACTACTTGCATTGCACTGTCATAGTACTTGCAGTGGATCCTGATGCAGTTTGGAATTCCTGTGTGATGGTCTGGATAGATGTCTGCCTATTCCACGTTACGACTCTCTTCAACTGTCTCTGTCAGTCAACAGTCGAGGTCGACCTGTACGCTTTTGTGCTGTACGTGTCCCTTTACGCTTCCACTTCACTGTCATGTTTTTTGGGGATGCCCAGATACTTTTAATGACATAGTGTATATACAAGGCGTACAGCACTCGTCGCTAGCGCATCGCGGTCGCGAAGTGCGGCCGAGACAGTTCCAGGTCAGATTTACAGTCTGACGATAAATTATGGATTTGTAGTTTTAGCTTTACGATGTCCACTATGGACAAACGGTAGTTACTGTTATTTTGAAGAAGGTTGGGTTATCCCGACTGAAACATACGTAAATTTCTAGGTAAACGGTGCAACTGAGGCTGTTGATTATTAAAATTAAAATTAATATTTGTACGGTTGCTCACAGGTCAGAAAAATGTTGAAGATCTCTGTAGTGTGTTTGTAAACATGGCTTCAAAGTTGGTCCGTTCCTTCGACTCTTTCTTTCTTGTAATAAACTTGCTTCTACTAGAGGGGGAGGGGAGGGGGGGGGGGGGATAAGCAAGGGGCACAGCGCATGTTATTAATTGTGTGTTGATGGGGAGGTGGAATATGCTGGAGGCGACTATATGTCGACAATCACAGCTAAAGCCATCCACTTCTACATATGGAAACATCCATGCAGCTATTCAGCAGCCCGGAATAGAGGATGTGGTCATACTCTCAAATAAGAAATTTTGTCTTAGCTTTCCATTCTCCTTTGTTTATTTTTGAACTTGGATGCGACGAGTTAAAAAGTGCTTCATCTGTTTGCTAGTTGGAACACTAATTACATTAATGAAATTATTCCAAAATACAAATGGTTCATATTGCCCGTATGGTGTACTAAACATTTATTTACCTTCACGGATTCCCTCTTGAGTGCTTTATAAACCGCTTCACACGTTTATGGAATGATTTTTGCTAATGTGAAATGTGATATTCGAGTGCTGTGTTGTAAACTAGAGTAGCTTTCTCCTGTATCAAGAAATCACAGCTTGCCTGTCTTCTGCATATATAGCATTTCTCAAGAGAATACTCTTTTTGCAATATGGGAGGCCACTTTACTGAGCAAATACTGAAATACACTCTCATCCATTCGTAAGTAATTTATGTGTAAGACTTGAAGTCTTCCACTTGCACCTCTGGTAACAAATTTTGCTGAATGCTTTTATTATCTCGACGTTTTACCTATGGTTTCAACCAAGTATGCTCAATAATGTTCACGTTTGGGGAGTTTGGTGGCCAGCGGAAGTGTCTAAACTCAGACGAGTGTCCCTGGAGCCACTCTGTAGAAATTCTGGACGTGTGGGGTGACGCACTGCCCTGCTGGAATTGCCCAAGTCCGTCGGAACGCGCAATGGACATAAATGGATGCAGGTGACCAGACAGGATTCTGACGTACCTGACACCTGTCAGAGTCCTATCTACACGTATCATTGGTCGTACATCACTCCAACTGCACACGCCCCACACCATTGCAGAGCCTCCACCAGCTTGAACATTCCCCTGTTGACGTGCGGGGCCCACGGATTCGTGAGGTTGTCTCCACACCCCTACACGTCTATCCGCTCGATACAATTTGAAACGAAACTCGTTCGACCAGGCAACGTGTTTTCAATCATTAACAGTCCAATATCGGAGATGATGGGGCCAGGCGGGGCGTAAAGCTTTCTGTCGCAGTCATCGAGGGTACACGAGTGGGCCTTCGCCTCCCAGAGCTCGTATCGATGATGTTTCGTTGAATGATTCGCACGCTGACACTTGTTGATGGCCCAGCATTGAAATCTGCAGCAGTTTGCAGATGCGTTGCACTTCTGTGACGCTGAACGATTCTCTTCAGTCGTCGTTGATCCCATTCTTGCAGGATCTTTCTCCATCCGCATCGATGTCGGAGGTTTGATGTTTTGCCGGATTCCTGATATTCACGGTACACTCGTGAAATGATCGTACCGGAAAATCCCCACTTCATCGCTACCACGGAGATGTTGTGTGCCACCGATCGTGCGCCGACTATAACACCACGTTCAGAATCACCTAAACGTCGATAACCTGCCGCTGTATCAGCAGTGACCGTCATAACAACTGCGGCAAACACTTGTTGTGTTATACACTCCTGGAAATTGAAATAAGAACACCGTGAATTCATTGTCCCAGGAAGGGGAAACTTTATTGATACATTCCTGGGGTCAGATACATCACATGATCACACTGACAGAACCACAGGCACATAGACACAGGCAACAGAGCATGCATAATGTCGGCACTAGTACAGTGTATATCCACCTTTCGCAGCAATGCAGGCTGCTATTCTCCCATGGAGACGATCGTAGAGATGCTGGATGTAGTCCTGTGGAACGGCTTGCCATGCCATTTCCACCTGGCGCCTCAGTTGGACCAGCATTCGTGCTGGACGTGCAGACCGCGTGAGACGACGCTTCATCCAGTCCCAAACACGCTCAATGGGGGACAGATCCGGAGATCTTGCTGGCCAGGGTAGTTGACTTACACCTTCTAGAGCACGTTGGGTGGCACGGGATACATGCCGACGTGCATTGTCCTGTTGGAACAGCAAGTTCCCTTGCCGGTCTAGGAATGGTAGAACGATGGGTTCGATGACGGTTTGGATGTACCGTGCACTATTCAGTGTCCCCTCGACGATCACCAGTGGTGTACGGCCAGTGTAGGAGATCGCTCCCCACACCATGACGCCGGGTGTTGGCCCTGTGTGCCTCGGTCGTATGCAGTCCTGATTGTGGCGCTCACCTGCACGGTGCCAAACACGCATACGACCATCATTGGCACCAAGGCAGAAGCGACTCTCATCGCTGAAGACGACACGTCTCCATTCGTCCCTCCATTCACGCCTGTCGCGACACCACTGGAGGCGGGCTGCACGATGTTAGGGCGTGAGCGGAAGACGGCCTAACGGTGTGCGGGACCGTAGCCCAGCTTCATGGAGACTGTTGCGAATGGTCCTCGCCGATACCCCAGGAGCAACAGTGTCCCTAATTTGCTGGGAAGTGGCGGTGCGGTCCCCTACGGCACTGCGTAGGATCCTACGGTCTTGGCGTGCATCCGTGCGTCGCTGCGGTCCGGTCCCAGGTCGACGGGCACGTGCACCTTCCGCCGACCACTGGCGACAACATCGATGTACTGTGGAGACCTCACGCCCCACGTGTTGAGCAATTCGGCGGTACGTCCACCCGGCCTCCCGCATACCCACTATACGCCCTCGCTCAAAGTCCGTCAACTGCACATACGGTTCACGTCCACGCTGTCGCGGCATGCTACCAGTGTTAAAGACTGCGATGGAGCTCCGTATGCCACGGCAAACTGGCTGACACTGACGGCGGCGGTGCACAAATGCTGCGCAGCTAGCGCCATTCGACGGCCAACACCGCGGTTCCTGGTGTGTCCGCTGTGCCGTGCGTGTGATCATTGCTTGTACAGCCCTCTCGCAGTGTCCGGAGCAAGTATGGTGGGTCTGACACACCGGTGTCAATGTGTTCTTTTTTCCATTTCCAGGAGTGTATATGCGTTGCCGACCGCAGCACCGTATTCTGGCTGTTAACACATGTCTGTATTTGAATAGGCATGCCTATACCAGTTTCTTTAACGCTTCAGTGTAGTAGGAATGATGACCCACACAAATATTTTTACGACAAAAATAAGTGTTTTAAGTGGAGCAAGGACCAACCTCCAGTGAATGTAAGGACAAGGTGCCATAAGACAATGGTTCAAGTCCGTGGACTTGGACTACTGGCTAGAAATTTGGGAGAAAATCCAGGAATAGAATAAGAACTTGTGTTTTCTGAAAATATTCTCGCAGAAATAATCACACGGACAGACGCAAATGAGCCGTGGCCGGTTCGCGTTCTGGCGTCTTATTTCTCTTCAAGTTACTACCATAACGAGTTGCTGACTTGCCTCCGTCATTGGCAGCAGCAGCGCTTATCGATACTAGTACTGCTGTACCATCTTTGGGGTGACCGCTGTATTTCCGTGTGGTGGTGTGTGAGGAAGTCGGCCGGTTCGGACAGAGGAGCGAGGAAGTCAGGCCGGGAACAGCTGGCGGCGCGCACGCTGCACGCTGGAGTTGAGTGATCAGTTGACCTCAGCTGCTGTGACCTCTCTTTGTTCACTGCTGCTTGTTGCTTGCTGAGCTGTTCCGGCTGTGTTGGCGAAATTTTGCAGCCGTCTTCCTGAATGGTCTTTAACTATTAAATTGGTTGTTACTTGTCAGTGAAGTGCACCAGCGGTATTTTCTGCCTTGTGGCCGTTAACGCCCCAGTTGCCTGCCCTGGTCGTTACCGCAGTTTTCCAGCAGTGTGTTTTTCCTCGCTGTGCTGTCCGGCACGCTGTGTAGTTAGACAGCCTTTGGTGTTGGTTCATATTTTTTTTGATCGATTATTGTGCCTTGGCTGTTTTTAGACGCCAATTTTGAAGACGTACTACTGCTGGTATCCTCGTCCTCGGCAGATATTTTCTGTTGTCGTGCCGTCGCTCAGGCGGGAGGGAACTGGTTAGGTTGGTGGTCGGTCTTTCAGCCGTCCCTGGGTCGGGTTGCGGCCTGTGTCACGCCACCTTACGTTAGCGCCGACCCTCCGAACACTTCAGAGCACCACTGTTCTGTCGGTTTTAGATTGCGATTTTCATTTTACTCAGTAGCGCTGTGCGGGGCATTCAGCTGTCTATTAATTTAGAAGACTGATTTGTTTAAAACCTAAATTTTGAAAGTTTGTTCCATCTGAAATTCTTGTTATACTGGCCTTAAGCCCTAAGCTGTTTAATGTCTCGTGTGGGGCTTCAGCCGAGTATTTACGTGAAAAAATTTGTTTTTCAAAGTAAGGCTTTCAGGCGCGTTATTCTTTAAGGTAATTTTAATAAGTTGTGTGCAGGCCTTCAGCCGTTGTTCTTTGGAGTTTGGTTTTGGCTCTCCTGCCTGGGAGGTATCTCCAGTTTTCTTAACTAGGCCTTCAGCCATATTGTTTTAATTTGATCCTTTCCAGGTAATGTGGTTCTCAGGAAAATAAAAGTTTGTGTGCTTTGCGCAATTGACAGTAACCGATTACGGCCGCCTTTCACAACCATAACCTGATCCGCTCTATCCTGCGAAACCAGATTTCAGCAAAAATACCAAAAATGACAACAAATCAGCTGGTCCCGGCGGAGGTTCGAGTCCTCCCACGGGCATGGGTGTGTGTGTTTGTCCTTAGGATAATTTAGGTTAAGTAGTGTGTAAGCTTAGGGACTGATGACCTTAGCAGTTAAGTCCCATAAGATTTCACACACATTTGAACATTTGACAACAGATTATGGGGATCATGAGAGATTGACTTATCTTGATGACCTCGATATGACCGAACTATGAGCATTCATTGGTCTAATTGTGTCTACACCGACTGTGAAGTCTGGAAACGAGTCCCTGGACTGTCTCTTTTGCAACTGATGGGACAAGACGTGACCATTTTTGATGTACCGTAACAAAAAATAGGATGTTCTTCCTTTTTGGCTGCTCTTATGTTTGATAGCCCAGAAGATATGGAGGAAAAAAAGAAGGAAAATCCTGCTGCAGCAATTTCATATATTTTTGTTTGCTTTATTGAAGAGAGTCAACAGTGTATCACTTCGGCAGCTACAGTGACTGGATGAGATGCTGGTACCTTGCAGAGGGTGTTGAAGCTTCGTCGTGTACATGCCGAAGGCACCGGCAAAATATGCCGTAAACATGATGTGTCTTGCGGATGCAAGGACTCATTATCTTTATAATGCATACATCTAATGTGGAAGAGGCAGAGACGGTTAGAATTTGTCAAAGGAAGATAAAAGCCTGAAAATGTCAGGCTGTCGCGAGAGGGTTGAGGCCAACGCAAGAAAGTCACAGAAATGTGACGGTGGGTGAGTGGTTAGCATCCATAGAGCTGGTTCAATTACTTCTTAAGAAGGGACTGAGTTTTGTGAGCACACTAAAGGATAAATAAATGTCGTGTGAGTCGTGCCTCAGCTGGCCGGAGTGGACGAGCGGTTCTAGCCGCTACAGTCTGGAACAGCGCGACTGTCACGGTCGCAGGTTCGAATTCTGCCTCGGACGTGGGTGTGTGTGTTGTCCTTAGGTTAGTTAGGTTTAAGTAGTTCTAAGTTCTAGGGGGCTGATGATCTCAGATGTTAAGTCCCATAGTGCTCAGAGCCATTTGAACCATTTTGAACTCGGGCCTCCCGCCGGGTAGACCGTTCGCCGGGTGCAAGTCTTTCGATTTGACGCCACTTCGGCGACTTGCGCGTCGATGGGGAAGAAATGAGGATGATTAGGACAACACAACACCCAGTCCCTGAGCGGAGAAAATCTCCGACCCAGCCGGGAATCGAACCCGGGCCCTTAGGATTGACATTTTGTCGCTCAGCTACCGGGGGCGGAGACACTAAAGGATGATAAACCGCAAATCCCTAATGACTTTTGAGCCGTGTCGTTTTGCTGGCGCGCCAGTGTATTTGCAAGTACCTCGCCTTCGCGTTCTTATCTTTGCTTGTGGCGCGTACTGAGGCATGGCTGCCTTATCAGTGCCGGAGGAAGGACGCGAACAGTTGGCGTTCGATGTTGGCCGAGTCGGGAGTGCGCTTGTGGTGGAGCGGGAAGCGACCACGTGTGTGGGGCAGCTCGGTGGAGGGGTGGCCCTTCCTGTCGCCTGCAGCCGGTTCCGGACACGGCTGTCTGCGCTCGTCCGCTGCCTTATTGCCGCCTGCTGGATCCGACGCAAGCCGTATCGGGCGTCCGGCGAAAAGTTAAGTGAATTTGTCCGTGATACGTGACTGCTGATTTGTCAGCACTGTCGTAGTGCTTTAAAATACATCGAACATTTTTCATTTGGCTTATGCCATAATAAACTTCCTGTGGTGTGAATGCATTCTTTGGATCCACTATTGGGTGTGTTGCTGAATCCTTGGGTGCATAAGTTCTGAAGAGTGATATACCATGTAATAAGCACTGTATGTAGGAATCGTTTATTTAATGAGGTGTGTAATTCTTCTTTTACCATCAAATGTGTAAGCTTAGTTGTATTGCCACAATTAATAGTTGCACATATTTGTTAAAACTGGTTTTGTGCCTTCATGTGCCACCTAAGTCGTAAGACCTGCTGTGCAATGTATTTATATTTTAAAGTTGATTATTTGCGTCTGCACGGTAGTCATTCCAGAGGAGAAATGTTTGTAAGTGTTGATTGAAACATAAGGTACTTGATCTTAAACAAGGCAGTGTGCCATTTTATTAGTCAATAATTCAACCTCTTATTTAATATCTTTTGGTGATTGTTTACATTGTCCCTGCGAACCTGTTCTGTGCGCTTGTTAAATGTTACAGCTGGCAGCGGGGCTGTGAAATCCTGCGTAGCGGGAGGTGACTCCGGGTCGAAGCTCGAGAAGTGGGTCTTGTACGAACTGCCGCCTTCCGCCGTTGGCCTTGGCTTCTCCAAGTTAAGTTTTCGTTCTGCCTTCGAGAGACGTGGCATCACTCCTCGCTAATTAGTTCTGGCGCTAATTGTTTTTTTATTATATTTATTAAAACTTGTCTGAAGAGCAACACACAATTGTGAATTAATTTAAGCCGTCAGGCGCATAATTGTTAGTGGTTTTAAAGACTTCTTGTATATGAGATAAAAGGACATTGGTAGCAGATTCATTGTTGTTTTAAAGGAATTTGTTTATATGAGTGTTAAATAAAACGAATGATAACAAAAGGGGTCCAGTCCTTCCTATTTGTTTCCCTATTCCCTAGTAGAATAACGTTTCAACTTTCTCCCTCAAAGGGGAAGACTGCAGAAGACCGGCGTCCACGCGTTCTGCTGTCTTATGTTCCGAAAAAGGGGGAGGCTGTTACCCCAGGTCTGCAGCGCGCACCATTCTGCGACCCTCGATCCACACAGTTTTATTCACTTTTACTTATTTATTTATTTCTGAAGTAAACACCTGCTGCCTGTTATTATATAGTAGGTCGTACATTCTGTGGTTTTAAAGGTTATATCATATACATTCAGGTTTACTACTAGTACATTTTTGTTGTTGAAAATTTTACAAAAGGATATATATGCACAGGGTCTAAACGGTATAAGGCGCCAAAGTTGTACAGATGGCACATCTTGCAATGCTTGACAAAAAAAGTCTAGTAACATGTTTGCGTATTTCCTACGGTTGTCCCAGAAAAAAAAAAAACAGTTCGTCTCAGGATAATGGTTTTGGAAAAGTAGATACTTGGCCGTGCACGTCCGTAAGCAATCGGTTCCTGTTATTGCCCGCTGCGCGTACTGACATCGCGAGCGTAAATCGTAAACACATAGGCAACTGCGGCCTGAGTGGCTGCGTCATTGCAATACACCGAGCGACGACAGTGGGCGAGTAACCTGTGCAGATGTTACTGCAACTCTGCTAACTGTTAGGATGGAAAGGAGATTTACTACAGCTGAACTATGCGATATGCATTTAATTAATGGCGAGGCAAAAGGCGTTGCGAGGGCAGCTGTACGAATTTATCGAGAACGCTTCCCACAACGACGACTTCCTGCACGAAAGACATTTGCTGCTGTGCACCAAAGGTTTCTGTCATTGTAATTCTCTACTTGCATGCGATTATTATGCATTAACATCTTAATAAAGTACATTAGTTATCTTTACCTTTGTAAATTTTCGTCCGTATGCGACACGTATCTTCTGTTCTGATATGCTTTCCGTTTTAGTTACATCATGACAGAATGCAACTGACGAGTACCCATTTAATTTCCTATATTGAGAGATACTGGCTCTTTACTGCCCCACGCAGAAAGCAGGGGCCCACAACGCGCCGATCGTACACTGGAAGCTGAGGAAAGAATTCTGGACAGCATCCAGGGGGATCCTTCTCAGAGTACTAGAAGCATCGCCCGCCACGAGGGTATATCACACGCTGTCGTTCGTCGCACTTTGCAAGAGGGGCGTCTGCGGCCTTACCACATTCAACGCGTACAAACATTGGAAGAACAAGATTTCCCTCCACGACGTGAATTCTCAGAGTGTTTTTTGTTACACAGTGCGCAGCATGATTTTCTCAACAAAATACTCGTCACAGATCAAGCGTGTTTCACTCGCGACGGAATAACTAATTTCCATAACATGCACACGTGGAGTGTACACAATCCTCGCCACGCAGTGGCAACACATTTTCCGTAAATGTGTGGGCGGTTATGCTCGATAATTACACTATTGGGCCCTATGTTTTACCTGCACGTTTGACTGGTAACTATTACCGAACGTTTCTAGAGGAAACATTGCTCGCAACGTTGTTAGAAGACATTCAACACGGCACAAATAGTGAACATTCCAGATGCCTCGAGCTAGTGATGAATGCTTGCGTTAGATACGTATGCAATATACGGTTGTATGATCATGTCAGTCCTTCATACTCCCAGCTAGGTTGGATACGCCCACATAAGGCACGCGATCTCCACACGATGTGCTTACTTCATCGATTTCTTAGCCACTGGTGCCCCCAATACTTATCTTCTCACATTGAACACCTATCATCATTCCACAACCGCAATACCAGATCGGATACGTCTAGCATCTTGGCTGTACCTTTACATAACACAAAATCTTTCTCCGTGTCATTCTCCATCTCAGCCATACGACTATGGAACGCGCTCCCCTGTGATCTGCGTCTTATCCAGAACCACTCAACATTCAAGAGGGAACTCAAGACTTACATATTAGGGACGGTATAGCCACCATTGTTGTGCCCCTCTCATCTCTTTCTTTCTCCTCTCCATCATAGCTTCGAATTTTACCATTCTATTTCTCTTCCTCTAACCTATCTACCTCTTCTATATCTCTTTCACCCCATTCTATCGTCTTATGTCTCTGCTTGATGAGAATAACTCACAAGCTGCAAGAATATAACGAGAAAATTCCCAACTAGCAATAAGACTGACATTCATAAAAGAAAAATATGTTTACTTTCATATACATAGTCATTATTATTATTATTATTATTATTCTTGATTGTTATAATTAATTTTTGATTGTTATAATTATCATTGTACTACGTTTAAAATCTCTATTGTTTTCTTTTACATTAATACTGTATAACATGTTATATGTCCTTAATGTTCTGTAGAAACTGAAATTTGTTGAATCTGAGTATGCCTGGTTAGGTGTAAGAGAGGGCCTGGAGGCCCTAATCTTGCCAGGTAAAATAAATGCATAAATAAATAAATATTCCGTTGGGCATACGTCATAACATGTGGTTCCTCCACGATGGTGCTCCACCCCACGTCGGTGACAGAGTACGCAGATTTTTGGATAGTCGGTTTCCAGGACGATGGATCGGGCGTTCGGGTCCACGTCGATGGCCAGCACGCAGCCCTGATTTAAATCCACTGGATTCTTACTTTTGGGGCCACATGAAGTAACTTGTTTATGCTGAGCCAGTAAATAATGTGGATGAATCGACGCAGAAGATTTTAGATGCTGCCAATACCATAGAGGCCAACGTGCGTGTGTGTGAACCAGTGCGACGAAACTGGGTTCGCCGTAATGAAGCGTGTGCAGACGCGAATGGTGGTCATTTCGAACATTTATTGAAGTATTGGTGTAAGAGGAAACGAAGTCATGGGTTTTCTTTTCGTTACGATGTTGTTGTACAGAAGGAAAATAATGGCAATTTAGTATTTGTTATGGCATTGCCGTAAAAAGGTGAAACAGTTGATTGTAATTAATGCACAACTATCTACTTGGTGATTGACTGAATTTGTACTAATGGAAATACATTGTGTTTGATACTAGCTTGTCATTACTACTACGACCTTCGTTATCGACTTGTTGAGAAACAGACTGGTTGTATTCAATTCGCGTAAATCGAATTACACATTCTTGACAACCCAAAAACCGTTTACATTCCTTTTTTCGGTACCACCTGATTATCACACCACGCCGTTGTACACGTCTGATGATTCCAATCCTCTGGTCGGCTCGTTGCCTTTCTCAGGCCGCCCCGTCATAGTAGGCAATAAGCTCGGTACGCCATGTACGTAAACAGAAATGCGTATACTATCTATCCTACGAACATTAGGTTTTAATAATACAAAAACAAAGTACATGATACAAGAAAATGTCACTAGACTTTTTTGTCAAGTACACCGAGATGTACCATCTGTATAATTTTGGCGCCTTATACCGTTTACACCCTGTATATATAGGGTGAGTCAAAAGGAAAGGTACAGGGTTATTACAAATTATTGAAGCGATTTCACAGCTCTACAATAACTTTATTATTTGAGATATTTTCACAATGCTTTGCACACACATACAAAAACTCAAAAAGTTTTTTTAGGCATTCACAAATGTTCGATATGTGCCCCTTTAGTGATTCGGCAGACATCAAGCCGATAATCAAGTTCCTCCAACGCTCGGCGCAGCATGTCCCCATCAATGAGTTCGAAAGCATCGTTGATGCGAGCTCACAGTTCTGGCACGTTTCTTGGTAGAGGAGGTTTAAACACTGAATCTTTCACATAACTCCACAGAAAGAAATCGCATGGGGTTAAGTCGGGAGAGCGTGGAGGCCATGACATGAATTGCTGATCATGATCTCCAACACGACCGATCAATCGGTTTTCCAATCTCCTGTTTACGAAATGCCGAACATCATGATGGAAGTGCGGTGGAGCACCATCCTGTTGAAAGATGAAGTCGGCGCTGTCGGTCTCCAGTTGTGGCATGAGCCAATTTTCCAGCACGTCCAGATACACGTGTCCTGTAACGTTTTTTTCGCAGAAGAAAAAGGGGCCGTAAACTTTAAACCGTGAGTTTGCACAAAACACGTAAACTTTTGGTGAATTGCGAATTTGCTGCACGAATGCGTGAGGATTCTCTACCGCACAGATTCGCACATTGTGTCTGTTCACTTCACCATTAAGAAAAAATGTTGCTTCATCACTGAAAACAAGTTTCGCACTGAACGCATCCTCTTCCATGAGCTGTTGCAACCGCGCCGAAAATTCAAAGCGTTTGACTTTGTCATTGGGTGTCAGGGCTTGTAGCAATTGTAAACGGTAAGGCTTCTGCTTTAGCCTTTTCCGTAAGATTTTCCAAACCGTCGGCTGTGGTACGTTTAGCTCCCTGCTTGCTTTATTCGTCGACTTCCGCGGGCTACGCGTGGAACTTGCCCGCACGCGTTCAACCGTTTCTTCGCTCACTGCAGGCCGACCCGTTGATTTCCCCTTACAGAGGCATCCAGAAGCTTTAAACTGCGCATACTATCGCCGAATGGAGTTAGCAGTTCGTGGACCTTCGTTGAACTTCGTCCTGAAGTGTCGTTGCACTGTTATGACTGACTGATGTGAGTGCATTTCAAGCACGACATACGCATTCTCTGCTCCTGTCGCCATTTTGTCTCACTGCGCTCTCGAGCGCTCTGGCGGCAGAAACCTGAAGTGCGGCTTCAGCCGAACAAAACTTTATGAGTTTTTCTACGTATCTGTAGTGTGTCGTGACCATATGTCAATGAATGGAGCTACAGTGAATTTATGAAATCGCTTCAATCATTTGTAATAGCGCTGTACATGCTCTGAGGGGTCATACTAGCTGATTCTTAACCGTTTCCGGGTAAACCAATGAAAACGACTAGGAACGGGAAACGCGTTGCGTCGTCCTTAATAACCGTGTCAGTACGCAGTTCACTTGCGCGTGGTTTATCTCAAGTCTCATTCCGACAGTGCTTGTCGTAGTGGTCGGCACTGCAGTGTCGTTACGTGAACGACGAGTACAGTTTTGTGTAGTGAAAATGCCATGGACCTTCACACACGCAGAGTATGCTGACATGGTGTTTGTCTATGGTTTGTCCAGTGGGAATTCCAGAGCTTGTGTGCGAGAACACCAACAACTACACTCCTGGAAATTGAAATAAGAACACCGTGAATTCATTGTCCCAGGAAGGGGAAACTTTATTGACACATTCCTGGGGTCAGATACATCACATGATCACACTGACAGAACCACAGGCACATAGACACAGGCAACAGAGCATGCACAATGTCGGCACTAGTACAGTGTATATCCACCTTTCGCAGCAATGCAGGCTGCTATTCTCCCATGGAGACGATCGTAGAGATGCTGGATGTAGTCCTGTGGAACGGCTTGCCATGTCATTTCCACCTGGCGCCTCAGTTGGACCAGCGTTCGTGCTGGACGTGCAGACCGCGTGAGACGACGCTTCATCCAGTCCCAAACATGCTCAATGGGGGACAGATCCGGAGATCTTGCTGGCCAGGGTAGTTGACTTACACCTTCTAGAGCACGTTGGGTGGCACGGGATACATGTGGACGTGCATTGTCCTGTTGGAACAGCAAGTTCCCTTGCCGGTCTAGGAATGGTAGAACGATGGGTTCGATGACTGTTTGGATGTACCGTGCACTATTCAGTGTCCCCTCGACGATCACCAGTGGTGTACGGCCAGTGTAGGAGATCGCTCCCCACACCATGATGCCGGGTGTTGGCCCTGTGTGCCTCGGTCGTATGCAGTCCTGATTGTGGCGCTCACCTGCACGGCGCCAAACACGCATACGACCATCATTGGCACCAAGGCAGAAGCGACTCTCATCGCTGAAGACGACACGTCTCCATTCGTCCCTCCATTCACGCCTGTCGCGACACCACTGGAGGCGGGCTGCACGATGTTGGGGCGTGAGCGGAAGACGGCCTAACGGTGTGCGGGACCGTAGCCCAGCTTCATGGAGACGGTTGCGAATGGTCCTCGCCGATACCCCAGGAGCAACAGTGTCCCTAATTTGCTGGGAAGTGGCGGTGCGGTCCCCTACGGCACTGCGTAGGATCCTACGGTCTTGGCGTGCATCCGTGCGTCGCTGCGGTCCGGTCCCAGGTCGACGGGCACGTGCACCTTCCGCCGACCACTGGCGACAACATCGATGTACTGTGGAGACCTCACGCCCCACGTGTTGAGCAATTCGGCGGTACGTCCACCCGGCCTCCCGCATGCCCACTATACGCCCTCGCTCAAAGTCCGTCAACTGCACATACGGTTCACGTCCACGCTGTCGCGGCATGCTACCAGTGTTAAAGACTGCGATGGAGCTCCGTATGCCACGGCAAACTGGCTGACACTGACGGCGGCGGTGCACAAATGCTGCGCAGCTAGCGCCATTCGACGGCCAACACCGCGGTTCCTGGTGTGCCGTGCGTGTGATCATTGCTTGTACAGCCCTCTCGCAGTGTCCGGAGCAAGTATGGTGGGTCTGACACACCGGTGTCAATGTGTTCTTTTTTCCATTTCCAGGAGTGTATTTCGCAGAGTGCCAGATAGTTCCACGGATTGCGTGAGCGTGGTACTGTTGCCAGTGTAGATGTTGTCTCTGAACGTCCCGTACAACAAACTCTTAGCGAAGCTGAGAACATTCTTCAAGTAGCCGAGCGCAGTCCTGCTACTCGCTCATCGTGGTATTCCACAAACACGATTGTTACGCACAGTACACGAGCACGGCCTGTATCCCTTTTATCGGCAGAGTGTAGACTGTAGAACGTCTGCAAGAATTCTGTCAGTGGATCATTGGCAGTGAGCGATTAATTCCACGTACCCTGTTCACTGATGTGTCAACATTTACCCGCGACGGAATCAACAACACGCGCAACTCTCATGCGTGGGCAAATGAAAATGCGCACGCTACTATGCAAACGAATTTTCAACGACGTTTCTCAGTCAACGTGTGGTGCGGTATTGTCGATGACCAACTCATCGATCCATTTGTTTTAGATAACCGTCTTACTGGGACACGGTGTCTCGAGTTTCTTCAAAGTGTGTTGCCAGGAAACGTGGGGGATATCTCTTTGGCAACACGAGCTCGTATGTACTTTCAGCATGACGGAGCTCCTACAAGGCCTGTTATGCCCAGCGATGCAGTATCTCAACACAACGAACCGCTTGTCGCGGAGTCATTGAGTCATTGCTTGGCCACCGACGTCACCCGATATTGCCCCATTGGATTACTGGTCGTGGGGGTGGCTGGAGGGTGACGTCCACAAGCGCAGAGTGGAGACAAGAGAGGAATTTCTCGTTCGTATTTTACGTGCTTGAGCCTGGGTAGAGGAATCCAAAACTGAGCTCCGGCCGGCGACACAACACTTGCCTGCAAGAGCAGCAACCTGCACGGAAGTTGACGCTGGGCTGAACTTCTCCTGTGAGGAAACGTACACAATTAAACAAACCATAACACAACAGAATCTTAGTTTACTGTCATCTACACCTTTCCCTTTCGTAGCTGTTTTCATTGATTTACCCGGAAACGGTTAAGGAAAAGGCATATGTTTAATAGAAGCTGTTTTGATCAGAATCACCAGTCAAAGCAGGTGCCTTTCCTCCTCACTCGCCCTGTATTAAATATATGTTTAAACTTGTTCCTAACTTAGATATTGATAATAAATAAGATACATAAGAAGTTGTGGATGTATTTTAAATTAAAATAAAAAGTGTATTTGAAGGAACAAACGAGAGATGGAAAATTGACTTAGATATGATTTGACAATTCTTCCCTTTTCTACCCTCTGCATGTATGCTTACTCCTGTTAAAAATATGTTGTCTTGACAGTGGTAATACTTAATTTAATGTACTCATTAGTTAGGTTATAATGTGTTTCCGAACTTAAGGCAACGTGCAGATTGGGAGTTGATTTGAAATGTCATAATCAGCTGTATCAAGTGCGAGCGCTTGGTAAACGTCGACCCAGTCACACTTTGTAAGTAGGCTGTTTATGTTTTCTTATTGGCAACGTTACGTAGCGCTCAATATGAAAATCAGTGGCTGTGCTGTGTGCAGTCTGTGGCTAGTTTGCATTGTTGTCTGCCATTGTAGTGTTGGGCAGCGGCAGCTGGCTGTGAACAGCGCGTAGCGTTGAGCAGTTGAAGGTGAGCCGCCAGCAGTGGTGGATGTGGGGAGAGAGATGGCGGAGTTTTGAAATTTGTCATGAACTGATATATATTATGACTTGTGATGATATTAAGGTAAATACATTGTTTGCTCTCTATTAATATCTTTCATTTGCTAACTACCCCTATCAGTAGTTAGTGCCTTCAGTAGTTTGAATCTTTTATTTAGCTGGCAGTAGTGGCGCTCGCTGTATTGCAGTAGCTTGAGCAGCGAAGATTTTTGTGAGGTAAGTGATTTGTGAAAGGTATAGTTTAATGTTTGTCAGGGCCATTCTTTAGTAGGGAATTTTGAAAGTCAGATTGCGTTGCGCTAAAAATATTGTGTGTCAGGTTAAGCACAGTCCTGTATAATTGTTCAAAGGGGACGTGTCATATGTCGACCCTTAGCCTAGGATACCTCACTGGAATCTTCTGATTTTTTCTTGTAGTTTGTGTATTTAGTGTAGCTTTTGTTTATTGCTAGCGCGTAATTGTAGAGAGAATTTCCTTTGTAGTTGCAGTCTTTCATTGTTGTATAGTAAAACAGTTGTGGCATGCATGTAGATTTGCACCAAGTATTTCGCAGCTGCGCTTGCAATTAACTAGATATTATTTTCAGTGCTATGTTAATGTGTTCTCTTATTTTTGATCTTCAAATTGTGTTTTTCTGTGTTGTCGTGTGAAATACTGTGACAATAATGGCGTGTGAAAAACGTAACACTAGGCTCCAAACTAAACTGAGAAATAATAGTGATGACGAGCGTAGCTTATCAGCGCCGCCGAGTAATGAATTTACTAATGTTCAAAGTAGTAATTTGGTAACTGTGCACAGGGAAATGGAGCGGGCGTCAAACAATGGCGTGGACAGTGAAACAATTAGTGAAGAGGGAAGCATTATCGATCGACCGGTCGGCAATAGCTCGCCTCAGGAAGCCGAAATGACACGACACGATCTCGCAAATACTGTAGATTCAGGTTTTGGATCCTCACCGTTTTCTCGAATAAGTCAAGACACATTTTCTGCTTGTCAAAATGTGAATGTTTCCGGTGTAAATTCACTGCCGAAAAGCACTGAGGAACATGTTTCAGACACCAATGCATTGTTATTACAATTAATACAACAAATGGGACAGACACAGCAAAAGCTTCAAAAGTTAGACACAGTGGAACAAAATCTTAAAAAGTTAGACACAATGGAACAACACCAGAGACAAACACAGCAACAGTTCGACACAGTGGAACAGAATCTCAAAAAGTTAGACTCATTGGAACAAACTCTCGAACAAACACGTGAGGATTTAACTGCTGAGTTACATAACATTGAATCGAAATGTCAAAAAGTCTGTAATGACGTAAAAACTCAAATTTGTGAGCATTTTCAACCTATTTTTTCGCGTCATGAAAATGCATTACAGAATCACGAAGCAGCCATAAAAGAACTGCAAACTATTGTTCATGAAAATCACAACACCTTGCAAGCTAAAATTGACGCAGTTGCATCTACCGATTCGGTTACGCAACTTGCAAAAAGTCAAGAAAACTTAAAAGACACAGTAGATACGATTTCAACACAAATGGACACTCTGAAACTTGGTTCAGAAAAACACACTGAGGAAATAAGTACACTATCGGATAAAGTAGCCGAACTTTCAGATCAGTTCACTAACTTATCTACAAAGGTAGATGATGATCTGAATGACACAACACCTGTAGCCTTCACTGACACAGAAGAGTATGAACAAATTAGGAAATTCAAACAAAATCAGAATCGAATTAATACACAACACCAAAGAGAAATCCGGGAAGTACAAGATCAGCTGACACAGGTAATACAAGAATTACGTATTTCAGAGAACACTCGCGCTCCAACACGGGAAGAGGGACTTAGAAACACGGAAAAGCTGCAAAATAATAACACAGGGCATTTCGGAAGTAATGAAAGAAATTGGGAATGTGCACCGAATTTTGAGATGGAACGGCCGACACGACCTAACAATGACCGATATGCGACTCGCCGACATGATGATTTTGACTATAAGCTGTTCATTACTACACGTAAATTCAAAACATTTAAGAATTCTGGCAACGACATTCATCCACAAGCATGGCTCCATCAATTCTCTCATTGTTTTCCTCCCAACTGGTCGTTGGAACACAGATTAGAATTTATGTGTGGCTACTTAGAGAATGAACCAGCTGTAAGAATGCGATCGGTAATTCACGATTGCCACAGTGAAGGAGAGTTTTACCATGCCTTCCTCTCAGCATATTGGTCTCAAGCTACACAAGACCGTGTAAAACATAGCATCATGATGATGAAACACTTTGAACAATCTGAATTTTCCAGTCTTGTCAAATATTTTGAAGACATGTTGCATAAGAATCAATATCTTTCAAACCCATACAGCCCCTCAGAACTCATCCGCATTTGCTTACTCAAATTGCCTGAACATTTACGACATATTATTTTAGCAGGACGTTGCAAAGATGACATTGAAGCATTTCAGGGTCTGTTACAAGAATTGGAAATTGACACTGACAATCGGGGAACGCGGAAACAGGAGCACAACAATTACAGGTCACATCTGTCACAATTCCACGATGAAAGAAATAATAACTGGACACGACAAGGCTATTCTCACAACACATATCGTGACCAAAACAGACACCACCCGTATGACAACCGTTGGCAGAGTAGTAATAATTACAGGGAAAGATCACCTCTCCGTGGTAATGACTATCAGAGAGACAATCAGAGAAACAGACAATATGGGAACCAAAACAATTATTATCAAGGGAGACAGAATAACTTTAGACGCAACGGTCCAGCGCGCAGTTACGATTCAGGGAGAAATTCTCCACCACTTAACCGACAAGAAAGAAACTACAGGAGCTATCGACATGACGACAGACGATGTGATCGTAACGACAGACCTGAATTGCATCAGAACTGGCGGGATTTAAACAGGGCAGGGCCCTCTCGAGGAGGTGAATTTGTAGAAGTTAGGTCTCCAAATCCCAATAACGACGCGCGCCAACAAAGAGACAATAGGCAATGACTCACACCGCTGGCAGCCACAAAACATACTTATGAAACTGACGACGCAGCTGCCGTAGCTAGTAATTACGTAAAAATGGAAGACATTAGGGACATCTTACTCCAGGAACACGACATAAAACATAACAACATTGCATATCCTGTGATTCACATTACAGTAAATGACATAAAATTTACGGCAGTACTTGACTCTGGCAGTCCCATTTCAGTAATCAGTGAAACAGCCTTTAGCAAATGCAACAAATCGAACGATTGCCCCACACTTCCGTTACGTAAGATTAAATTACAAGGTGCAATCTTTGGAAAAAGTGTAGATGTACGCCAACAAACCAACTTAGAATTCTTTTGTCAAAGCCACAGCTTCTCTATGAACTTTCTTATTGTTCCATTATTGTCGACGGAAATTATACTGGGAGTAGACTTTTTGAATGAATACAAAGCAATCTTAAACTTTCACGATGCTGAAATAAGTTTAGAAAAAGAAGGTAAGTCAGTAGCTTTGAAATTTGAAGATTGGCTCTCAAACCATGACGAGGAAATTAATCGGCTTTACCTTCTGTTAGACAACAGTTCGGAATTTTCGACGGAACTTGACACTAACAATCACTCTGCAAGTACTGACAGGGATGACATCGACGGCATATTTGAAATTAATGAGTTAATTCAGAATAAAATTCAAGCAATTGAGAATTGTAATGACACTAATAGGCAGGACCTTTTTGAGATTTTACAAGAACATCCCACAGTTTTTACTCATAAAACAGGAACAATCAAGGGATTTCAATACCAATTTCGTGTTCGTGAGCATACTAAATTTTGTGTTAGACCATACGTAATTCCGGCGCATTATAGGGACCGTGTTAGAACAGAAATACAATCTATGCTTGACGAGGGCATTATTGAGCCTGCAGTAAGCTCATACAACAATCCGTTACATGTTGTTGAGAAGAAAAATGGATCGATCAGGCTTGTCTTAGATTCGAGACAAATCAATACTAGGTGGCGAAGAGTTCTCGGGCTTCCAGCCGGGTGGCGGTGTCTTCAAATAGCGACGTTTCGACGAGTGACATACTCATCATCTTCTGGCGAAGTGCCGAGACTTTGCGGATGCCGGTCCCTATCATTATTCCTGAAACAGACAGGCCGCAGACGATGGAAGAACTTCTTCAAAATTTTAATGGTGTAAAAGTGTTGTCTTCCATTGATCTCAGATCCAGCTTTTATCAGATCGAACTTCATCCAGAATGCAGAAAATACACAGCTTTCCTTTGTTTCGGCGTTTGTTATCAGTTTCGGAAACTTCCCTTTGGTTTGAACATTTCTTCGGCAGCATTCATTCGTGGGTTAAATTCCATATTACCTGAGTTCTTAAAACGTCACATCGCCTTATATGTGGACGATATTCTGATAGCAGAAGCTTCATGGGAACAACATAATCGCATTCTCAACAGTTTGTTACGTATTTTTGCACAATCTGGAATTACAGTTAACTTGGAAAAGTCTGAATTCGGTAGGACAAAAGTGAAGTTTTTGGGACATATTATTTCTTCTGAAGGCATTCAGCCGGATCCTGAGAAGTTAGAAGCAATCAGAGCCATTCCAGTTCCATCCACAAAAAGACAAGTCCGCAGTTTTCTAGGTCTCGTAAATTTTTACCGTCGTTTTCTGAATATGCAAATTCTTGTTACACCAAAACTTTGTTCTCTCACTGGAAAAAATACTATTTGGAACTGGGACGAACAAGCACAGTTGGAATTCAATTCTTTGAAAGAAGCGTTACTTCACGCGCCAATCTTAGCTCATCCAGATCTGTCACAAGATTTCTGCCTTAGCACGGATTCTTCTAAAGTCGGTCTTGGTGCCCATTTATTTCAAGAAGCCACAGAAAATGACACTACTGTTCAGAAAACCATTGCTTTTGCTAGCCGAGTGCTAACAAAATCTGAAAAAAATTATTCCGTTACTGAATTAGAAGCTTTAGCTATCGTTTGGGCATTTAACAAATTCCGTTTCTTTCTTTCTGGTAAGCACGTAAAAGTATACAGTGATCATCGTGCATTACAATTTCTTATGTCTTCAAAATTAAATCATGACAGGTTAAAACGTTGGGCATTGTTTCTGCAAGAATTCCGCTTCACAATAGTCTACATTCCCGGCAAGGAGAACATTGTTGCGGACGCACTGTCACGCGCACCGGCTGGGCTTGAGAAAAGTACCACAGAAGGCAACCTCGAGAAAAATTTCAGTATTCTTTACATTCAGAAAGTCGCCTTTGAAAACTTCATCACCACATCTTTAAAGGACATTGCTCATGAACAAGATAAAGATCCGATTTGGAAAGACATCAAGAGCAAATGGCATGAAAAGACACACACACAGATTCGGCATTATTACCTGGTTAGAAACAACATACTCTTCAAACGCTGCACTGTTGATGACAAGCTATGGGTACTTTGCATTCCAGACGATTTTGTTAATAAGCTCATTTGGTACATTCATTTCAGCTACGCACATTTTGGTCCACGAAAATGTTATCATATTCTTCGAACGACTTGTTATTTTAACAATATGGAAAAAAGAATTCGAAGAGTCTTATCTATTTGTAAACTTTGTCAAAAGGCGAAACCATCTACTGTCTCACATCGTGCTCCGTTGTTTCCTATTATTCCTTCTAAATTAAAAGAATTTGCTGCTGTTGATCTCTTGGGACCGCTTGTCAGAACACCTAATGGATTTTCGTACGTTCTAGTCGCTGTTGAACTTACTTCAAAATTTGTTTCTTTCACTCCGTTACGTAAAGCCACTGGACGGTCTGTATCCAACGCCTTTGTTAAAAATTTCTTACGTGAAGTTGGCCACGTTGCTAAAGTCATTTCAGATAACGGACCGCAATTTAGATCTGCTGTTTGGTCACGCATGCTTCGCAACCATAAAATCAAACCTGTTTTTATTTCATTGTACTCACCACATTGTAACCCCTCCGAACGGATTATGAAAGAAATCAATAAGCTTTGCAGGCTTTATTGTCACACAAAGCATCAGCATTGGGACAGATATTTACACTTATTTCAAAACGTGCTGAATGAAATGCCTCATGATTCCACTGCTTTACCACCTACTCTTGTACTGAAGAATGAAGAACCACCGAACAGAATCAGAGAGCTTGTACCTTTCCCGAATACACGTAAACTTCGACACAAAGACATAATTGATTTGGCTCTTAAAAATATAAAATCTGCAGCAGACAAAAGGAGAAAACTACACGGTAAAGCAAATGCAAAGAAATTGTATATTGGTCAGAAAGTTCTCATTAAAGCTCATTCATTGTCACATAAGAAGAAACACTTGAGTCACAAATTCTTTCTAGTTTACAATGGACCATACAGAATCCGACGTATACCACATGATAATTGCGTTGAAGTTGAAACTCTGCGTATTAGGAAGAGTAAAGGTTTACACCACATTTCACATGTAAAACCATTTATTGAAAGATAATCTGCTTTTTAACTTTGTCTTTGTCATATAACTTTTCACTTCACATTTTTAGTATGCTTTGTCAGACTTAAGAAACTGTTAACATGCAACAATGTTTGAAGTTAAATATCCAGTCTAGAACCTAGGGAACATTTTTAAAACAGAAATTACGAATGCATTGTTATAGTGAACAGACGACACAGTGTTGTATTTGTACATTCTTGCTTGTTAGTTGCACGATTACGTAACGACAATCAGGGTTACATACTTAGGACACATACTGGTACTGCTAATGAGATTTTAATGCAACATTTTGGTTTACTTGAAAATACATTCTGGGTTTAAAGTACTTTCTGTGAGATACCAGACGACACAGTGGTTAGTTTATGTGATAGCTACACGATTTTTATCACGACGCTACTAATGAGTGACAATGTACAATGTTGCTTTTGCAGTGTATCTGTTTTATATCTGCACAGTTTTCTGAATTCTTCTAGGAAGAAAAACATGTTTTAGTAGTAACTTTTGTGGTATAGCAACAATGAGACAGCCTTTTTCGTGGCATAACAATACGTTACTGTACAGTACTTTCTTCATTACAACAATAAGCGTAATAACTACGATATCTATACGCAAAGCATTTCACTTTTGTGTATTATGAGGTAAGTACATTGACTTCTGCAGAACTTAGCTTTCGGAGGACGATAACTACGACACTTCCACACAGATTATGTTGCAACAAGACGCACATTTAGCGCTACAGTACACGTATTTGAGTGATTAATTTTGTACTTGAAACATTTATTTTTAAAGATTTTTTAATTACAAAGAAAGTTTTCCGTGATACATTTCATTCCATTGCTGTAATTTGTAACACCTGAGGGCATAATTACATTTATCCTCAGGGGGGTACACGCTTACTTTGTGTACCATGTGTGTGGCAACCACAAGGAACCCTAGCTAATATGGTATTTGCTTATACAACTTTACACATCGGTACCATATTTCTCTAACACACAAATTACACAGCTATCTGATCATTTAACTGAGAGATAAACATTTTTTTACTACGTCAGTGACAGATGTTTACGTAATTACACAGCTGGATAACTTCACACTTATGAAACTGTATTTTGTCTGTACTTTGTGAAACTGTTCATATTTTTTCGGAACCATTGTGATACTATGAGAGCTTTGAATGATGTATTTGGTAAAGGGATTATGATTTTTAAAGTACGTTTGAGGCAGATGACACTTTTGACATGAGCAGAGAATTTTTTTTAATTATTGGAGGAAGCTACGACGATTTTGAGATTTGACTGAGGTGTTATGATGTTATTTTTACGACGACGATGTGTATTATGCTGCTGAGGTATGTTTACGATTAATAGGCTGAGGCTACTATATGAGTTATTTGATTATGCTTCATATTTATAATGACGAAATATTGACGAGTGTCGATGGATACGTATATGTGTAATAAGGTAAGGAGTAATGAATAGTGGGTAGGGACTCTTGACTTGTGAAAAAGGATGTTGGAAACCAAGAATCGTACTTTAAGAGTTATGACATGTGTGAATCATGTGTGAATGTATCACAATACCACTGAACATTTTTTGGACACTGTTATATTCATAGGATTTTGTTTCTACAGATTTGCAACGCTAATTCTTGACCTGTGAAGTATTTTTATGTGAGACTGTCACTTTAGCGAAAATTGCTGTCGTAAATATTTCCGTACGAAAGTTAAGTGACCACCTGCACGTAATGCGTCGCGGGCACCCAGCTGTGTCAGACGCCTGGAGAAAAAGTCATTAGCGCGTGCCTTTCAGAGCACAGGAAGAAAAAAAAAAAGAAAGGGAAGGCCATTATCCTGGCCATTGTCATTCCTTTAGAGAAAGCATCGCAAAAACGACACGGTCGAACTTGAAAACATATGATTACACTAGCTCTTAATTTACGATATTTACTGAAATGCCTAATAAAATGACAAGAAATATTTTTACATCTGCACACCTGATTATGACAAGCGTCTTTCTATGAGAGTTGAGAGAATTTCTACTAACTTACGAAATGTCACATGACTACTGAATGATATTTTTATGCTTTGCTTTTCATAGTTGCTTATTTCATTTGACATCTGTTTTCCAGCTGTGTTGCAGCATTGCTTTTATAAAATAAAATGCATTTGCTAATGTGAACACTTTCTGTCAACAGATCTATTAAATAATTATTTTATGATCCACATTCTTTAAAAAAGGAGCACTTGGAAAGGAAAGAACAATAAGAAGGAACTAGTAACTGCATTCATAATTTTCTTTTCAAGTAATTGGTAACTTTTTGGTAGAATAACTTCTTGTGGTGCACCACTTTAATTACATAGACATTAAGATGTGAATATACATTTCCCTTATCTGCATTGTTGTTTAGTGTAATATTTTTTCTGCTTGCGCTATGTCATGTTTAGGTATAAGTTGCTGCTGTTTGCCAGGCATAGTGTTATTGAATTTGATTTTTGCTCATTTATGCTGCTAGCTTTGCCAATTTGCATTTTTTGCATTGCTGTTTGTGTTGATTTGTTATGTGATGCTGCATTGCCTCGTCCCTTAGTTTAGCATCTGAGCTCAGTAGATTTAAGTTAGCTTAAGAGGGGGTAGCCTCTAAGAGAACGAGTTGCGATGAATTGGAAGAAATGCATTGAGAAAACAGGTTTAGGTAGGATTTTCTTGGAAATAAATGTTGAGGTAAGAAATGTGTGAACATATAAATACAGAAAGCATGCTTAGATAGAATTTTTTTTGGTGGAAACAAAGGATGAAATAAGAGGAAAGATATATGAAGTTTTGGGTTGGACTGCAGTACCAAATGTTACACTGAAAACGAACCCTGTCCTTTCCTATTGGTGTTATCCCACTATGTGTTTGTGTACCCTTGAGTATTTGTTTTCTTCCTGTCTCTGTGTACTGTTTCATAGAATTTTTTTCTCTTCTAATACTAAGCTATATTCACTATGAGGAGGAATACTGTTATCCTCAAATATAAGTTGCATTAATAATATGTTATTTTCTTTGTAAAGTTGTTTACAATTCTGTTCTGTTTCAATGTTCATGTGTGAAATTAATGTTTCGAAAACTATTCTCATTATTTTATGTATGTACTTATGTCACTATTTTTGTAACACTGATGTATATGTTTATTTCTATTCTTTTGTAAAGCCTGTACTACAAATGTTATCTGTATTATTATGTTTTTAATGATGTATTTTGTACCTTTTGTAATTGTATTCTCATGTTATAATATTGTAATTGACACCAGTTCATCAAATTAAGTAACTTGTAAGCATTCCTTTCACTGCACACGTTTCTGTTGGTCATAGTATATGGATAATATGTGAGAAGTAGGGACTGTTAGTGTTTGCACGTGTGTTAATAACTCAGCAAGGGACTGGATAACAGCATTGCTGGTTCTAAGGACAATTTCAAAAACTTTGTGAGTGCACAAGTGGTGGTTTATGGACTTGCTATATTATCCGCAAGACTCTTCAATGGTGATTGTGCACCTGCACAGTCACAACAGATGGCTGCTGGCCATCTCTTCAAGGACTACAGTGGGTCTACATCTTTGATGATCCATCAATACCATTATTTCTACAAGGACTGCAGTGGGTCTGCACCTCTGGTGGCCCACCA
Source organism: Schistocerca americana (assembly GCF_021461395.2). Classification (NCBI taxonomy): domain Eukaryota; kingdom Metazoa; phylum Arthropoda; class Insecta; order Orthoptera; family Acrididae; genus Schistocerca; species Schistocerca americana. The sequence continues at coordinate 56,333,998 of NC_060128.1, forward strand.
ATACCGTAATCTCTACCAGGACTACAGTGGGTCTGCTCTGTGATGACTTACCTACCAATACTCTTCAAAACTTCGAATGACTCTGCTGTGGGTTTGCTCCATTGTGGCCCATTACCTGTCAGCATGTCAAGAGTCAGCACTGTCTTTCCGTTGGAAGGACAACAGTACTTCTTCAAGACTGCATGGAAATCCACTACTTCTGTGTGCATTTTCTTTTACTGCTCAGACTTTGAGAAAAACACTGCTATGTTATGTACGATCAGGACTGTCTTTATAAACTGTGAGAAAATTTTAGCTTTTGACCAACATTGTATCAATAAGAGTGTGCATTTGATTTCTTTGTTATTGTAATTATGAAAAATTTTATCAAATCATTATTGGCCACTGCCCAAAAAAAAATTTTGTAAAATTTTTTGTGGGGAGCATGGAGCTATGTAAGTAGGCTGTTTATGTTTTCTTATTGGCAACGTTACGTAGCGCTCAATATGAAAATCAGTGGCTGTGCTGTGTGCAGTCTGTGGCTAGTTTGCATTGTTGTCTGCCATTGTAGTGTTGGGCAGCGGCAGCTGGCTGTGAACAGCGCGTAGCGTTGAGCAGTTGAAGGTGAGCCGCCAGCAGTGGTGGATGTGGGGAGAGAGATGGCGGAGTTTTGAAATTTGTCATGAACTGATATATATTATGACTTGTGATGATATTAAGGTAAATACATTGTTTGCTCTCTATTAATATCTTTCATTTGCTAACTACCCCTATCAGTAGTTAGTGCCTTCAGTAGTTTGAATCTTTTATTTAGCTGGCAGTAGTGGCGCTCGCTGTATTGCAGTAGCTTGAGCAGCGAAGATTTTTGTGAGGTAAGTGATTTGTGAAAGGTATAGTTTAATGTTTGTCAGGGCCATTCTTTAGTAGGGAATTTTGAAAGTCAGATTGCGTTGCGCTAAAAATATTGTGTGTCAGGTTAAGCACAGTCCTGTATAATTGTTCAAAGGGGACGTGTCAACTTGATGCAGCGAAATAAGACATATGTCACATCTACAATTAGTGTTACATGCTATGAAATGGTATAAAAACAGTGTAATGTCTCTTGCAGCGGTCTCTCCGCGATATTTTCAGAAATTTTTTATAAATTATATAACTCAGTACATATCTTGAAATATCGCTTCTTATCTTACCGATTCCTAAACTTTAATATACGATGATTGTCAATGCAAAGTAGCTTCAAGCCCTATTATTCCTTGGAGCGTCCATTTACTCCATAGAATAGCTTCTCTGCTATCTATGTTTTCTCTTATGAAAAGAGGGATTCAGATATTGCCGATTAGCCGTGAAAGAACGAAGATGTATATGTATGTATTGTTGAGCTAGTCGCCATCTTGATGAGATTCTGTATGAGAGTTAATTTAATACATGAACTAAACTGAAGTAAGTGTGTTCGCGTATTATTTAACTGATTATTATTGACAGTGTCTGCTTACTACGCTGTGTTGCACGGGATCAGTGGGGAACGTCTGATTTACACTGGACGAACCTGTCGTTTTGTGCGCTCCAGATATCCAGTTTATTACTTCCAATAAATGGGCTAACACGGTCTTACCAGCAGATCTCCGGTCTTCCCCATGTGATCACCGAAAGTTAATAATTATTACAAATGTTTTCAGGAGATCGGCTGACAATTTTCGTCGCACCGAGACTTCGAAATTGCTTCACTGCCTATGGAACTTAAGTTAAGCTCAATATTGAACTGTGTGAATGTGATAAGCCCGCTTTGTGAATGAAGATTCCCTTAATATACGCATGTTTTTTACTATCCTGATCAGTGAAGGTAAATCAGGCCGGTGTGAGAGAGGTTATTAAATTTTAGATCCCACAAAAAATATTAAAACAGCTACACAGAGAATAACATTTTCGGACTGATTCGATTTAGTGTCGGAGAACCTTAATTTACTTCTACTATGTATATGTATCTCGTCTTCACCTCCTTGTGTGATACAGGATCCGATTCTGTGTCTCTGTCTGTGTCTGTGTCTATGTCGTTACTACGTACTGTCTTATTCTAGCTACAGTCTCGCCTGTTTGTTCAAAAAATGGTTCAAATGGCTCTGAGCACTACGGGACTTAACTGCTGAGGTCATCAGTCCCCTAGAACTTAGAACTACTTAAACCTAACCAACCTAAGGACATCACAAATCACCCAGTCATCACGAGGCAGAGAAAATCCCTGACCCCGCCGGCAATCCGCCTGTTTGTACGCCGCATATAGTCCTCCCGACACTTCGTCTGCGATATTGTTGATATCTCCTTGAGCAGTGTATTGACTCGTGCTACACCTTGTATTTAGATTGCTTTGGTTTTCCTTTTCTTCCCCTGACATGTTTGTTTGATATGTTGTCTGTCATTAAGTGGCTCCTCGGTTTTCTTTTTCCCTCTGCTATCGATATCTGCGTGTTTGCTTCCGGGAAACTGCTATGGAGGACGTGAGATCTTTGACTGGTGGTAACTTCGTGTGGTGGCGCGGAAGTAGGGGTGTGGCTCGCCAGCGCGGACCAGGCGTGGTCGGCTGTACCGAGTCGCCACGTGGTGTGTGTCGGCTGTGTGTAGCGAGCGGTCGACTCGACGGAAGAGCTCCCTGCTTGTTGGTTGTACACAGAATCGCCCCACGAGTAGATGCTGTTCATTTCAAAAAAATGCTTCAAATGGCTCTGAGCACTATGGGACTGAACATTTGTGGTCATTAGTCCCCTAGAACTTAGAACTACTTAAACCGAACTAACCTAAGGACACCACACACATCCATGCCCGAGGCAGGATTCGAACCTGCGACCGTAGCGGTCACGCGATTCTAGACTGAAGCGCCTAGAACCGCACGGCTACACCGGCCCGCGATAATGATAAGAAGTAAGATACATAAGAAGTTGTGGATGTATTTTAAATTAAAATAAAATGTGTATTTGATGGAACAAACGAGAGCTGGAAAATTGGCTTAAATATGATTTGACAGTTCTTCCCTTTTGTACCTTCTGCATGTATGCTTACTCCTGTTAAAAATGTGTTGTCTTGACAGTGGTAATACTTAATTTAATGTACTCATTAGGTTGTAATGTGTTTCCGAACTTAAGGTAACAGTGGAGATTGGGAGTTGATTTGAAATCTCATAATCAGCTGCAGCAAGTGCGAGCGCTTGGTAAAACTTCGACCCAGTCACACCTGAAATAAGACATATATCACATCTACAGATAGTGGTACATGCTATGAAATGGTATAAAAAACAGCTACACAGAGAATAACATTTTCGGACTGATTCGCTTTAGTGTTAGAGAACCTTAATTTACTTATACCATGTTTGTGTGTTTATCTCGTCTTCACCTCCTTGTGTGATACAGGATCCGATTCTGTGTCTCTGTCTGTGTCTGTTTCTTTACTACGTACTGGCGATCTGACCGACGTGGAGCCTGTCTTTTTCTAGTAGCGTATAGTCTCGCCTGTTTGTATGCCGCATATAGTGTTCCCGACACTACGTCTGCGATATTGTTGATATCTCCTGGTATCCTGAACTCGGTCTTGTGTGTCCTTTGGCATCGCCGATGAGCACTATGTGCACAGATGTGCCATCTACATCTACATTTATACTCCGCAAGCCACCCAACGGTGTGTGGCGGGGGGCACTTTACGTGCCACTGTCATTACCTCCGTTTCCTGTTCCAGTCGCGTATGGTTCGCGGGAAGAACGACTGTCTGAAAGCCTCCGTGCGCGCTCTAATCTCTCTAATTTTACATTCGTGATCTCCTCGGGAGGTATAAGTAGGGGGAAGCAATATATTCGATACCTCATCCAGAAACGCACCCTCTCGAAACCTGGCGAGCAAGCTACACCGCGATGCAGAGCGCCTCGCTTGCAGAGTCAGCCACTTTGTTAAACATCTCCGTAACGCTATCACGGTTACCAAATAACCCTGTGACGAAACGCGCCGCTCTTCTTTGGATCTTATCTATCTCCTCCGTCAACCCGATCTGGTACGGATCCCACACTGATGAGCAATACTCAAGTATAGGTCGAACGACTGTTTTGTAAGCCACCTCCTTTGTTGATGGACTACATTTTCTAAGGACTCTCCCAATGAATCTCAACCTGGTACCCGCCTTACCAACAATTAATTTTATATGATCATTCCACTTCAAATCGTTCCGCACGCATACTCCCAGATATTTTACAGAAGTAACTGCTACCAGTGTTCGTTCCGCTATCATATAATCATACAATAAAGGATCCTTCTTTCTATGTATTCGCAATACATTACATTTGTCTACGTCAAGGGTCAGTTGCCACTCCCTGCACCAAGTGCCTATCCGCTGCAGATCTTCCTGCATTTCGCTACAATTTTCTAATGCTGCAAATTCTCTGTATACTACAGCATAATCCGCGAATAGTCGCATGGAACTTCCGACACTACCTACTAGGTCATTTATATATATTGTGAAAAGCAATGGTCCCATAACACTCCCCTGTGGCACACCAGAAGCTACTTTATCGTCTGTAGACGTCTCTCCATTCTCGCGATAGGCATGAGTGTGAGTCTGTTTTAGGCCAATCGTGGGGAGATGCACGGGATAGGTTCCGTGGCCCGTGAGAATGTGCACCTTCCTGCGTGTTGGATTTATGTACTTGAAGTTCATCCGCTGGAGAAGAAATAGTAAACTCGTCTTTCCTTATCAGTTGTGTTCTGTTCTGTCTGCCATGTATCAATTCTCCACTTGTTTAATTTCCGTCTGTGGGTTACGTCTTGTCCAGTTATTTCTCTTATTGCGTCGCGTCTTTCCCCTTCAGCGAGTAGGCCGCTGCTCTGTGGCGGAATGTGTTATCTGCAGGGAAGACTCACAGCCCCCGAAATTCTGACAAGGGAACCTCCCCATCGCACCCCCCCTCAGATTTAGTTATAAGTTGGCACTGTGGATAGGCTTTGAAAAACTGACCACAGATCAATCGAGAAAACAGGAGGAAGTTGTGTGGAACTATGAACAAAATAAGCAAAATATACAAACTGAGTAGTCCATGCGCAACATAGGCAACATCGAGGATTATGTGAGCTCACGAGCGCCGTGGTCCCGTGGTTAGCGTGAGTATCTGCGGAACGGGAGGTCCTTGGTTCAAGTCTTCCCTCGAGTGAAAAGTTTAATTTTTTATTTTCAGACAATTATTATCTGTCCGTCCGTCCGTCCGATGCGAGGTAACTGCGCCGACTGTGAAACTGTTGCATTCATTTGTTGCAGTTTATGTGACAAACTCTTATGTTTTCATCACTTTTTTGGGAGTGGTTTTCACATCCACAAGAAAACCTAAATCGGGCAAGGTAGAAGAATCTTTTTACCCATTCGCTAAGTGTACAAGTTAGGTGGGTCGACAACATATTCCTGTCATATGACGCACATGCCGTCACCAGTGTCGTATGTAATATATCAGACGTGTTTTCCTGTGGAGGAATCGGTTGACCTATGACCTTGCGATCAAATGCTTTCGGTTCCCATTGGAGAGGCACGTCCTTTCGTCTACTAATCGCACGGTTTTGCGGTGCGGTCGCAAAACACAGACACTAACCTTATTGCAGTGAACACAGATGTCAATGAACGAACGGACAGATCATAACTTTGCGAAAATAAAGAAGACTCGAACCAAGAACCTCCCGTTCCGCAACTGCTCACGCTAACCACGGGACCACTTTTTTTTGTGTCATTTTGTTCGTTTTTGTTCGTTGTATTTGCTTGGTGCGGACGTCGCAAGAAACCCGTTTCAGTTCGTTGTTTGATCCATTAACTCAGTTTTTTTATTACAGAGGGAAACGAACACTCTGACCGAACACGCTGAGTTACCGTGCCGGCAACCACGGCGCCCCTGAGCTCATACTTTGTTGCCTGATGTTGCCTATGTTACGCATGGACTACTCAGTTTGTATATTTTGCTTATGTTTTTCATAGTTCCACACAACTTCTTCCTGTTTTCACTATTGATCTGTTTTTCAAGGCCTATCCACTGTGCCAACTTATAACTAAATCTAGGAGGGGTGCGATGGGGAAGTTCCCTTGTGAGTAGAACACTGCTCTGGCCGCGGCTCACAATGGCTTTATGCGTACCTAAGCACAACGGAAGTGCACAAGGCTAGCCGAAAAACAAGTTGACTCAAAGAGTCCTGTGTAATACGTCCTCGTTGTGTGCAGGGGTAGTCTGTATCTCACACTGCACACTCTTGCAAGTTTATGCACGAGTTTCCTCGCTTTGTTAATTGTCAGCTTGGCGTTTTCGTTAAAGCGTAAATGTTCGACAATATAAATGCCAAAGTACCTTGTCGTAGCTCCTATCCAGAGAGTGGCAAACCAGAAATTATCCCATTCTATAACGTAACAAAAGGCGGTGTGGATTCCCTGGATAAAAAATGTGCACCTTACACTGCAAGCCAAAGCATAAGGAGATGGCGCGCAGCAACTTTTTTAGCACTGGTGGATACTGCCTGCGCAGTAAAGGCTTGTCGCCTATACCAGTCTTTCAAGAAGACTCCAGACATAACACGTCTTGACTTCATGAGACCCTTAGCAAAGGCTCCAACATATCCCCTTATCATCACCATCAGTGTTCTGCCTAAAGGCAGGTTTTCACATGGTCGTTCTCCAGGCTGTCCGGTCTTCTGCCATCCTCTTCAGGTCTGCATAATTTCCTCTTCCCTTTATGTCGTCTATCGTCTTGTATCTCCTTCTTCCTCTCAGTCTTCTCCCATAAACCAATCCTGCCAAAGCATCTACTAGCAAGCACTCCCTTCTCAATGAATGTCCCAACCAGTTCTTTTTCCTTTCTCTCACGACCTTCAGCAGACATGTTCTCTCACCAATTATTTCCAATACACTTTCATTACTCACTCTTTCCATCCAGCTTATCCTCTCCATTCTCCTCCACATCAACGTCTCAAATGCTTCTAACCTTTTTTCATCCTCTCTTCTCAGCGTCCATGTTACTGCCCCATATAGTGCCACACTCCAGACAAAACATTTGCCAAGCCTTTTCCTTAGTCCTTTATCTAATTTGCCACATAAGAGTCTCCTCTTTCTGTTGAGTGCCTCCTTCGCTATGGCAGTTCGAGTTTTCACCTCCTGGTGACATCTCAAGTCTTCAGTTATTGTGCTTCCGAGATATTTAAATTCACTTACTTGGCTAATGGTAGATTGTCCTATTTTAATATTAGACAGTCTGCGTCTTGTACTGATGACCATACTCTTTGTTTTTGCTGTGCTTACTTGCGTCCCATATTCCACACAAGCTTCATTCAGATCTTTGAGCATGTTATTCACTGTCCGCTCACTTTCTGCCACTAATACCATGTCATCAGCAAATCTTATACATTCTATTCTCTTTCCACCAATACATATTCCTCTTTTCCCATCTAAGCTTTTCGCAATAATCTCTTCAAGGTTGTAACCTATCCATAAAAATATTTAAATTAAAATATGAACCATGTGTAAACTCCCCACGGAAATAATAATAAAAATGAATTTTTAAATATTGTTTAACCTACGAACAAAACCAGCTCCGATTTATTATCTCCGTGCAGAAATGCATTCACATTTAATGTACCCACAAAATTCTTTTCTCATTTAATGTTAAGTTCGAAACAGAAAAATTCCTAAACACCAAAATAATAAAAAAGTTCAGTAACCTGGTAAATTTTATGTCGACAGCAGCGCTGCGCCACGGCCCTGTACTCTGAATAAAAAAACAAAAAAAATTCCTAGCTCAGTAAAAACTGCGAATATATCTGCTCTTACCTAAAAAAATTTCGGCACAGCTTCGTGCAATGCTGGCCTATATTTTTTGCGATTATTGAAAGGAATGATCATGCATTGGATATATTCTTTAAATTCGTGCTTCTTTTTTTAAAAAATTACTTTATATTATAAAAATTATTATTGGGGCATTTTTTAAAAGAAATTGGATGACAGTTAACATACATTACTAGATATGCGCAAGGCTGCTTCTTTACCTTCTACAATAATACTCATCCTCCAGAGTCCCGACCAGAGCAGACCGCACACAAGCGCAGACAAGTGCAGACACGCGCCGACTACCGCAGACTGCTGTAGACTAATGCAGACTGATGCCGACTAGCGACAAGCAACAACTAACTACATACTGCTCTCTGGTCAGAGACTCTCCTAAGTCTTGCCTGTTGCAGGCAGCGCATATAGCGCATACCTCTTACAAGGTATACGTTAAACAACAGTGGGGAAAGGCAACAACCTTGTCTAACACCTCGTACAATGCTGCTCCTTTCTGACATTACATTTCCAATCCTTATCCCTACTTTCTGGTCTAAATATAGATTCTGTATCAGTCATCTCTCTTTCCAATCCACTCCTTTCCTCTTCAAAATATCCATCAGCTTGTTCCACTGAACTCTGTCAGAAGCCTTTTCTAAATCTACAAAAACAGCGAAGATTTCTCTACCTTTTTCCATATATCTTTCCCCTATAGTTCTTAGCAGGCCAATAGCATCTCTTTTTTCTTTTCCTCTTCTAAATCCGAACTGCTCCTCTGCAATCCCTCTATCCAGCTTGCCATATAACCTTCTATTGTACACTCTCAGCAAGACATTAGCTGCATGAGAAATTAGACTGAAATTAGACTGAAACACTAAAAAATGTGAAGGGCACCGGACCATATCCCCTTATGACGCACCGATTGCAGATAAGAAGTCTTACAAAGGAACTTACTGTTTCAATCAGACCCAAACTGCAGATACCAGATGAAGAACGTTCCCAACTTCACGCTCCTGAGGACCCTGTTGAAAAAAGAAAAACCTCTAACTTTTGCTCTCCGAAACAGAAGGGGAAGACTAAATATCCTTGTCAACAGTGTCGACGTGCAGTACGTCTTGAATAAATGTGTAAAATGTGCTTTGAAACGAAAAAGAAGCGTGTCTTTATTCAGTCAGTCATGGACTTCCGTGTAAAGTGCCCGTTTTTTCTCAGTATGTGATACACTGAAGAGCCAAAGAAACTGGTACAGCTGCTTAATATCGTGTAGCATCCCACGGAAACGCAGAAGTGCCACAACACGACGTGGCATGGACTCTGCTGATGTCTGTAGTAGCTCTGGAGGGAACTGACACCGTGAACCCTGCAGGGCTGTCCATAAATCCGTAAGAGTACGAGGGAGTGGAGATCTCTTCTGAACAGCACGTTGCAAGGCATCACAGATACACTCAATAATGTTTATGTTTAGTGGCCAGCGGAAGTGTATAAACTCATAAGAGTGTTCCTGGGACTACTCTACAGCTATTATGGACGTGTGGGGTGTCGCATTGTCCTGCTGGAATTGCCCAAGAGCGCTGGAATGCACAATGGAAGTCAATGGATGCAGGTGATCAGACGGGATGCTTATACACGTCCAACCCATCAGATTCGTATCTAGACGTATCAGGAGTCCCATATCATTCAAAATGCACGCGCCCCACACCACTATAGAGCCTCCACCAGTTTGAACAGTCCCTTGCTGACATGCAGGGTCCACGGATTCACGAGGTTGCATCCGTACCCGTACACGTCCATCCGTTCGATACTATTCGAAACGAGACTCGTCCGACCAGGCAACGCGTTTCCAGTCATCAACAGTCCAATGTCGGTGTTGATGGGCCCAGACGAGTGTCGTGCAGTCATAAAGGATACACGACTGGGCCTCCGGCTCCGAAAGCCCATATCGGTGATGTTTCGTTGAATGGTTCGCACGCTGGCGCTTGTTGATGGCCCAGCATTGACATCTGCAGCAATTTGCGGAAGGGTTGTACTTGTGTCACGTTGAACGATCCTCTTCAGTCGTCGTTTCTCCCATTATTGCAGCACCTTTTTCCGGCTGCAGCGATGTAGGAGATTTGATGTTTCACCGGATTCCTGATGTTCACGTTAGGTTCGTGAAATTGTCGAAGGGGAAAATGCCCACTTCATCGCTGTCTCGGAGGTGCTGTGTCCCATCGCTCGAGCGCCGCTCATACTCACTCAAATCTTTAGAACATGCAACCCATCTAACAACTGCGCCACATTCTTGTAGTCTTATGTAGGTGTTGCCGACTGCAGCGCCGTAATCTGCTTGTTTGGACATCTCTGTATTTGAATACGCATGCCTATACGTGTCTTTGGTGTGTCAGTGCATTTGCACTTTTGGCAATTAAATAGTTTTCAGCAAAGATGGCTCTTATTTATCCGAAATAAACTTCGGAGGTCTGACAGACCACTGCATGTTGTTTACGTGAGAAATATTAGACTGGAAACTTCCTGGCAGATTGAAACCGTGTGTTGGTAGAGCAGTTGCCCTCGAAAGACTTAGGCCCCGAGTTCGAGTCTCGGTCCGGCACGCAGATTTAATCTGTCAGGATGTTCCTTATCAGCGCAAACTCCGGTGCAGTGTGAAAATTTATTTGTGGAAATATTAGACATGTTGGTGTTGTTGTTGTTGTTATGGTCTTGAGTCAAGAGATTTGTTTGATGCAGTTCTCCATGCTACTCTATCCTGTGCAAGCCCCTTCATCTCCTAGTAACAACTGTAACCTACATCCTTCAGAATCTGCTTAGTGTATTCATCTTTTGGTATCCCTCTACGATATTTACCCTCTATGCTTCCCTCCAGTACTAAATTAGTTATCCCTTGATGCCTCAGAACATGTCCTACCAACCGGTCCCTTCTTCTAGTCAAGTTGTGCCACAAAGTTCTCTTCTCCCTAACCCTATTCAATACCTCCTCATTTGTTATGTGATCTACCCATCTAATCTTCAGCATTCTTCTGTAGCACAACATTTCGAAAGCTTCTGTACTCTTCTTGTCTAAGCTGTTCATCGTCCATGTTTCACTTCCATACATGGCTACACTCCGTACAAATACTTTCAGAAAAGACTTCCTGACCCGGTGTCAACAAATTTCTCTTCTTCAGAAACGCCTTTCTTGCCACTGCCAGTCGACATTTTATATCCTCTATACTTCGACCATCATCAGTTATTTTGCTCCCCAAATAGGAAAACTCGTCTACTACTTCAAGTGTCTCGTTTCCTTATCGAATTCCCTCAGGATCACCTGATATAATTCGACTACATTCGATTAACTTCATTTTGTTTTTGTTGATGTTCATCTTATATCCTTCTTGCAAGACACTGTCCGTTCCGTTCAGCTGCTCTTCCGGGTCCTTTGCTGTTTCTGACAGAATTACTGTAGTGGACTGGCCCGACAGCCAATCCACTATGACGGGTAGCCGAAAGGCACGCGTTTAAGCTCACGCAGTCTGGCGTGAGGTCTGGAACAGGTCAGAGAAATAAGACTAGCAAAATAGGTGGTAACTGGTAGAATACTTAACTTTAATCCATAAGTGGTGTACATCGGTCTCACGGTACAGGCATCACAAGTTAAATATCTATTGATAATGGCGCCTTGCTAGGTCGTAGCAAATGACGTAGCTGAAGGCTATGCTAACTATCGTCTCGACAAATGAGAGCGTATTTGTCAGTGAACCTTTCCTAGCAAAGTCGGCTGTACAACTGGGGCGAGTGCTAGGGAGTCTCTCTAGACCTGCCGTGTGGCGGCGCTCGGTCTGCTATCACTGACAGTGGCGACACGCGGCTCCGACGTATACTAACAGACCGCGGCCGATTTAAAGGCTACCACCTAGCAAGTGTGGTGTCTGACGGTGACACCACAATTACAATGTCAATGGGAAACCTGAAAGTTTTTCTTTCTTCTCCATGGGCTTTGATTCGAACGCTAAATTTTTCTTTTGTTTCCTTTACTGCTTGCTCAATACACAGATTGAATAAGATCGGGGAGAGGCTACAACCCTGTCTCACTCCCTTCTCAATCACTGCTTGCCTTCTGTTCCCTTGACTCTTATAACTGCCATCCGGTTTCTATACAAAATGTAAATAGCCTTTCGCTCCCTGTATTTTATCCCTGCCACCATTTGGAAGAGAGTATTCCAGTCAACATTGTCAAAAGCTTTCTCTAAGTCTACAATTGCTAGAAACGTAGGTTTGCCTTTCCTTAACCTATCTTCTAAAATACGTCGTAGGGTCGGTAATGCCTCAGGTGTTCGAACATTTCTACGGAATCCAAACTGATCTTCCATGAGGTTGGCTTCTATCAGTTTTTCCATTCTTCTGTAACGAATTCACATTAGTATTTTGAAACCGTTACTAATTAAACCGATAATTCGGTAATTTTCATACCTGTCAACACCTGCCTTGTTTGGAATTGGAATTATTATATTTTTCTTGAAGTCTGAGGGTATTTCGCCTGTCTCATATCTGTTGCTCACCAGATGGTAGAGTTTTGTCATGGCTGGCTCCTCCAAGGCTATCAGTATTTGACATGTTAGTTGCGGGTTAATGTGAGTGGTTTGCTCTTCCGGAAAAAAAAAGTCGCGTGACTAGGGCCTCCCGTAGGGTAGACCGTTCGCCGGGTGGAAGTCTTTCGATTTGACGCCACTTCGGCGACTTGCGCGTCGATGGGGATGAAATGATGATGATGATTAGGACAACACAACACCCAGTCTCAGAGCGGAGAAAATCGCCGACCCAGCCGGGAATCGAAGTCGGGCTCTTAGGATTGACTCTATGTCGCGCTGACCACTTTTGTTTTTTCTTTTTTTATCTATAAGTTTAGAAAGCACGACGATTACACTTTTTTTTCATTATCGTTCGTTGTAATTGGTCGTAATGGACGTTACATGACAGCTGTTGAAGTTCCTTGTTGATCCGTTGTCTCGGTGTTTTTGTTACAGAGACCAGCTGGCTCTCTGGCCGAACACGCTGAGCTACCGCGCCGGCAGCATTCAGCGGGCTGCCCTTCCGGCGGAATCAGCGAGTAAACTAATGATGCAAACGTCTTTTATTCGTTTATTTGAGCCAGGCAGGTGGACAGTTCGGTCGTCGTAGTCAGCGAGACACGGGCAACTGCTTAACCTCAGACCGACACCGCCACAAGGATACCAGCACGCGGCGAAGCAGGAACGCGTCAGCACGTCGAGTCCGTAGTTAAGGTTCCTGTAAGCTGCCTCGGGGCCTTCAGACCCAGGGACGGATTACCGTCAAGTATATTTGGAACACCTTCTTCCTAGGATCACAAATTTCGGAGTACACACAAACAGTTTGTGTGTGGTTCGGAATGTGCTCGTAGCGTTTGACGCGCGACAAGTATTTACGCGTCCATGGCGTCTGTGGCGGCCCCTAATGAGCGGCCGCGGCCAGCGTGTGGTGACGCGCCGCCTGTCATCGCCTCGTCCGCACTTCTTCAGCAGCAGACCATCTGGCCTGATAATGCAAACGGATTCCACAGCTGCTGTCCCCTTTGCAAGTCTGCCTACCGAAGAAACTCCCCAGCCGATTACTCAATGAAATTTTCTCGTATTATAGGATGGTTGTAGTTGAAATTTCATTGCTTCAATAGGGATGGCGATTATCGCTGAAAGAACAGGTTTTCTGTTATATATATATTTTTTTATTCCAGCTTAAGTGACCTGTTAAAACCGCTCAAAATAACCGGTCTGAAGAACCCGATTTTCTGCTTCTTTTTCTGTTCCTGAAGCGCCAAACAGACTGGTACAGGCAAGTATATTCAAATACGGAGACATGGGAAGAGGTAGAATACGGCACTGCGACAACAAGTGTCTGGCGCGTTTGTTAGATCACTTACTCCTCTTACAATGGCAGGTTATCAAGATTTAAGTGAGCTCGAACGTGGTGTTACGGTCAGCACACTCGCGATGGGACACAGCATCTCCGATGTAGCGATGAAGTGGCGATTTTCCCGTACGACCATTTCACGAGTGTACCGTGAATATCACGGATCCGGTAAAACAACAACTCCGTTAGCCGCTCGCTGTGGCCGAGCGGTTCTAGACGCTTCAGTGTGGAACCGCGCGACCTCCACGGTCGCAGGTTCGAATCCTGCCTCGGGCATGGATGTGTGTGATGTCCTTAGGTTAGTTAGGTTTAAGTAGTTCTACGTTCTAGGGGATTGATGACCTCAGATGTTAAGTCCCCTAGTGCTCAGAGACGTTTGAACCATTTTTCAACTATGCGGCTGGAAAAAGATCCCGCAAGAACGTGACCGACGACGACTGAAGAGAATCGTTCAACGTGACAGAAGTGCAACCCTTCACCCGCACATTGCTGCAGATTTCAATGTTGGGCCATCAACCAGTGTCAGCGTGCCAACCATTCAACGAAACATCATCAATTCGGGCTTTCGGAGCCGAAGGCCCACTTGTGTACCCTCGATGACTGCACAACACAAAGCTTTACACCTCGCCTGGGCCCGTCAACACCGACACTGGACTGCTGATGACTGGAAACACGTTGCCCGGTCGGAGTCTCGTTTCAAATCGCATCGAGCCGCTGGACGTGTACAGGCATGGAGGCAGCCTCACGAATCCGTGGACTCTGCATGGCATCAGGGGGATGTTCAAGCTGGCGGAGGCTCTGAAATAGTGTGCGGCGTGTGCAGTTGGAGTGATATGGGGCACCTGATACGTCTAGATACGACTCTGACAGGTGACACGTACGTAAGCATCCTGTCTGATCACCTGCATCCACTCGTGTCCACTGTGCATTGCGTCGGACTCGCGCAATTCCAACAGGACAATGCGATACACCACATGTCCAGTATTGCTACAGAGTGACTCGAGGAACAGACTTCAGACTTTAAAAACTTCCGCTGGCCATCAAAACTTCCCAAGGATGAACATTATTGAGGATATCTGGGATGCGTTGCAACCTTCTATTCAGAAGAGATCTTCTCCACCCCGTACTCTTACGGATTCATGGACAGCCCTGCAGAATTCCCTCCAGCACTACTCCAGACAGTAGTCGAGTCTACACCGAGTCTTGTTGCGGCACTTCGGCGTGCTCACGCGGGCCCTGCACGATATTAGGGAGGTGTACCAGTTTCTTTGGCTCTGCAGTGTAATTACTATAATAAACATAGATATTGAACAAACATTCGAAAATTACGACTTCCTAGTTTGAAGATACATAGACTCACTATATTAAATTAAATGCACAAATAGAAGAAAGTCCGTCCATTCTTCGCTGCTTTCCTCGAGAAGTTATAGCTGGTTGAATATTACAAAAAAATCACCAGCCTTGTCCTATTGATTCTAATTTTTTGACTCTCTGCTCAAAAATCATCTTGCAATCGGGGATCATACCAGTACTTGGACAATACGAGCAGTCAGTGCTGAAAGCTAAAACAGAGGCTGAAGAAGCCTGTTTTTCGTGTTAATTTGTCCCTTTTCAACGGCTACACGCACATAGAGTCTTGTCGTCTTGATATCTATTTCTGTTGTCAGTCGAATGAGCTACTAACTTTTAAATGTTCTCATTATACTGCGTGACAAGTCTGTTGTGGTTTCTCTCGTTTTTTAATCTTTTAAAGGAAATGCAGCATTCTACTTCTTTCATGACGCCCTTCGTAAAATACTTCGAGACTGGGGATGGCGCCATTTGTAATACAGCTGTTGCCCGGCCGCTAGAGTGGGAAAGTACCACGTGGAACAGACCGGCCGAGTCGTGTGCACGCGTACACGCCACGTGGCAAACAGGTACATTGTTACATTAGCAATGCTGCACAAATTATTATGCTATGCGTTTGTTGCTGCTTTCTGTAGGCATTGTTATAAAATAATGGCAGATCGCTTTTTCTGTTTCCTATAATAACGCAAGATTTCGAAGCAGTGCAAATATTATAAATAAAAATTACTCGTTGTTTAAAAAAGGTTCATTTGAAAACGAAAAATTTCAGCACTACTGGTAAAGGTACCAGATCCCAGAACTAAAAGTGATACACAACATAGAAAATCTATCTCTGAATGACATAAGTTAGCCCTGATTGAATTAAAAAAAAAAAATCGAAATATTTAGTCCTGCCTCTATTCTGCGCACATATAGACAACGCGTTGCAGTACTGTTCTGTCTTGCGCGTCGCTATATTAAAGCTGCAAATTACTGTGTCTACACAGGTACACTCGTGAGCTGTAATGAGTTCTCTGTTAGTTGCAAATCGAATTATTTTCGGTAGACACTTGTTTTCTTTTCTACTTCTGAAAAAAAAAAACCACGATCAATTAAAAATTGTAAGGGAATGATAGGTCATAAATGAAATATGGGCATAAATGACAACACTAACTTTTTTTTGTGTATTGTGAAAAAATGCTCATGGGTGATTTTAAAATTGGTGAACGCCGTACCATCCAAACAATACACTTCCCTATCTTTCAAATTTAGCAACGCTCAGTACAATAACCAAGATAAATCTACATCTACATCTACATACACACTCCGCAATCCACCATACGGTGCGTGGCGGAGGGTACCTCGTACCACAACTAGCATCTTCTCTCCCTGTTCCACTTCCAAACAGAACTAGGGAAATTGACTGCCTATATGCCTCTGTAAGAGCCCTAATCTCTCTTATCTTATCTTTGTGGTCTTTTCACGAAATGTAAGTTGGTGGCAGTAAAATTGCACTGCAGTCAGCCTGAAATGCTGATTCTCTAAATTTCCTCAGTAGCGATTCACGAAAAGAACGCCTCCTTTCCTCTAGAGACTCCCACCCGAGTTCCTGAAGCATTTCCGTAACACTCGCGTGATGATCAAACCTACCAGTAACGAATCTAGCAGCCCGCCTCTGAATTGCTTCTATGTCCTCCCTCAATCCGACCTGATAGGGATCCCAAACGCTCGAGCAGTACTCGAGAATAGGTCGTGGTTTATAAGCGGTCACCTTTACAGATGAACTACATCTTCCCAAATTCTACCAATGAACCGAAGACGACTATCCGCCTTCCCCACAACTGCCATTACATGCTTGTCCCACTTCATATCGCTCTGCAATGTTACGCCCAAATGTTTAATCGACGTGACTGTGTCAAGCGCTACACTACTAATGGAGTATTCAAACATTACGGGATACTTTTTCCTATTCATCTGCATTAATTTATCTATATTTAGGGTTAGCTGCCACACCTTCCCGTACACCACAGCATCATCAGCAAACAGCCGCACATTGCTATCCACCCTATCCAAAAGATCATTTATGTAGATAGAAAACAACAGCGGACCTACCACACTTCCCTGGGGCACTCCAGATGATACCCTCACCTCCGATGAACACTCACCATCGAGGACAACGTACTGCGTTCTGTTACTTAAGAAATCTTCGAGCCACCCACATACTTGGCAACCAATCCCATATGCTCGTACCTTAGTTAGGAGTCTGCAGTGGGGCACCGAGTCAAACGCTTTCCGGATGTCAAGGAATATGGCATCCGTCTGATACCCTTTATCCATGGTTCGCGAGATATCATGTGAAAAAAGGGCGAGTTGCACTTCGCAGGAGCGATGCTTTCTAAAGCCGTGCTGATGCATGAACAGCAACTTCTCTGTCTCAAGGAAATTCATTATATTCGAACTGAGAATATGTTCGAGAATCCTGCAACAAACCAATGTTAAGGATACTGAACTGTAATTTTGAGGATTCGTCCTTCTACCATTCTTATATACAGGCGCCACCTGCGCTTTTTTCCAGTCGCTCGGGACTTTACGTTCGGCAAGAGATTCGCGACAAATGCAAGTTGAGTAAGGAGCCAATGCAGTAGAGTACTCTCTGTAAAACCGAATTGGAATCCCATCAGGACCTGGCGATTTATTTATTTTCGACCCATTGAAACACGTATGTTGTGTGGCGGCGATGGCGAGGCATTGCAGAGTCTCTGACCAGAGAGCTATTTGTCGTTCCTAGTCTGCGCTTGACCGCGCGAGAGTGCGGTTGCGATCGAGTTGCGAGAGAGTTTAGTTGTGTGTGAGGAGTCGGCGGGCGTCGACATGGCACTCTGGTCAAGATTCAGGACGAGGTATATTTTTTAAATAAGGTAATGAAGCAGCATTGCGCACATCTGATAATGTAATGTAAATTAACTGTAACTAATTTGTTCAAGAATCGACCCAATAATAATTTTGTTTTCAAACCAACAATTTTTAACAAAGAGTCCTTTAATGAAAGAAATATTTCCCTTGCTATTCCTTAAAGAAAAGTTTCCCTTAAATTCAAAATTTTTGCAATGAATTTCCTCCAAGCTATGGCGAAAAATAAGAGCAGATGCACTTTTACTAAGGTAAGAATTACAGTTTAATTAATGAACAGGGCCTAAGATCGACATTTCGGTCTATTTGTGTTTTCATTGTCACAGAGATTTTATTATCACTGAATTGACTTTCACATTTTTGTGGGCAACTTATACCTGGGTCAGATTGCTAATTTTCATTTAATTGTCATTGTCTTTAAAGTTAATTGCTGTGAGGTTACACTTAGCTCTATGTCTATTCACATTTAAAATATTATTATAAAAATTTCCGTGGGAAGGTTACACTTAGCTCTATTCCCATTAACATTTTTTAAATATTGCCCTTCCTAATTTTTGCGGGGAGGTTACACTTGGCGACACCCGGTCCAGGATCGTATTTCGTTGAGAATCTTCTGAAACGTAGCCAGATATCTGCTCTTATTTGCTTAAATATAATTAGCATTTGGCGCAACGCTTTTACTAATTTTATGACTTTCTTTCCTCAGATCATCGGCAATTGGTTGCTCTGTTGTATTTGTGTGTTGCTTTTGCATTGTGCTTATTTGTTTTGTGAATAATTGTGACTATTGTAAAAATGCCGCGAAAGACTGTGAATAGTGTATCGCGAGGTATTATGAATGAATTTACCGACTTAAACAACGTAACCGATAGTAATTGTGACACGCAGTGTAATGATGACAATCCTGCGTTCACCGACAATCAGTGCGTTCCAGCCACTAAAGATGATTTTTGTCTTAATGATGAACAAACGAACTCGGTTATGTCCTCTGTTGATTTGACGACAACTGATGACGCGGGGCGTTCTGTTGTAATGAGCGCTGCCCAGCTTAACACACCCGGTTTGGAAAATTCAAGTAACGTACTGGCAAATTTTTCTAATCAAAATGGACAGTGTACTGAAAGTACGACGGATTTGTTTAATTCCGAAATAGTGTCTGACAGTGTACATCCGACTGATAATCCTTTTTGTAAATTGCAGAATGACCAAATGGTCACACAAAGCGCGACAATTGCAGGTACACCACTAAACAGCACTGAGAATAGAAATGCTAGTTTTGGCTCGGATCAAATTATGGCACTATTGCTGCAACGAGTTAACCAAATTATTGAAAAACAAGACAACCTTAGTGAGGGTAACAAACAAAAGAGTGAAGATCTCAAACAACTTAGTGAACAGAATAAACAGCTTAATGAAAAATTAGACAACAATTCCAGACAGCTTAGCGAGCAGATTACAGCCGTTGCCGCGCAGTGCCATGACACTAAGGAACAGTTACGCGAGGAAATTGAGGCTTGTTCAAGAAAAAGCAGCGAAGAAATTAGATCTGTTGCTCAAGAATTAAGGGAAATGCAAATAGCTACAACAGAAACACTTAGAGACGAAATTAGCGGAGTCGCTAAACAATGCTCTGAAAAAGCTACACAATTACGCGACGAGTTTAAAGCAATGACAGCAGAACTTTCGCGCACAATGGATGAAAAGATTGACGCCAAATTCGAACAACAGAACACTCAAATTAACGAACGTCTTAGTCTTCACATACAAAACAGTGATACGCGTTTCCGCAAATTTATTCAGGATCAAAACAAAGTCAAACGTCAAGTCATGGAAACAATCACTGCTCAGAGACAAGAAGACAAACGTAAAATGTTTGCGAAGGCAAAAACGTATGTAGACAATAATATTGCCACAGTGTCCGACGAAATTAATACCATCAAACAGTCGAACACAGAATTACGTGACGAAATTACGGATCTTAAATCGAAAACAGACACATACACAACCGATTTTCAAACAGTGACCGACAGACTGGAACAATTAGAACTAACACAGGATTCCGATGTCGTCAAAGCTGACGTTAAAAAACTGAACGAAACTACACGTAAGTTGCAAAAACAGATTAATGCCTCCGATTCTAAAACCGATGATCAGGTAAAAATACTGACTGAAAAATGTGATGAATTGGCCAGTCGTATTGATGTTATCGAAAGTACTAATGACAATAAATCAGACGATACTTCACCGGTTTCATTTAATCAAAGACCTGAATTTCAAAATTTACAGCAAACAATTAATGAGATCGATTCATCTAATAACACCTTACGAAGAAAATTGTCAAGCTTACAGCAAGAGGTAACAGAGATGAAAAATATTTCTGCAGACGCCACTTTGCGAACATTTGTCAGAGTCACGCAGCGCGTATAATTTGAGCAATTTACAGAGACTACGCGACTTAAAATCTGAAAAGTTACATAACTTGAAATCCGAAATGACACAGACAAACAGATTCACACACAAACCTGAACGTGTTATCAAATTCCGTGACGAGAACGTAGATTACGAGCAGTTTTTATCCGTAATAAAATCTAAGGAATTTAATAATGACAGAGCACAGATACACGATTTGCACTGTATAAGACAATTTATTTTTGTACTTTCACCGCTATTACCTGTAATGCAGAAGCTAGCTTTGAACCCGATAAGACAATTTGCTATTGTACTTTCAACAGCATTACCTGTAATGCAGAAATTGGAATTAGCAAGAATACAACAATTTGCTTTTGGATTTTTACCGCTATTGCCTGCAATGCAAAAGCTAAAATTTATTTGCAGTGCGTAATAGACCTCAGAGGATTCATTACGCTTTAATGAATATGTGCTGTAGCGTGCATAGGGCCCCGAGCTGTAGTAGTGCTGTTTCATCTTTAGTTTTCTGCACTGCTGCCTTCTCTTCTACTATCCTTTATACACTCCTGGAAATTGAAATAAGAACACCGTGAATTCATTGTCCCAGGAAGGGGAAACATTATTGACACATTCCTGGGGTCAAATACATCACATGATCACACTGACAGAACCACAGGCACATAGACACAGGCAACAGAGCATGCACAATGTCGGCACTAGTACAGTGTATATCCACCTTTCGCAGCAATGCAGGCTGCTATTCTCCCATGGAGACGATCGTAGAGATGCTGGATGTAGTCCTGTGGAATGGCTTGCCATGCCATTTCCACCTGGCGCCTCAGTTGGACCAACGTTCGTGCTGGACGTGCAGACCGCGTGAGACGACGCTTCATCCAGTCCCAAACATGCTCAATGGGGGACAGATCCGGAGATCTTGCTGGCCAGGGTAGTTGACTTACACCTTCTAGAGCACGTTGGGTGGCACGTGATACATGCGGACGTGCATTGTCCTGTTGGAACAGCAAGTTCCCTTGCCGGTCTAGGAATGGTAGAACGATGGGTTCGATGACGGTTTGGATGTACCATGCACTATTCAGTGTCCCCTCGACGATCACCAGTAGTGTACAGCCAGTGTAGGAGATCGCTCCCCACACCATGATGCCGGGTGTTGGCCCTGTGTGCCTCGGTCGTATGCAGTCCTGATCGTGGCGCTCACCTGCACGGCGCCAAACACGCATACGACCATCATTGGCACCAAGGCAGAAGCGACTCTCATCGCTGAAGACGACACGTCTCCATTCGTCCCTCCATTCACGCCTGTCGCGACACCACTGGAGGCGCGCTGCACGATGTTGGGGCGTGAGCGGGAGACGGCCTAACGGTGTGCGGGACCGTAGCCCAGCTTCATGGAGACGGTTGCGAATGGTCCTCGCCGATACCCCAGGAGCAACAGTGTCCCTAATTTGCTGGGAAGTGGCGGTGCGGTCCCCTACGGCACTGCGTAGGATCCTACGGTCTTGGCGTGCATCCGTGCGTCGCTGCGGTCCGGTCCCAGGTCGACGGGCACGTGCACCTTCCGCCGACCACTGCCGACAACATCGATGTACTGTGGAGACCTCACGCCTCACGTGTTGAGCAATTCGGCGGTACGTCCACCCGGCCTCCCGCATGCCCACTATACGCACTCGCTCAAAGTCCGTCAACTGCACATACGGTTGACGTCCACGCTGTCGCGGCATGCTACCAGTGTTAAAGACTGCGATGGAGCTCCGTATGCCACGGCAAACTGGCTGACACTGACGGCGGCGGTGCACAAATGCTGCGCAGCTAGCGCCATTCGACGGCCAACACCGCGGTTCCTGGTGTGTCCACTGTGCCGTGCGTGTGATCATTGCTTGTACAGCCCTCTCGCAGTGTCCGGAGCAAGTATGGTGGGTCTGACACACCGGTGTCAATGTGTTCTGTTTTCCATTTCCAGGAGTGTATCTATCAAAACAGCTCTTTAACTATTGCTCTATGTAGGATTAAGAATATGTACTGAAAACCGGATATGACAAATTTTTACCGAAAGTGACAATTTTCATTAGGCACTCCAGAACTACCACAAGAATATTATAACAGGTAAAAATCGTAATCATCAGTATGTGTAAAATTAACTGCAAACGCATTTTTTGGTAACAATAGACGGTTTTCACCACAACAGCATGAAAGTCAGCCGCTTAGCATACGTAACCAACAATGCAGTCTACAAGGTCAACCAAACTTTAATGTTTCGCCGCGTGCACGTATAGTCTCAGCTCCAACAAATAGTAACGCACGGCAACAAAGAAATAACTACGTACAGACAACACACAATTTCAACTCGTATCGCAATGCGCCGTATAGAAATTACTATCATGACAGACGTAAAAATGATGGGCACAATTTTCAGCGTACATTTAATAACAGTCGATCTTATGAGCAGCAACAACATCAGCAACAACATATTATCATGAATGAACCAGACAATAGACGTCATCCATAGCGTAATACGTCAGGAAGAAATAACAGAACTGTTCAAATAGTCGAAATGCCACAGCATCTTCCCGAAAATAATAACACGTATGATAGAATTTAACCGGATACAGCACAGAATTGCATATTCCAGTAACGTAAGCCATAATTTTAACACGCAGAATCTTGTTCACGAAAATGTTATTAATTTTGACGCCATCCGACACACGTTTGCATGAAAGAAATTATCACGACGTACGTAGATGACATTCTTATTGCAGAAGCTAACTGGTCTGAACACAATGTGATTTTAGAACGACTGTTGCAAACTTTTCATGCACAAGGACTCACAGTTAATCTCAGTAAATCGCATTTTGGTAAAACATCTATAAAATTTCTTGGACACGTAATTTCAGCAGAAGGCATTGCGCCTGACCCGGAAAAACTTCAAGCTTGGCTCAAATGGCTCGGAGCACTATGGGACTCAACTGCTGAGGTCATTAGTCCCTAGAACTTAGAACTAGTTAAACCTAACTAACCTAAGGACATCACAAACATCCATGCCCGAGGCAGGATTCGAACCTGCGACCGTAGCGGTCTTGCGGTTCCAGACTGCAGCGCCTTTAACCGCACGGCCACTTCGGCCGGCAAACTTCAAGCTCTACGTGATATTACTGTTCCTACGACAAAAAAGCAACTACGCAGTTTTTTGGGCTTAATTAACTTTTTTCGCAAATTTATTCATCATTCTGCTTTAGACACACCTAGATTATGCCATTTAACAGTAAAAACAGTATTTGGTCTTGGGATAAGCAAGCACATTCTGAATTTGTGAACCTGAAACATGCTTTGTTGAATGCTCCACTTTTATCGCACCCAGATCTTACTAGAAATTTTTCCATTGCCACCGACAGTTCCAATACCGCTTTAGGCGTACATATTTTCCAGGAAATTGAAGAAGATGGCTCAACAGTAATTAAAAACATCGCATTTGCAAGTCGCATTTTCTCACCTGCTGAACGAAATATTCCGTTACAGAACTGGAAACGTATGGGCTTTCACGAGATTTAGGCACTTCCTTTATGGCAGAAATACCACCGTTTACACAGACCACAGAGCGATACAATTTTTACTTTCGGCTAAATTCACTCACGACAGATTAAGCAGATGGAAACTTTATTTACAGGAATTTAATTTTACGATTGTTTACATTCCCGGCACACAAAATGTTATAGCAGACGCACTATCGCGCTCTCTCAGCAACAATCAGCAAGACGTAGCAACCAACTTCTGCAAAGCAAATTTCAGTGTCATGTACATTCAGCAAGTTGCATTTGAAAATTTTATTTCGTCGTCATTACAGGACGTAGCAAAAGAGCAAAGTAAAGATAGCGTGTGGAGAGAAATTAAACACCTTTGGCAAGATAGGAATAATGTTACGATTAGAAACCATTACACTGTACGCAATGACATTCTATTTCGCCGCTCTCATCCTGACAGCAACAATTGGTTATTATGCATTCCTGACGAACTGGTTAACAAATTAATATGGTATACTCATTTAAGTTACGCACATTACGGAGGCAGAAAATGTTTTCTCATACTGAGACAGAACTGTTATTTTACCAACATGGAAAAACGTGTACGACGAGTTTTAGCGTCATGTAAAATTTGCCAGAAAGCTAAGTCAGACACCACTTCACATATTCCTCCATTATATCCCATTGTACCTGTTAAATTAAGACATATGGCCGCAGTAGACATTTTTAGTCCAATTCCGAGAACTAATAGAGGTTTTTGCTACATTTTTGTCGCTGTTGAACTCACTTCAAAATTTGTTACTTTCACTCCGTTACGCAAAGCTACTGCTAAAACTGTTTCGAAAGCATTTGTAAAACATTTTCTATTTCATGTAGGGCATGTGATGAGAGTCATTTCAGATAATGGATCAGAATTTCGTTCTGCTATATGGACACGGATGTTACGAGCTAGAAACATTTCTCCGATCTATATATCCAAGTACCACGCTTCTTCGAACCCTTGTGAACGATTAATGAAAGAAATTGGTAAACTGTGTAGAATATATTGCCACAAAAGACATATTGATTGGGACACACACATATTCTCATTCCAAGATGTAATTAATTCCATTCCAAATGAATCCACTATGCTATCTCCGTCTGTTATACTGAAAAACGTTGAACCACCAAACAAAATTAAAGAATTAGTAAACTTCCCTACCTGTCGTCGACTAAGACACCACGAAATAATTGACATTGCGCTGAACAACATCAAACGTGCCGCAGAGCGCCGGAGAAGACAGCAAAAACAGGTTTGTACGCGCCGAGACTTTCACATTGGACAGAAGATATTAGTACGAACACACTATTTATCCAGCAAATTAAAAGGTAAGTGCAGTAAATTTGAACTTCTATACGCAGGTCCATATCGGATTCGCAGTATTCCTCACCCCAATGTAGTACACGTCGAAACTCTGAGAACCAGAAAATCGAAAGGAAACCACCATTTATCCAACATAAAACCCTTTATTGAGTGAACATACTTTACGATTTATCACACTGTAATACATTTTCCAGATATTTATGTGAACAATTATTGATGATTATCGTATATTTTCTTGGCAAGTGCCCGGCAAGGTATGGTTAGCAGGTCGCTTTTCTTGTCGTTACACATCAGACCGTGCACGTTTTTCCATTTTTTATGTATGTACAATTGTTTTCATGTTTTGTTTGTATGCACTGTGAAATAGTTAAGATATAACACACACCAGTTGACTTTGACATTTTTTGCCCTATGACATCTCAAGATCGTGACTGTTTTACATTTTTTTTGCTGCTGCATTGTGATATTCTGTGTACACTTTTTGCGTTTGAACACTGTCTATGCTTTTGACATATTACGTTTTCTGTCATGATATGCTGTATGCTTAATTGTGTCACCATTAACCAGTCATTATTTAGTGGATATATGATTTAAATGCAAGACATTAATCTTTGTTCATCATTTTCAGAAAGAAATAACGTGTAAAGGAAATAAATTAAAGAGAAATGGGAATTTCAACTGCGGAATGATCGAAAGAAGACGCAAACCTCGTGAGGAAGAGTAAATGGATCAGAATTAACAAGCATTAACAAGAATATATTATACACATCGTAGAATAGCAGTCTTAACTAATTTTTTCTTTCAGAATACAAAGCGATTGATGCTGGCTGTCAGACAGAACCACACATCTTAGTCTTAGTGATGAAATATGCTAGAGATAAGGAATAGTTGTGTAATGAGTAATGAAGTGATTTTTTGCAGATGATAATGAATGCTGATGAAGAGTAACGATGAAGAATATGCTACTATGAATAATGAAGTTTTTCTTTACAGGTGATGATAATAATAAAGTTATGATAATATGGATAATGAAGTTTTTCTTTACCGATGAGGATGATGTTGAAGTTTATGTATTTATGCTATGTAGTTATTTAAGTATTTCTTGCAGTTTGTTTTGACAGTATGTTTTATATCGTATGGTATGATGACTGAAGGTTTGGAAAGGACAGCTATGGAACACATTTTTATACACATTTCACTACCTGTTAATTCGAAGTTCACTACTTTTCAGCATAGTCTGCGTTTCTTCTTTCAGCTCAATAATTCATTTCGTATTTTTTTTTTTTTTTTGAAGAGAAGCTTTTCATGATACTTACTAAACTTGTTACTTATTATACGTGTTCTAGTACTTGCATTTTTATTTTTTACCCATTTGTGTCTATAATTTATACTGCCTTGTTACTTAGCCTTGCTACAGCTGACTCATGACGAATGACGTTACCTATCCTCATTTGCAGCAATAGGTCAAAAGCAAATATTGTTATGCCTCAGCAATTAATTATTGATCCCAACGCAATGCATTGCTAGCACAAAAAAAAACAATAAAAAATGTATTACCAGTCCCAAATAATGTTACTAGTTTAAGAAAATTCTGAATAATACTGATCAGCTCTGAATAGTATGTCAGTTCAGTAATGACTTCTTTATGATACAAAAAAAAAAGGAATATATATATATATAAAATAATGCTTTGTAACTGGCTAATAACTGCCACTGTTTATTGTAATGAGACTACTTATAATGCCCATGATTATTAATGCTATGACTGTAATTAACTGATTTTTAATCATGACTTCTTAATGGTGTGTATCACCAGTTTCAAATAATGCTACTCATTTAAGAGAGTTCTGAATAATACTGAATGATGAACAATGTTTTATACTATTCAATACTTGCTGGCCATTAAGTGCTGATAATTAATATAACTAAATGAATTATGTTATTAATTAGCTCCTGTTTTCAATGATGACTTTTCATGTTCTATGACTGGCCACTGAGTGCCAATAATTAATGTCACTAAATGAATTATGTTATTAATTATGCCATTAATTAGCTCCTGTTTTCAATGATGACTTTTCATGTTCTATAACTGGCCACTGAGTGCCAATAATTAATGTCACTAAATGAATTATGTTATTAATTATGCCATTAATTAGCTCCTGTTTTCAATGATGACTTTTCATGTTCTATAACTGGCCACTGAGTGCCAATAATTAATGTCACTAAATGAATTATGTTATTAATTATGCCATTAATTAGCTCCTGTTTTCAATGATGACTTTTCATGTTCTATAACTGGCCACTGAGTGCCAATAATTAATGTCACTAAATGAATTATGTTAATAATTATGCCATTAATTAGCTCTTGTTTTCAATGATGACTTTTCATGTTTTGGTAACTGGCCAATGAGTGCCAATAATTTGTATAACTCAATGTATTATGTTAATGCTAGGCCAATAATTGACTCTTTTTTTTTCTTTCAATGGAGACTTCTGATAAACATTATTCTGTCATACTAAATATGTTTTGTAACTGGCCAAAGACTGCCGCTGTTTATTGTAATACGATTACCCATGATGCCAATAATTTAATTTTATGAACATTATTCTGTAATACTAAATACATGGTACAGAAATGTTCAATAACTAGGCTATGAATGCTGCAAACTACTAATGTAATTCCTAATGAAGACTAGTATGTGACGTAATGTCCTTCACCTTCTGACCTCACTACCCTGAATTACTGCAATATCCATTTGTCCTGTACATCCTTCTGATCATGGAGCACTATATTTGGTTTCTGCACTAATTCTACGTTGGTGTGCCTTGTAAGAGCGTGGTGTTGACACGACATGCTGTCCACCACCGTGAGCGATGGAGACGTTATTATGGTCCCACTGTTTGGTGTACCTGATGTACTGCCAAAATGATAACATGGAAGATTACTAGGACATTTCAGTGTCTTGGCTACGCTGATAAATACTAATGGAAAAAGAACTTCAAATTGTGTCACTTGGTGTTGTACTTCTGTGGAAAGATATGGACTTTCAGAGCAGCTATGTGCAATCTAAAGTGCTACAACCATGATGCAATCCTTCCCTTTCCTATCCTAATTCTTGTCACATAGTGAAAATCATTTTTTGCTAACATCATTTATGTTCATGGCCTATACATTTTTTTCGATTTGCTGAACTCCAATGCAAGTACACTTATGTCACTTGTCGACATGATTTTTTGCCATTATGTTTATTTGTTTTGAAAATGCTAAAGACATTTTTCGATCTGTTCTGAAGTACAGTATATGTGCACTCTTGTCTTTTATATTGTATATACATTTTTCTGATTTGCTGATACGCTCTGTACTCATTGTATACATTTTTGTCATTGTCTAATTCATGTACTATATCTGTATATATGCTGTAACTGTAAAGTTAATTAGTTAAAAAAAATTTCTTGCGATGGCAAGTCCAAATGACTCACCATCGCTGCCAAATTTTTGCCCCTCCCAGTGGAGGGTTGTGAAACACGTATGTTGTGTGGCGGCGATGGCGAGGCATTGCAGAGTCTCTGACCAGAGAGCTATTTGTCGTTCCTAGTCTACGCTTGACCGCGCGAGAGTGCAGTTGCGATCGAGTTGCGAGAGAGTTCAGTTGTGTGTGAGGAGTCGGCGGGCGTCGACATGGCACTCTGGTCAAGATTCAGGACGAGGTATATTTTTTAAATAAGGTAATGAAGCAGCATTGCGCACATCTGATAATGTAATGTAAATTAACTGTAACTAATTTGTTCAAGAATCGCCCCAATAATAATTTTGTTTTCAAACCAACCATTTTTAACAAAGAATCCTTTAATGAAAGAAATATTTCCCTTGCTATTCCTTAAAGAAAAGTTTCCCTTAAATTCAAAATTTTTGCAATGAATTTCCTCCAAGCTATGGCGAAAAATAAGAGCAGATGCACTTTTACTAAGGTAAGAATTACAGTTTAATTAGTGAACAGGGCCTAAGATCGACATTTTGGTCTGTTTGTGTTTTCATTGTCACAGAGATTTTATTATCACTGAATTGACTTTCACATTTTTGTGGGCAGCTTATACCTGGGTCAGATTGCTAATTTTCATTTAATTGTCATTGTCTTTAAAGTCAATTGCTGTGAGGTTACACTTAGCTCTATGTCTATTCACATTTAAAATATTATTATAAAAATTTCCGTGGGAAGGTTACACTTAGCTCTATTCCCATTAACATTTTTTAAATATTGTCCTTCCTAATTTTTGCGGGGAGGTTACACCATTCAGCTGCTTCACAACCCCAGGGACGTCTATCGCTATGTCCTCCATACGGGAATCTGTACGAGGTTCAAACGGCGGTATGTTTGTACGATCCTTCTGCGTGAAAGATTTCTCAAATGTTAAATTTAAAATTTCAGCTTTCGTTTTGCTGTCTTCCGTTGCCAGGCCAGACTGATCAGCGAGTGCCTTCGACCCACTTACCGATTTTACGTAAGACCAGAATTTCCTTGGGTTTTCAGCAAGATCTTTTGCTAAGGTATGAAGGTGGTAGTAGTTGAATGCTTGGCGCATCGCTCTTTTTACAGCAGCACGAATCTCTAGTTGGTCCGATGGCGCAGCAATAATGAAAAAAAAAGAAAGAAACATCAATATTATATTTACCTCTGACATTCCACTACTGGTATACACTTAGTTCCATTAAACTTCCTCCTTCAGAAATCAGTTTTCGTTACAATCTTGATATAATCATCTTCATTAAACACATTGATAAATTGAGTCTTTACATTTGAAACATAACATTACAATTGCTTCCGCACTCCAACAGAGCTTAACATTATGTGGTCCTGCGCCTCCGCGCACCTCAAAGAAAGTAACCTAACTTCTGCGACACAGCTTTACAACATCGTTGCTCGCTCACAATCGATTCAGATACCAAAATTATACCTGACACCTATCAAAGGCGCGGTTTTGAACTTTTTCTTCGGAGGAGAGTTGGTGTGGCGCCACTGCACGGATTGCCGTTTTGTTTCCGGTTCGAAGTGAAGAACCCACGTTCCATCGCCTGTGACGATGTCGGACAGCAAATTGTCACGGTGAGCCTGGGAACGCGCAACCAACGCCGCGCAGGTCGTCATTCGCTGCCCTTTAAGGCCGGTCCACACGCAGCGATTTGTCTGCGCAGATATCGGTGCAGATGTCTGTACATGCAAAAGATCGCTGCAAATGTGTTGTGATGACACGACACAAATTCCAATCTACTACTCGCCTGCCATCTGTCGGTGTAGAAAAGAAATATCAGTGGCAAGCGACTACATTCGCTGAAAACGTCAGAAGTTTAATTAATTTATTTTGAAATTTAGGAATTGAAGAAATTCTGTTGTGGTCTGTGTTCGCAACTTGTGCTGCAAAAAACATTTAGACAAAACACAGGAAACAGAGAGAGCGATCGAAATGGTATACATAGTGGCTGGTAAAGCGAAAGCATTTTTCGCACGTACATTTTCTGCGAGAGTTGCAGGGCCACCCTAACGACTGGCGTAATTATTTACAGATGGATGTCGAAACTTATAATTGTCTCTTCACTCTCGTAACCTCTCATATATAATATTTTTGCTCATGAAGGATCACAATATTTTTCTGTTTTAGAAGTGTTATACTACAAACTTGGCTGGTATATTTCATCCACTCCAACACCAGATCTTCGAGATTTTTGAACTTTTGATAATTATTTACAGTAAACAGTACACAACGATTTTTATTATTACCGTTTCTCAGTTCGCCGGTGCGTCAACTTCTTGTAATTTTTCAATTAATGCATTGTATGCAGCCCTCTTTTTGTTCCTGCCACTGTACTCTTTACTTTTAATCGTCCACAAATATGGGTCATTTCTATAAAGTTCAATGAATTCACTGATAAACTGTCTAGAACACTGACGAGTATCAGCCATTTTAATGCCCTGTGCGCACAAAGACAAACACTAGACTGAACAAGCAGCTGTTTCGCGCCAGATTTGCGGCGATCTCCTGTCCACACGCTCCAACTTGTCTGCGCAGATGTGGTTTGTACCCACATATTTGAGACGATTCGCTCAAACCTCCAACTCCGGCTTCGAGGTTTGCACACACCTCATGTAGCTGCAAATCTCCTGTCAGCACGCAACGATCTGTCTGCTTAGGTGAGATGTGCGCGGACATTGGCGCAGGCAGGTGGTTGCGTGCGGACGGGCCTTTACGTTCTTCCATCGGGCGGCGAGGAAGCTAGCGGGCCAGCCCTCCAGACCTGGTGGACGAGTGCGTCGCCACCTCCAGCTGAGCAGCGGCGTGTTCGGCTGTGAGCCGCCCATCGCCTCGAGTGGGAGTGCCCGCACGCTGCAACGCTGCAGGCTGCGCGCGGCCGCCCAGCACGCGGGACGGGCGCAGCGCCCCCACCTACAGGAAACTACAGGGGCTGAAGCGGGAACATTCCTCCACGTCCCACAACAAATTCCACACTTTTTCAGCCGAAAATGGCCAAGGAAAAATTGTGTTTCACTACTTATTGAACGCCCCCGGTCTAGCCATCCTGGATATACTCGTTGGGTTACCAAACGTCCCCATTTATACAGTCGTATTCGCTTTTCCGACATTTACTGTAGCGTCCGCCCACTTTTTACGTTTTCTGCTAAACCGCGTATTTTTTAGTTTTGAAAATTATGATCTTTCGATTTTTGTTTTCAACTCGTGTCGTCAATAATTTGTACACTTCTTACTTCGGTTACAGAGTTACTGTGGTGTCACCGCCAGACACCACACTTGCTAGGTGGTAGATTAAATCGGCCGCGGTCCATTTAGTACATGTCGGACCCGCGTGTCGCCACTGTGTAATCGCAGACCTAGCGCCACCACAAGGCAGGTCTCGTGATACGAACAAGCACTCGCCCCAGTTGTACGACGACATTGCTAGAGACAATACGGACGAAGCCTTCCTCTCATTTGCCGAGAGACAGTTAGAATAGCCTTCTGCTAAGTCCATGGCTACGACCTAGCAAGGCGCCATTAGCCTTACCTACTTTGAGAGTTATAGTATAAATGTCTCAAGAAGAACGCTGTATTCATCACATAATAAAAGTTAAGTATAAAGCAGCTACGTACTTTTCTTGCTACCATTCAATAGTTATCCTGTTCCAGAATTGACGCCAGTCGGCGTGTGTGTACGCGTGCCTTTCTTTAAACCGGCAACCTCAAGTGGCGTAACAGTCTTGTTACGTCACTACAGATTGTCGACGAGTCTACAAAGGATCTTGTGTTTTACTTTGCTTACATTTATTTGTGTCATGGCTTCGCCACAATCTCCAGATGTACTGTCCGAATTTTATCGCTTGCAGAATCAGCAGACGCAGGCGTTATTGGATGCCCTTGGACAGCTCGTCCAGGGTCAACGTGCGCTGCACACCGATGCGGCCGCCGCCGCTTCATCGCTACCGCAGCCACAACATGCTGTTGCACCTCAATTCCGACCCTTTGATGCAACCCACGAGTCCTGGCAAGAGTGGTCCCGTCAGTTTGCCTTCCACCTCGCCGCCTACAGAATTCAAGGTAATGAGCGGCAGCCGTTTTTGCTTTCTTGTGTCGGTGTGTCCACCTACCGTGTGATAGTGAAATTGTTTCCCCGATGCGACGTAGCAACTCTGTCCTACGAGGAAATTTTGTCTGCTTTAGATGCCTATTTCAAAGAAACGGTTAATGTGGTTGCAAAACGGTATACGTTCTTTCGTACAAAACGTACGGCCGGTCAAACTAATAGGGAGTGGGTAGCAACATTGCAAGGACTTCCTAGGGAGTGTTCTTTTGACTGTGACTGTGGTCTTTCTTATTCAGATACAATGGTACGTGATGCAATTGCACAGAACGTTTCTGATGTTCGCATACGGGAGCAAATTTTGGAACTAGTTAATCCCTCCCTTCAACAAGTGATAGACATATTGGATAGACAGGACACACTTGACTGTGCTCAGGAATCTTTTGAAACTTCGCCAGCTGTGTAACATTAACCGGCCCGCCGGGCGCGCTCGCGCTACGCGGCCCGGTCAACTGCCCTCGCGTACGTCCGCACAGCTGCCGCCGCGCTCTAAGCCACGTGTGCCGCGCCAGCCCACAAATGCAGTGAAATCGTGCCCGCGGTGTGCTACTAGACATTCGCGTGAACATTGCCCGTCACGCCAAGCTATTTGCTTTTTCTGCAATCGGAAAGGACATGTTCAAAGTGTTTGCCAGAAAAAGCTCAGATCAGACAATCACAATCGTTCCAGGCCCTTTCCTTCGCGCCGGAATCGAACCAAGGACACTCAGGCTCGTGGACCTTCGCCCATGGACATTCATGTAGTAAATTCCGCTTCGTCCAGTGCCATTCTTTCTAACAGTGACTGTGTTCATCCCACAAAAACAGTGCGTCGACGTCGCCGGAAATCACGTCCATTAGCAAGTGATTCTGTACCAGTGTCTGTTCAAATTGCACGAGACAGTCGCTCTTGTCGTCAGCAGGACAATAAACTTTTTGTGGACTTAGACTTTGAAGGCAAAATGATACCATTCCAGCTCGATACCGGAGCTGCAGTTTCATTGCTCAATCACGACACGTACAAACAACTGGGCGCACCTCCGTTGCGTGCCGCAAATGTTAAGTTACATAGTTATTCAGGACAGACAATACCTGTGTTAGGACAGTGCACTCTTTTTGCAACATATAAAGGACAAACAAAACTTGTGTCATTTTACGTTCTTCGTTCTTCTACGGCAGTGAACTTGTTTGGCTTAGATTTATTTCAGTTGTTTAACATGTCTATTGTAAATCAGATCCTATCAGTCAATCAGACTGTGCCTTCAGACAGTGTTTCTCGCTTATGTGACGAATTTGCAGACATTATTGCACCGGGCTTAGGTTGCGCTAAAAACTATGAAGCACATTTGGAACTGAAGGTCAACGCGCAACCGCAATTTTTCAGAGCGCGCAATGTTCCTCACGCATTGCGTCAGGAGGTCGCAAGAACATTGAACAATGTAGAATCACAAGGTGTGAGTGAATGTGCGCAATGCCTCTTCTCTTTCAGCTCCGCTTCATCACGTACGCCGTACAGGTGTTCCTTTTCTCTGGACGACGGAATGCGTACGCGCCTTTCGCCGGTTGAAATCGGCGTTGCTTTCTAATCCTTGCCTTACGCCATTCGATCCCCAGAAACCCCTTTTTGTTGATGGTAGATGCATCGGATTTCGGGATCGGTGCTGTGCTTGCGCACAAAGTTGGCTCGCATGATCGCCCTATTGCCTTTGCGTCCAAATTGCTCTCGTCTGCGCAAAGAATTTACTCGCAGATAGAGGAAGAAGCTTTGGCCCTCGTGTTTGGTGTTACTAAGTTCCATGATTTCTTGTATGGTCGTCACTTCACCATCATCACAGACCACAAACCTTTGACATCGCTTTTTCATCCGACCAAGCCTGTACCTCCACGTACAGCGCAGAAATTCATTCGCTGGTCTATTTTCCTCTCGCAGTACCGCTACGATATCTTGTATCGGTCCACTGCTAAGCACGGAAACGCCGATGCGTTGTCCCGTTTGCCGGTTGCTGAGGATAAAGCATTCGATTCTTCCGAACTTGCTTGCCCGTTCATTGATTCGGAAACCGATGAAGTGGTCGAATCGTTTCCGATTGATTTTCGTCGTGTAGCTACAGCCACAGCTGCTGACCCTGTCCTTGCTACTGTTTTGCGTTTTGTTGCTACGCAATGGCCTTTGTCAAAGTCTCGGATCGAGGATCCGTTGGTTCGCCGACTTTTTGCTCACAAGGAGAGACTTTTTGTTCGACGTGGTGTTTTGTTGTTGCGTTCTGATAATGATCAGTCCAGAGTCGTGGTCCCACGTTCGTTACAGTCCTCTGTCTTACGGCTTCTTCACCAAGGACATTGGGGTATAGTGCGAACGAAACAACTTGCTCGTCAGCACTGTACTTGGTTCGGAATCGATGCTGCGATAACGAATATGTGTTCTTCTTGCATGGCGTGTGCCGAACAACAATCCGCACCGCCGCGGAAAGTCTTTGCATGGCCAAAAGCCACTTCCCCTTGGCAACGCTTGCACATTGATTTTGCTGGTCCATTCTGGAATGCTCGATGGTTGGTTCTGGTCGATGCCTTCAGTAATTTTCCTTTTGTTGTCCGGATGTCTTCCACGACGTCCTCCGCCACCATCCACGTGTTGTCTGCTATCTTTTGCATTGAAGGTCTTCCGCAGACTATTGTTCCGACAATGGCCCACAGTTCATGTCCGCAGAATTTCAGTCATTCTGCCAGGCCAATGGTATTCAACGTCTGACGTCCGCGCCGTTTTCGCCTCAGTCAAACGGTGCCGCTGAACGATTGGTCCGGACTTTCAAGTCACAGATGTTGAAGTTGAAAGAGTCGCATTCTCGGGAGGACGCATTGTTGCTCTTTTTGTCTTCGTATCGCTCTCAGCCCCGAGATGGTCGCTCGCCGGCTGAGTTGCTCCATGGTCGTCCTCATCGCACCTTGATGTCTTTGCTGCATCCGCCGCATCAGGTTCCTTTGCAGCGGTAGACTCCTGCTTTTGCTCCTGGCGACGTTGTATTTTATCGCACCTATCGAGGTTCACGGCGTTGGCTCGCAGGGCGCATTCTTCGCTGCCTCGGCCGCGCGATGTATTTGGTTTTGGGGGCCTCTGGTGAGGTGCGTCGGCATCTCAATCAGCTGCACCTCTGTCGTCGCACGGGTTCTGCCGCTCCCCGTCTGCTTTCAGCGACGGTGCGGTCCGGTCAGCGCCCTGGGGACCCATCTACTGGCTCGCCTCATCCCCAGGTGTTACCGACGATGCCTTCCATTTTGCCCCATGGCGACGCGCCGCCGCAGCAGCCGCCGCCGCCGCCGCCGCCGCCGCCGCCGCAGCCGCCGGTACTCCGGCCGGCGCCGCCCGCATTCGACGCTTCGCTGCAGCCGCCAAGCGCCTCCCAGGGTCACGCGCCGCCGATCGCTTCCCGTGACCAGCTGTCCTCCGCCATGGCACTCCCGCCCGCTCCGGACCACATGACGTCATCGCGCGTCGGCTACCCCGACGCAATGGAGGTCGACCCTTCGGCCCCTCCTGTTTCTTTACGGGCGCATACACCGCATGTTGACGTGCACCCTGGACTAGGTTTTCAGGCGTTTCCTAGCTCCCCTCGGACCGAATGGCCGGGTGCGGGTGGCACAGCCTTGCCTGTTGTTAGGCTCCCCACCTCATCGCATACGTCAACATGGGGTCCTCCCCACGGCGGGCGGAAGCCTTATCTCACGACCGTTCGCTGATCTGCGGGGGAGGAATGTGGTGTCACCGCCAGACACCACACTTGCTAGGTGGTAGATTAAATCGGCCGCGGTCCATTTAGTACATGTCGGACCCGCGTGTCGCCACTGTGTAATCGCAGACCTAGCGCCACCACAAGGCAGGTCTCGTGATACGAACAAGCACTCGCCCCAGTTGTACGACGACATTGCTAGAGACAATACGGACGAAGCCTTCCTCTCATTTGCCGAGAGACAGTTAGAATAGCCTTCTGCTAAGTCCATGGCTACGACCTAGCAAGGCGCCATTAGCCTTACCTACTTTGAGAGTTATAGTATAAATGTCTCAAGAAGAACGCTGTATTCATCACATAATAAAAGTTAAGTATAAAGCAGCTACGTACTTTTCTTGCTACCATTCAATAGTTATCCTGTTCCAGAATTGACGCCAGTCGGCGTGTGTGTACGCGTGCCTTTCTTTAAACCGGCTACCTCAAGTGGCGTAACAGTCTTGTTACGTCACTACAGTTACATCCATTGTTATATGCTTACAGTCCGTGTCTTATGCTAGTAATCCGTAAAAGTATAACAAGGGAACTCTCATGACGTCACTAACTGCAATCCGACATGCAGGATGTTGTTGTTGTTGTTGTGGTCTTCAGTCCTGAGACTGGTTTGATGCAGCTTTCCATGTTACTCTATCCTGTGCAAGCTTCTTCATCTCACAGTACCTACTGCAACCTACATCCCTCTGAATATGCTTGATGTATTCATCTCTTGGTCTCCCTCTACGATTTCTACCCTCCATGTTGCCCTCCAATAATAAATTGGTGTTTCCTTGATGCCTCAGAACATGTCCTACCAACCGATCCCTTCTTCTAGTCAAGTTGTACCACTAACTTCTCTTCTCCTCAATCTTATTCAATATCTCCTCAATAGTTACGTGATCTAAACCATCTAATCGTCAGCATTCTTCTGTAGCACAACATTTCGAAAGCTTCTATTCGATTCTTGTCCAAACTAGTTATCGTCCATGTTTCACTTCCATACATGGCTACGCTCCATACAAATACTTTCAGTTACTTTCCTCCCCAAATAGCAAAACTCCTTTACTACTTGAAGTGTCTCATTTCCTAATCTAATTACCTCAGCATCACCCGACTTATTTCGACTACATTCCATTATCGTTTTGCTTTTGTTGATGTTCCTCTTATACCCTCCTTTCAAGCATTGTCCATTCCGTTCAACTGCTCTTCCAAGTCGTTCGCTGTCTCTGACAGAATTACAATGTCATCGGCGAACCTCATAGTTTTTATTTCTTCTCCATGGATTTTAATACCTACCCCAAATTTTTCTTTTGTTTCCTTCACTGCTTGCTCAATATACAGATTGAATAACATCGGGGAGAGGCTACAACCCTGTCTCACTCCCTTCCCAACCACTGCTTCCATTTCGTGTCCCTCGAGTCTTATAACTGCCATCTGGTTTCTGTACAAATTGTAAATAGCCTTTCGCTCCCTGTATTTTATCCCTCACCTTCAGAATTTGAAAGACAATATTCCAGTCAACATTGTCAAAAGCTTTCTCTAAGTCTACAAATGGTAGAAACGTAGGTTTGCCTTTCCTTAATCTTTCTTCTAAGATAAGTCGTAGGGTCAGTATTGCCTCACGTGTTCCAACATTTCTACGGAATCCAAACTGATCTTCTCCGAGGTCGGCTTCTACCAGTTTTTCCATTCGACTGTAAAGAGTTTGCGTTAGTATCTTGCATCCGTGACTTATTAAACTGATTGTTCGGTAATTTTCACATCTGTCAGCCCCTTCTTTCTTTGGGATTGGAATTATTATATTCTTCTTGAAGTCTGAGGGTATTTCGCCCGTCTCATACATCTTGCTCACCAGTTTTCTCAGGACTGGCTCTCCGAAGGCTATCAGTAGTTCTAATGGAATGTTGTCTACTCCGGGGGCCTTGTTTCGACTCAGGTCTTTCAGTGCTCTGTCAAACTCTTCACGCAGTATCGTATCTACCATCTACATCCTCTTCCATTTCCATAATATTGTCCTCAAGTACATCGCCCCTCTATCGACCGTCTATATACTCCTTCCACCTTTCTGCTTTCCCTTCTTTGCTTAGAACTGGGTTTCAATCTGACCTCTTGATATTCATGCAGTATGTTAGTTGCCCTAAATATTACGTCCTCCCGGAAGTGTCTTGAGCAAAAATGCCAGATTGGGTCATTTACGGATGTAATAATCATTGTGATTATAGACTATAACATAAACTAATCACATTCCATACGCAAGCGGACTCGTTCGAGCGATATTTTCTTCAATATGTATGAATTTTGTTTGGTAAGGAAAGTTTAGAAAGGGACCAAATATAGTAAAATATATTCTCAGCATTTTCGGGAAGAGGACATAGCTCGAACATCTGTTTCGTCAGTCCGTATTGAGGGAAACGATGGCCTATGAAAGCAGCCTTTTCACATCACATACTTCTCTTCTTGAACCATGGACCTTGCTGTTGGTGGGGAGGCTTGCGTACCTCAACGATACAGATAGCCGTACCGTAGGTGCAACCACAACGGAGGGGTATCTGTTGAGAGGCCAGACAAACGTGTAGTTGCTGAAGAGGTGCAGCAGCCTTTTCAGTAGTTGCAGGGGCAACAGTCTGGATGATTGACTGATCTGGCCTTGTAACACTAACCAAAACGGCCTTGCTGTTGTGGTACTGCGAACGGCTGAAAGCAAGGGCAGACTACAGCCGTATTTTTTCCCGAGGGAATGCAGCTTTACTGTATGGTTAAATGATGATGTCGTCCTCTTGGATGAAATATTCCGGAGGTAAAATAGTCCCCCATTCGGATCTCCGGGCAGGGACTACTCAAGAGGACGTCATTATCAGGAGAAAGGAAACTGGCGTTCTACGGATCGGAGCGTGGAATGTCAGATCCCTTAATCGGCCAGGTAGGTTAGAAAATTTAAAAAAGGAAATGGATAGGTTAAAGTTAGATATAGTGGGAATTAGTGAAGTTCGGTGG
The DNA here is from genome assembly GCF_021461395.2 of Schistocerca americana. NCBI lineage: Eukaryota > Metazoa > Arthropoda > Insecta > Orthoptera > Acrididae > Schistocerca > Schistocerca americana. The sequence continues at coordinate 56,373,592 of NC_060128.1, forward strand.
CAGGAGGAACAAGCCTTCTGGTCAGGTGTATACAGGGCTATAAATACAAAATCAAATAGGGGTAATGCAGGAGTAGGTTTAATAATGAAAAAAAAATAGGAATGCGGGTAAGCTACTACAAACGGCATAGTGAACGCATTATAGTGGCCAAGATAGACACGAAGCCCATGCCTACTACAGTAGTACAAGTTTATATGCCAACTAGCTCTGCAGATGACGAAGAAATTGAAGAAATGTATGATGAGGTAAAAGAAATTATCCAGGTAGTGAAGGGAGACGAAAATTTAATAGTCATGGGTGACTGAAATTCAACAGTAGGAAAAGGGGGAGAAGGAAATGTGGTGTCACCGCCAGACATCGCACTTGCTAGGTGGTAGCCTTTAAATCGGTCGCGGTCCGTTGGTATACGTCGGACCCGCGTGTCGCCACTATCAGTGATTGCAGACCGAGCGCCGCCACACGGCAAGTCTAGAGAGACTTCCTAGCACTCGCCCCAGTTGTACAGCCGACTTTGCTAGCGTTGGTTCACTGACAAAATACGCTCTCATTTGCCTTCAGCTACGTCGTTTGCTACGACCTAACAAGGCGCCATTACCATTTACTATTGATGCTGTAAAACATGTATCGTCAAGAGCGATGTTCACCTATTATGGATTAAAGTTAAGTATTCTACAAGTTACCTCCTTTTTTCTGAAGTCTAAAACCCGTGTCCTGTTCCAGACCTCACGCCAGCCTGCGTGAGCTTAAACGCGTGCCTTTCGGCTTCCTCATAGTGGATTGGCTGTATTGCCAATCCACAACAGGAAACATAGTAGACTTGGGGCTAAGAAATGAAAGAGAAAGCCGTCTGGTAGAATTTTGCACAGAGCATAACTTAATCATAGCTAACACTTGGTTCAAGAATCATAAAAGATGGTTGTATACGTGGAAGAATCCTGGAGACACTAAAAGGTATCAGATAGATTATATAATGGTAAGACAGAGATTTACGAACCAGATTTTAAATTGTAAGACATTTCCAGGGGCAGATGTGGACTCTGACCACGATCTATTGGTTATGAACTGTAGATTAAAACTGCAGAAACTGTAAAAAGGTGGGAATTTAAGGAGATGGGACCTGGATAAACTGACTAAACCAGAGGTTGTACAGTGTTTCAGGGACAGCATAAGGGAACAATTGACAGGAATGGGGAAAGAAATACAGTAGAAGACGAATGGGTAGCTCTGAGGGATGAAATAGTGAGGGCAGTAGAGGATCAAGTAGGTAAAACGACGAGGGCTAGTAGAAATCCTTGGGTAACAGAAGAAATATTGAATTTAATTGATGAAAGGAGAAAATATAAAAATGCAGTAAAAAATGCAGTAAATGAACCAGGCAAAAAGGAATACAAACGTCTCAAAAATAAGATCGACAGGAAGTGCAAAATAGCTAAGCAGGCATGGCTAGAGAACAAATGTAAGGATGTAGAGGCTTATCTCACTATGGGTAAGATAGATACAGCCTACAGGAAAATTAAAGAGACCTTTGGAGAAAAGAGAGCCACTTGTATGAATATCAAGAGCGCAGATGGAAACCCAGTTCTAAGCAAAGAGGGGAAAGCAGAAAGGTGGAAGGAGTATATAGACAGTCTATACAAGGGTGATGTACTTGAGGACAATATTATGGAAATGGAAGAGGATGTAGATGAATTGGGAGATACGTTACTGCGTGAAGAGTTTGACAGAGCACTGAAAGACCTGAGTCGAAACAAGGCCCCGGGAGTAGACAACATTCCATTGGAACTACTGACGGCCTTGGGAGAGCCAGTTCTGACAAAACTCTACCATCTGGTGAGCAAGATGTATGAAACAGGCGAAATACCCTCAGACTTCAAGAAGAATATAATTATTCCAATCCCAAAAAAAGCAGGCGATGACAGATGTGAAAATTACGAACTATCAGTTTAATAAGCCACAGCTGCAAAATACTAAAGCGAATTATTTACAGACGAATAGAAAAACTGGTGGAAGGCGACCTCGGAGAAGATCAGTTTGGATTCCGTAGAAATGTTGGAACACGTGAGGCAATACTGACCTTACGACTTAACTTAGAAGAAAGATTAAGGAAAGGCAAACCTACGTTTCTAGCATTTGTAGACTTAGAGAAAGCTTTTGACAATGTTGACTGGAATACTCTCTTTCAAATTCTAAAGGTGGCAGGGGTAAAATACAGGAAGCGAAAGGCTATTTACAATTTGTACAGAAACCAGATGGCAGTTATAAGAGTCAAGGAGCATGAAAGGGAAGCAGTGGTTGGGAAGGGAGTGAGACGGGGTTGTAGCCTCTCTCCGACGTTATTCAATCTGTATATTGAGCAAGCACTAAAGGAAACAAAAGAAAAATTCGGAGTAGGTATTAAAATCCAGAGAGAAGAAATAAAAACTTTGAGGTTCGCCGATGACATTGTAATTCTGTCAGAGACAGCAATGGGCTTGGACGAGCAATAGAACGGAATGGACAGTGTCTTGAAAGGAGGATATAAGATGAACATCAACAAAAGTAAAACGAGGATAATGGAATGTAGTCGAATTAAGCCGAGTGATGCTGCGGGAATTAGATTATGAAATGAGACGCTTAAAGTAGTAGAAGAGTTTTGCTATTTGGGGAGCAAAATAACTGGTGATGGTCGAAGTAGAGAGGATATAAAATGTAGACTGGCAATGGTAAGGAAAGCGTTTCTGAAGAAGAGAAATTTGTTAGCATCGAGTATAGATTTACGTGTCAGGAAGTCGTTTCTGAAAGTATTTGTATAGAGTGTAGCCATGTATGGAAGTGAAACATGGACAATAAATAGTTTGGACAAGAAGAGAATAGAAGCTTTCGAAATGTGGTGCTACAGAAGAATGTTGAAGATTAGATGGGTAGATCACGTAACTAATGAGGAGGTGTTGAATAGAATTGGGGAGAAGAGAAGTTTGTGGCGCAACTTGACTAGAAGAAGGGATCGGTTGGTAGGACATGTCCTGAGGCATCAAGGGATCACAAATTTAGCATTGGAGGGCAGCGTGGAGGGTAAAAATCGTAGAGGGAGACCAAGAGATGAATACACTAAACAGATTCAGAAGGATGTAGGTTGCAGTAGGTACTGGTAGATGAAGGAGCTTGCACAGGATAGATTAGCATGGAGAGCTGCATCAGACCAGTCTCAGGTCTAAAGACCACAACAACAACAACAACTTCGCTTCTTGGTCATTCGAAACGTGTAAGATAAAGAGAGTTCCGTTAACGAGGCGAGATGCGTACTATTACCTTACCAAATACGCATTTCAAACCAGAAAAACGTTTGAAAATCGATTCCTGACAATGTGTTGTTCTCGAAAGCACTGTAAAATTTACTATTTAAAACAAATGTTCCGTGCATATGACAGAAATGCAGAACAAAAAGCGGTCGGAAACAGTAGGGTGCTGATGGCCTAAGGCATCCAAAATGGCGGCGCCGGCTGCAAAGACCTTCAGTGCGTAAGTCTGTAGTGCTATTTGCCTCTCTCCTGTTTTCACTTAACAGTTTATTTTTATACAGCAAAAGTAATTTTAGCGAAATAGTGAACCTATCCACCTGCATCTTCTGTAACTTACAATTTCTCACCGAATAAATCACCCTGTTAAGAAAGTTGCAACAAGAGTTTCATGATTTCGAAAATACCGGCTACATCGCGGAAACATGGTTTTATTTTATAGCTTAAGATTTCTGTGCAGCTCAACAACTTGTTACGATCATTCTTTGTTCCGCATTTGTTTAAGGTATTTTGATAATTTCTCGTCATGCCGAAGAGAACATGCTCGTTTACCGATGAACATCGAGAAAAATGTTGAACCCCTCATCCCGGAAGAGTAGTACGGTTTGTTGCCCAGAGAGCGATGAGCTGTGTTTCAGTACCACCAAGTCACGGAACTCGAAAACAGAAACGTACGCCTGGCCATACTGATTTAGGTTTTCCGTGATTTCCGTAAACCACTTCAGGCAAATGCCGGGATGGTTCCTTTGAAAGGGCACGGCCGACTTCCTTCCCCATCCGTCCCTACTCCGACGGGACCGATGCCCTCGCTGTCTGGTCCTCCCCCCCCCCCCCTCCCCTGCCCCCAAATCAACCAACCAAATCAACAGAAACATATGCAGTGTGTTAGGGGTGCGAGTTCACCAAGTAAAGTGACTAATTTTAATTAATGACTTGAATACAAAGTATTAATGTTTCGCAATAACATCTCTGTGTTTCTCCAAGAACCGACAGAATATTCCATAAATATTCAAGTGACCGATTTTGTTATGAGACCCAATATTAAACTGCTAACTAAAATAAGTACTGCTGAAGGCGCTCCTGCTTACCGTACTGAGTCACAGCACAGCAGCTGTAAATCTGTGGACTGTAGTCCTAGACTATCGAGAGGAATTTTCCCTGACGCATCCACATCGCCGAAAATCACGTATGGACGCACTAAAACTGAAGCCATCGTGTATTCGGTCTGTATATTATTCAGTAGAATACGTCATGAAGTTACAGCCCTTTTGGTGTTGTCTCGACTAATGCGACAGGAGATGAGGATATTACAATGATCCCCATTATACTTCATTACTTTGACGACCAGAATAGAGGACTCCACTTTAAGTTTCGTAATATGATGAAGCTTCTTGCTACGTTAATCCCAGCCACGGAAAGAGAATTCTGCACACAGTTCTTAGCCGCATGCCAACCTTCCATTGTTCTTGCATCCAATTAGATTACTGCCGATCAAGTCCCAAACAAAGAGCGAGTTGTTACTGCCAATGACTGTACACAAAATTGAAACACTACGTATGTACAAAAGCAGCAGTGAAACGAGCAGGAGAACGCGACCGCCGCCTGTGTCCGACGTCGGCGTGCAACAACCACTCACTGACCGCAGGTGGCAGCACTAGCAGTGGAGGGTGTACCCGGGAAAATACAGGGTGTATCTAAAAGAATCACTCGATTTAAAGAATCATAACTACTATGTGAACAACGTGCTGTTGGAGAAAGCAAACTCCAGAGTTTTACACGGTTCCCGCTAGGTAGCAGCAGTGTGCACCCACTTCAGTTCTAAAGTCTATTCACCGAGAGCTGGGACGAAACATAAACAGTGTCACGTGAGAGACTATGCTCGTTTCCAGAGAAAGCATTCGGTGTTCACGTGATACGTAGGGGTGTGGAAAATCCTTGGCGCACGCTTTGCAGCTGGCGACGTTCGGCTGGCTGCCGAGCTGTCACAGCGGACCGTGAGAAACCTGGGCAACAATGTACGAAATAAATTTAACAATAATGTTAAAATAATGTTAAACTGAGTTCATTCTGTGGAAGCAGATTTATTTTCATTCAGGTAGCTAACAAAACGCTCAATTACAACACAATTAATTGTTAATTTTAATAACAATACCAGTAATAATAATGATAAAGGACGAAACAAGGTTCACTCTGTCGAACTTGAACTGTTTTCATTGAGGTTTATAACAAACCGCTCCTCTCTCTCCTCTATAATGCAGTCTAATTTCCACATTTGAGTTTCCACTTTTTCTACGACATGGAGGACGCACTCGTTCCAGTCCTCTGCAGTCACTGTTCCTACTGCTTCTTCTAGCAGTACTTTAACTTCCGGCATTTTGTATGTTTTGTCTTTCGCTGCAACATAGTCTTTGATTCTGGCCCACACTAACTCGATGGTGCTTAATTCACAGTGGTACGGAGGAATTATGAGAACTGTTTTCCCTGCATTATTCGCCATTTCATCTATTGCGTATTCGTTGTGCGCTGTTCTGTGATTTTTAACTATATCTAAAAGTTCTTTCTTCAACATACCGTCTTCGAAATCGATGTTTTTAGATTTTAGCTACTCTGATATTTCGTGCTTATTGGAATTCGCACTGGGAACTTTTTCTTTTCTCCGAGAATGGTACGGCGCGTTATCAAGAACAATAACTGCATTTTCCTGAAACCGAGGAAGAACATCTTGAAACCATTTCTCGAAGGTTTCGGCGCACATCTCCTCATGATAATCTCCACTTTTCTTGGATTCGAAAGTTGCTGCCAATGTGTGCGATAATCAGACGTTTCCCTTTACCTGATGGGCCCTTGCTTCCGGTAGATAATCCGGACAGAAACGCTCGTTTTGAGGAATTTATAGTGTCATCTACCCAGACGTAACTTCGGGTATGTCCTGCGTTCACCCACGTCTCGTCCAAATAGTAAATGGGTCTGCCTTCATCTCTCAACCGTTTAATGGTTCGAAGATAACGCCGCCTCCATAAAAAGATGTCATCCCTGTCTATTAACATGCTATCGCGCGCACGCGGGACATATATGAAATTCATTTCTCTCAATAACTTATAAAATGTAGTTCTCCGAAAACTGGCCAGATCTGCATCTTCGTTCACGACTGTAACCACTTTGTCCATTGTTGACAATTCGTTACGAAAAAAAAAATTCGTGTACTTTCCTTCGTATCGTTTTATTATCGAAGTCATCAACACTTTCAGAAAGTTTCTGTCGTAATTTTCCTTTCTTGGTAGACTTCAAAGAGTGTGTGGCCTTGTATTCACTTATCACACGATACACTGAAGAACGTCCAACACCTGTAGCCGCAGCTGTTTTCGAAACAATGTCACTCATCGACTGCTCTGGATGTAAAAGTTCCGTTTTATACACATTAAGCACCATGTGCTTCTCAGAAGAACTTGATTTCTTCTTTCCTCGCTTCTTTAGTGGACTCAGAACTGACACGTCGACCTCGCTCGCTGAATCCGTGGATGACATTATGTGACAGGACAGCCGTATGTGATGCTAATGAAATAAGTGAATATATAAAATAAGAAACCACGCGATGCTATTGGATGCGCACATAAACAGTGAATGCTCAGCGTGACTACAAACACATGTACTTACTCTAATAATCAACGACTAGTCTTTCAAGCGTCTTTACAGACGAACTTAAGATATCCTGAAATCGCCGCTGTACAACACCCACTGACGAGCTCACACCTGCAACTGAGGCGGCCGCACTGACTCAGCGCCGCGCCTGCCAACCTCACTCACAATGCATCGCCCGTAAAGGACAAACGGTTGCACCCATCGCATTCGAACAAACTACAAAACTAAATTCAAACCTTTCTGAAACTTTTCTCGCTTACACCCCCACAAAAGAATTTAAAGGGAAAAAGTTTGTGGCTTACTATATTTCGGATGATGATTTGGTAAAAGTTCTATATCAGACGTGAGATTTTAATTCATTGCTTCACTATTACTGACTCTATTGGGCAGAAAATTCGCAGACGTCATCAACATATAGCACTGAAGGCAATTATAAAATTATTTTGCTGTGCGACACACAGTTTAGGAGAAATTGCGTGATAAATATAGAGTAACGCGAAAAAACAACTTTTCCTCTTTTTGAGTGACAATAAATTTTAATGTAATGTAAATAAAGGTGTCGGAAGGTAGTTCTCGGATCACTTTATCATTTTCAGGTGGCAAATTATAAAAAACACGACTTTCATTTTTTAATTTCTGACGCCCCAGCCTTGTACACCCCTCGACGGCAGCGCCGTGGTCACGCGCCTTGCAGTGCTTACAGTACGTCTCTTGTTTCGGTGAATGGAGTATAGTAAAAATGGATCGGGACAAGAGAAAGCGTTTTGTGTTCTTCGTTTTGCGCAATGCGGGTCAGTAATAACTGTGCAGCGTGATATTTGTACTAAATATGGTGTGGGTCCTCCTACAGCACAGAGCATTAGGCGATGAAGTGAATAATTCCGAGAAATAGGTCGTCTGTGTAAAGGCGAATCGCCGGGCCGTCCGCGAGTGTCAGACTCAGACGTCGAACGCATCCCCACAGTTTCACGAGGATTCCGCAGAAATCCTTTCGCGTGCAGCTCGACAGCTCAGCATGTCCCCGATGTCCGTCTGGCGTGTGTTGCGTCGACGTTTACCGCACAAAATCCAGCTGCTGCAAGCTCTTCGTGAAGGTGACAAACAACAACGTGTGGAGTTCTGTAATTTCGTTCTTGGCAAGATGCAGGATGACAGTTTTCTTCCACGCTTAGTGTTTATTGACGACGCAACATTATATTTGAAGGGAAAGGTGAACCGGTATAATACGAGAACATGGTGTACGGAGCAACCACATGAAGTTGTACAACATGAGAAGGACTTTCCAAAAGTTAATGTGTTCTGTGCAGTTTCACGGGAAATGGTGTACGGTCCATTTTTCTTCGCCGAGAACACTGTTACAGGAAACACGCAGCTTAAGTTCTTTCTTTTCCCACAGTTTGGAGACTGATACGAACGACTTCATTTACCAACAGGATGGGACGCACCACGCTGGCATCTGAAAGTACGGGAATTTTTAAATCAAAGGGTTACTGGACGATGGATCGGTCGCACTGGACCAACTGACTGAGCGTTACATTACTGGCTTCCAAGGTCACCGGACCTGACAGTACCGGGTGATCAAAAAGTCAGTATAAATTTGAAAACTGAATAAATCACGGAATAATGTAGATAGAGAGGTACAAAATGAGCCCTATGCTTGGAATGACATGGGGTTTTATTAGAACCAAAAAAATACAAACGTTCAAAAAATGTCCGGCAGATGGCGCTTCATCTGATCAGAAAAGCAATAATTAGTGTAACAAAGTAAGACAAAGCGAAGACATAGTTCTTTACAGGAAATGCTCAATATGTCGACCATTATTCCTCAACAATAGTTGTAGTCGAGGAATAATGTTGTGAACAGCACTGTAAAGCATGTCCGGAGTTATGGTGGGCCATTGGCGTCGGATGTTGTCTTTCAACATCCCTAGAGATGTCGGTCGATCACGATACACTTGCGACTTCAGGTAACCCCAAAGCCAATAATCGCACGGACTGAGGTCTGGGGACCTGGGAGGCCAAGCATGACGGAAGTGGCGGCTGAGCACACGATCATCACCAAACGACTCGCGCAAGAGGTCTGTCGGACATTTTGTGAACTTTGTTTTTTTTGGTTCTAATAAAACCCCATGTCACTCCAAGCATGTGTGTCAATTTTACCTCTCTACCTACATTATTCCGTGGTTTATTAAGTTTTCAAATGTATACTGACTTTTTGGGATCACCCAGTATGCGATTATTTCTTGGGTTGGTTTGTAAAAGACCATGTGTATGTGCCTCCGTTACCAACAACAATGAATGAACTGAGACATCGGAGAACAGCAGCTGTGGAAGCTGTCACTCGAGACATGGTCGCTGCAGTGTGGGAACAATCTGAATACCGCATTGACACATGCCTTGCAAAAAATGGTTCAAATGGCTCTGAGCACTATGGGATTTAACATCTGAGGTCATCCGTCCCCTAGAACTTAGAACTACCGAAACCTAACTAACCTAAGGACATCACACACATCCATGCCCGAGGCAGGATTCGAACCTGCGACCGTAGCGGTCGTGCGGTTCCAGACTGAAGCGCCTGGAACCGCTCGGCCACATGCCGTACATCTGAAGGGGGCATACTGAACACCTATGAAAAAGTGTGGAAACAAACTTTTTGAGTTTCACCTGCATCAAATAAAAAAACAAAACACATTTTATATGTGTGTTAGTTCCAGAAATATAGACGTGCCAAATCATATTATTCTTTTTGATACACCATGTAGTGCCGTCGTTGTTGTAATGCGGAAACGAAGTAATTTATCTGCGGCGTATTGTCGTTGGTTTTTTGGACAAGATCGTAAACTACGTTTGTGAAATGTTCGTGGCTAAAGTACACCGCGCATGGGAAAATAGGACTTTCCAAAACCGACGACGAGGCAATTCTGGTTCACCACAGGCCACAGATGAGAGTGAAAGTTTCCCGTCTAACCTCCTTGCCTAGGGACGCCAGATGAAAGTTGATGTCGTCAAGCCCTGAATGAAAAATTGCGCAACGGATAACTGGGAGGGGAGCTTGAGAGCGCTACCTAGAGAGCGTGCCCTATTCTGTACGGGACTAGGCAAAGGGCTGGAGGGCTCACACGCTGATGTGTGGGTCCCTGCAGTCTATATCTTCTATTTTTAAATGTATTCATTTAACTAGACTCCTATGTGATTTTTTAGGGTATATTATAGATCGGTGACAATTGATTACCTGCTTATTTTAAACATTGTCACTCGACTTTACAGCGATTGCAGCAATTGTTCCAGTTTACAGATATTACAATTTTACAACTTATGGCTCCGGTATATTATATACTAATATGCACGCACCTTTCTACGGCCAAGACGGAATTGCGTTGGCCAAATGTATACCACCAAAGTCTCCCAATATTTTACATGGGACATCCAGTACGTGAGGAGGATATCAGGCAAACTGGGGACCAGATACATTAACACAAGAGGTCAAATTTCCGAAATTAAACGATAACATTCATTTCCTTACACAATCCGAAGCTGGAAATAAAAGAATTAGTACAAATATTCAAATACCTCTCTTCCGTGCGTGAACATTTAGACAGACGCACCGAAGGCACGTCTGCTCACTTACCCGTCTTCTGTAACACTCCTCGAATATGGCGGCCACCCGGAGGTCTTCCTGGGCCCCGGTGGAGGGGGTGATCGAACCACTTGGCCGTGACCAACCTCTTCACCCCAGATCTTGTGACACTGGAAAGTCTTTCACTTTTACCTGCCTGTGATGTCTCTCTGATCCCGTACCCAGGAGTGACGTTGGCACTACTATACTACAGAACTACTTCCCAACTAAGATTTGGCCACGCTCTACGGAAAGGTGTGAGGAGGATTAGGAAAGTTCACGTGCAGATTCACATTCCCGTACAAGAAATGCATAATACACGTCATATATAAATATGTGTTATGAAGCCTGCCACATTTCTTTCCACCCGTCCACACGGGTTCTGTTGCACCCGCGGCCGGCCGCGTCGTGCAATAAAATTGGCGGCAAGCCGCCTCTGTGTGTATTTCTCGGTGCGAGCGAGCAGTGAAACCTGCTGCTTATGGAGCGGAAGCTCGTGTACCGTTTCAAGAGACGTGCGGATGTGTGTTCGGGCGAGGAGGCGTGCAGCTAGTGAGAGCAGCTGGTGAGAGCTGAGCCGACTGATCGTTCAGTCAACGTTGCCGCGTCTGGGCTGCCGTTCGTCGGCGACGAAGGCTGGGAGTTGCAACCCAGCGCCGCAACTGGGCTTCCGCCGACTGAGTGGCGACAGGTGGCGTTTCCAGACGAATCGCGTTTAACGCTCCACCGGAGACACGGTCGTTGTCGTCGGCGGCGTGAAACGTCTGAAAGCGAGCGCCGTGCAGCGACCGCCTACAGGGAGCGCTGTGGTCTGGGCAACGCTTTCGTGCCCTTCCCTTGCCGATCCCGTCACTCTTGAGACCACACTGGATTAACAAAAGACTGTTTTCATCCTTGGGGAAGATGTCCGACCCTATCCGGAGCCTCTTCTTTGTCGGAGCGACGTGCTCTACCAGCAGGACGTGTCACAGAGCTCGCAGTGCACGTGCGAGCTTTAAGGACCACCACGACCAGTTCACAGTACTACCCCGGACACGAAACTCCCGAATTTACAGGAATACCTCGATCGGACTGTTCCCGTCACGGATGCTCACCCAGGAGAAATAGAGCAGCTGACCCCGGTCGGCACTCCACACTCCACACCACCACTCACTCTTTTGCTGCGCCTCTCGGAGCTGTATGACTGCAAGAGGAGGTTATCTAGGCTTTTGACAGCTGTGACTGGATATCGTATGTTTTGAAAGACATGACCACTGAAAACAGAATACAGATATGAAATAAAAAACTTTAAAAAAACGGATAACAGAGAGTAGGACTGCTGTTGTGAGCTTCTGTGCAAACTTAATATGTACACAGATACCAACAATAATGACATGAATAATAAACGTCACTTCGACGATATGCGTCTTCCTAACCTGTCCCAGTTATCCAACTGGGGAAAGAGCATCTACACTGCATCAACGCGAAATCCGAACCCCGTCCTGTTTCTGGCGACTCGTCACATCGCTGAGGGTTGAAGGACTGGTTAAAACAAAGACTGAAAAACCCGTGGACCGACCGAGATTCGACGTCGCGACGTCTCGGTTCCGAGACACGCAACTTTACCCCTAAATCAACAAGCCCACTCTACACGTGTATATAATTTCTTTGCAGGAAATGCTCAATATGTCCACCATCATTCCTCAACAATAGCTTTAGTCGAGGAATAATGTTGTGAACAGCACCGTAAAGCATGTCCGGAGTTATGGTGAGGCATTGGCGTCGGATGTTGTCTTTCAGCACCCCTAGAGATGTCGGTCGATCACGATACCTCAAAGCCAATAACCGCACAGAGTGCGGTCTGGGGACCTGGGAGGTCAAGCATGACGAAAGTGGCGGCTGAGCACACGATCATCACCAAACGACGCGCGCAAGAGATCTTTCACGCGTCTAGCAATATGGGGTGGAGCGCCATCCTGCACAAACATCGTACGTTCCAGCAGGTGTTTATCAGCCAGGCTGGGGATGATGCGATTCTGTAACATATCGGCGTACCTCTCACCCGTCACGGTAGCAGTTACAAAACCAGAATTACGTATTTCCTCGAAGAAAAAAGGCCCGATAACGGTAGATGAGGTAAATCCAACCGATGCCGTGACTTTCTCGTCGTGCAATGGAGTTTCCACGACAGTTCTAGAATTTTCGGTAGCCGAAATTCGTTTTGCTGTCCAGTGCCGTCTGTCGGACATTTTGTGAATTTTTTTTGTTCTAATAAAACCCCATGTCATTCCAAGCATGTGTGTCAATTTTTACATCTTTTCCTACATTATTCTGTGGTTTATAAGTTTTCAAATTTATACTCACTTTTTGATCACCAGGTATATTTGCTCAAGTTTTTACAATACCTCGTAGTATCCGCTTTTATGAGCCCATGCCTTGCACTCATATCCTTGAAAGTCGTTTTTCAATAGCTACTGTTGTACCAGGAGCACTTGCACTGAAACATTTAAGTGGATCACCCAGTATATTATAAAAATGTGTGTACTGAATGAGTACGACCATCCCCTTCCACCTTTTCCGCTTTGGATGGGCCTGCATGTGATGATTCGCGCAGGAAATTTTACTGGTTTTCCGTACAGTGGTACAACTGAGCTATGGAACAGGGATTGCCAAATTGTGCTATTTTATTTTTCAAGGCACACCTTCACTAACCCTCAAGTGTGTTCATTGTCTCATGGTTGTATTGGTGTGATTCATTTTTGTTTTCTCCAGGAGGCTGCTTTGGGTGATGAATGGAATGGAGTGTGTCATCTACTCAGATGCAGGCAGCGGCTAAGATAGATCTCTGTTTCTAAATATAGATTGAAGCTGCTGCATGTCGTAATGTGAAATGATAAACAGTGCTGCGGGCACAGTAACTGTTCCTATGGAATGTTATTCCAAGACAACGATTTTTGAATGAAATATTATATTCAGAAAGACGGAGTAAAACTCAGCGTGATCGTCACACTTAACACTGGTCTGCTTAAGAAAGTGAACAATGATCTAATGGTAGTTAGGTGGTAAGTTCCTATGGGACCAAACTGCTGAGGTCATCGTTCCCTAGTCTTACACACTATGTAATCTAACTTCAACTAACTTACGCCAAAGACAACACACACAGCCAAGCCCGAGGGAGGACTCGAACCTCCGACCAGGGCAGCCGCGAAAACCGTGGCAAGGCGCCCTAGACCGCGCAATTACCCGGTACAATGTTAACAGAGAATTTCTATAAAAAATCAAACAGCTTAATCAGGTAATATGTTAATCTATGATTCAGGAAAGTGGAGTGGTCTTTCTCTAAGCTCTTAGCAAGTTAAGTAGCTGACAATAATCATTATGACAAATTAGTTGCACGGTGCTGCAAACTTACCTTCTTCTCTTAAAAAAAAAAAAAGGAAAAACATATTATTCATAGCTTATATTCCTCTTACATTTCAATGTCTACAACATATTTATCCTTGCTGCCCTAGAACACTCAGATTATTCAAAATTTATACTCCTTTGTCTACATCATATTCGTTCTTGTCATCCTTTCTTCATCTAACAGATACAATCACCAGTCCACACAACGCTACTAATACGTCCACCACCCAACACACCTCATCTAAGACTGCACTAAGATTCTGTCACAAGACTAAAGATTGTTTAAAAGTAACGTAACTTGCGCTCTCTCTGACCTGCATATCGATGACATACAAAGATCAAAATGAGGAGACCACCTCACACCTTGTTTGATACAAAGGACTTGCTATGCAACCAGGCCTGCTAGTAATTTTTGCGTGTGCTGGTATTGAGCTGAGGCTACATGCGAGTTGTAATGGTTCTTTATTTACGTGACCATTACGGCACTCCAACTCCAGTTCTCGATACCAGTAATTTCGTACAGACATATTTTTGTGACAGTATTCACATTTGGTTTTATTAATGTATAGGTACTCCGATGTATCGATATATTGCAGTGATATGGTTCTTGTGTGTATTCATTTCTGTGAGACTGTCATAATCTTTGACTTACTTGTAACCGTTTTGGCACGAATGCGCGCAGAGCAGTCTTTGTTTCACTTTGCAGAAGTTAAGTTGTTATTTCGATTTGTAAAAGAACAGTTGAAACGTCCACTTTGAACAATTATACAGGACTGTGCTTAACCTGACACACAATATTTTTAGCGCAACGCAATCTGACTTTCAAAAATCCCTACAAAAGAATGGCCCTGACTAACATTAAACTATACCTTCCAGAAATCACTTACCTCACAAAAATCTTCATTACTCGAACTACTGCAATACAGCGAGCGCCACTACTGCCAGCTAAATAAAAAATTCAAACTACGGGAGGCACTAACTACTGATAGGGATAGTTAGCAAATGAAAGATATTAATAGAGAACAAACAATGTATTTACCTTAATAGTCATAATATATGTAGCAGTTCATGACAAATTACAAAACTCCGCCATCTCTCTCCCCACATCCACCACTGCTGGCGGCTCACCTCCAACTGCGCAACGCTATGCGCTGTTCACAGCCAGCTGCCTAACACTACAATGGCGAGTATTACAACAATGCAAAGCAGCCACAGACTGCACACAGCACAGCCAGTGATTTCATACAGAGGTGGCGTTACCAATAAAAAAATCTAAACAGCCTACTTACACAAAGTCTTGTGTTTAGTTAAAGTGGAAATTAAATATATGAAGATTGATACAAAACTGTTTTCTTGACAATTAAAAAGAAGTATATGAGAATTTACAAGAAGTTTAATAAAAATGTGGATCGTGAACACCGAGTCAAAAATTATTTCTACCATACCATTGTTCTGATCTGGGATTCTTTGATCATTAAGGATTTCCTGAAAAACGCATTTGTTAGGTCTTCAAATATTGCTAAAATACAGATCTGGACGTTCTAGCAGTCAAAGTGGAATCACCCTAGAATCAACAAGATGAGCCATAACATCTTCGACGAAATCTACGTGGGAATACATTCGAGATAAGTGCCAAAATTAGTGACTTTTTTTACAGTGACTTCATTATTTCCATTCTGACGATACCATCCACAGTCAATAACTTTGTTGTTGCCCGATAAAGCGAACATATGCTGCGTGAGCAAAATTATTAATCTGATTTCTAACCTACTTAGAAAGTGGTGGTATTGCTAGACAGTGAAGTGTCATATTAAGTTGAAACTAGTTGCGTGTGATTGTTTGGAACGGACAACCACGTATATGATGTGAGTACTTTCAACCTCCGGGAGATCTCGTGGTCGCTGGCTGCGCAGACAATGTGGACAGAGCGTGCTTGGTCCGAATTTAATCGATGTTGGGGAAGAGTAAATTTGATTTGTAATACGCGGCGTGTGACTTCGTTATCTTGTTCATGAATCACTATTTTGTACGGGAAATATTTGACTGTACTAGAACTAAGAATGTGCATGTGAAAACAACTGCCCCGGTAGGGACTTTCTGAGAGTAATGATATTTTCACGGATTCAGTTATGCTTTAACTAAACCGCAAAATTTGGGATTAGCGTGCTTAAGTATTCCGTGTGGGTCTATTCTTTTCTACTTCGAACTGTCGGGGATGTAGAAGACGTTAGGAAGCTGATGTCTCAATACGTGGGAATGTTCTTAGCGCAGAATAACATCGCGTAAGAAATCAACCGTTTTCTAGGTAACGTTTCCCGCCAGGAGTAGGATTTGGCAAAATAATTGTCAGTACTTTAAGATATCAGCAGTTTTAGCAGAAGAAAAATGAGACAGCTGTCTGTTTCCCGGCAAGAGAGGGTTTTGTGAGTAAATAAATGTTGAAAGTGCACAAAGTGTTGTGTCTAGGCAAGACAGCCTAGACACAATGCGAGGAAGCCGAAAGGCACGCGCTAAGGTAAAGCAGGATGGCGGGAGGTCTGAAACAGGATACGTAATGAATGCTATAAAGAAAAGTACGTAGCTTCTGTAATACTTAACTTTAATCCATCCTTTTGGTACATCTGGAGATTGTGGCGATACAAGTGAGACTCTTCAGATACATGCAATGTTACTAATGGCGCCTTGCTAGGTCGTAGCCATTGACTTAGCTGAAGGCTATTCTAACTATGGGCTCGGCAAAGGAGCGAGGCTTCGTCAGTATAGTCGCTAGCTACGTCGTCCGTACAACTGGGGCGAGTGCTAGTCCGTATCTCGAGACCTGCCTTGTGGTGGCGCTCGGTCTGCGATCCCTGACAGTGGCGACACGCGGGTCCGACATGTACTAGTGGACCGCGGCCGATTTAAAACTACCACCTAGCAAGTGTGGTGTCTGGCGGTGACACCACACAAAGAATATAGAGTGACGTTCATTTTAATTTGCAAACAGTATGATGCTGCCACTTCCGCCATTTTGTACCACCATGACCGCCATTATCAGCACGGCAACGCTGCAACACGCCATGAGCGTGGAATAAGAGGGATTTTGACAATCATTCAATGAACTGAGTGGCTCACCTTGCGTAACTCTCATTGATATACACTCCTGGAAATGGAAAAAAGAAGACATTGACACCGGTGTGTCAGACCCACCATACTTGCTCCGGACACTGCGAGAGGGCTGTACAAGCAATGATCACACGCACGGCACAGCGGACACACCAGGAACCGCGGTGTTGGCCGTCGAATGGCGCTAGCTGCGCAGCATTTGTGCACCGCCGCCGTCAGTGTCAGCCAGTTTACCGTGGCATACGGAGCTCCATCGCAGTCTTTAACACTGGTAGCATGCCGCGACAGCGTGGACGTGAACCGTATGTGCAGTTGACGGACTTTGAGCGAGGGCGTATAGTGGGCATGCGGGAGGCCAGGTGGACGTACCGCCGAATTGCTCAACACGTGGGGCGTGAGGTCTCCACAGTACATCGATGTTGTCGCCAGTGGTCGGCGGAAGGTGCACGTGCCCGTCGACCTGGGACCGGACCGCAGCGACGCACGGATGCACGTTAAGACCGTAGGATCCTACGCAGTGCCGTAGGGGACCGCACCGCCACTTCCCAGCAAATTAGGGACACTGTTGCTCCTGGGGTATCGGCGAGGACCATTCGCAACCGTCTCCATGAAGCTGGGCTACGGTCCCGCACACCGTTAGGCCGTCTTCCGCTCACGCCCCAACATCGTGCAGCCCGCCTCCAGTGGTGTCGCGACAGGCGTGAATGGAGGGACGAATGGAGACGTGTCGTCTTCAGCGATGAGAGTCGCTTCTGCCTTGGTGCCAATGATGGTCGTATGCGTGTTTGGCACCGTGCAGGTGAGCGCCACAATCAGGACTGCATACGACCGAGGCACACAGGGCCAACACCCGGCATCATGGTGTGGGGAGCGATCTCCTACACTGGCCGTACACCACTGGTGATCGTCGAGGGGACACTGAATAGTGCACGGTACATCCAAACCGTCATCGAACCCATCGTTCTACCATTCCTAGACCGGCAAGGGAACTTGCTGTTCCAACAGGACAATGCACGTCCGCATGTATCCCGTGCCACCCAACGTGCTCTAGAAGGTGTAAGTCAACTACCCTGGCCAGCAAGATCTCCGGATCTGTCCCCCATTGAGCATGTTTGGGACTGGATGAAGCGTCGTCTCACGCGGTCTGCACGTCCAGCACGAACGCTGGTCCAACTGAGGCGCCAGGTGGAAATGGCATGGCAAGCCGTTCCACAGGACTACATCCAGCATCTCTACGATCGTCTCCATGGGAGAATAGCAGCCTGCATTGCTGCGAAAGGTGGATATACGCTGTACTAGTGCCGACATTGTGCATGCTCTGTTGCCTGTGTCTATGTGCCTGTGGTTCTGTCAGTGTGATCATGTGATGTATCTGACCCCAGGAATGTGTCAACAAAGTTTCCCCTTCCTGGGACAATGAATTCACGGTGTTCTTATTTCAATTTCCAGGAGTGTAAATTCATTGACGCGTCACCCGTTGTGCGACATAGCCTTTGAATACCAATGGCATGTGATAGGGAATTAACTTACGTCCGGTATTCGACGGTATACGGAGTGTAACAGAAATGTAGGGCAGAGATTGGTCGGCACATTTCTCACAAGTATACGAAGAAATTATGTTATACGAACATGGGTCTAGAAACGATTTCTTTCCATGTTGCAACTAATTTTCTCCTATATGTGCGTGTCACCTTGCGACGTACGTCATTGCTCGTTTACAAATGTGTGAAACCTTATGGGACTTAACTGCTAAGGTCATCAGTCCCTAAGCTTACACACCACTTAACCTAAATTATCCTAAGGACAAACACACACACCCATGCGCGAGGGAGGACTCGAACCTCCGCCGGGGACCAGCCGCACAGTTCATGACTGCAGCGCCTTAGACGGCTTGTTAGCAGGTAACATCAACTGCTCAGTACGACCGTTGCAAACACACGAGTTGCTACGTAGAGTTGATCACAGACTTGGCTCGTGCAATGCAAAGAGGGCAGGCGCCCATTTCATGTACGAATTAGCTGACATTGTTGGTGGCTGTTTCGCAGAGCCTAACTTTCTTCCACCGAGGCTCAACGGACAAAGTTATCGTAATGTTCTGCCCGATCTGTTAGCAGGTCAGTTCCTACATAGTACATTCGGTGATAGACGGACCTGTTCCCTGGCCTTCACGCTCTCCGGACCTAAACCCACTGGACATTTATTTGTGGGGGCATTTGAACGCTCTTGTGTGTGAAACCACAGTGCAAGACGTTCGGGGTCTCCTTCCCGCATTATGGAATGCTTCGGAAGCATACGCAGTACTCCAGGGATATATCAGCGCATCCGAGTCATTACGACGGCGGGTTGACACGGAGGGCATATTGAACACCTCCTGTGCGAAAGAGTTGGATGTGATACGGTGGTGCATACTGTTCGTGTGTGTTTCCCGTGATTAATGAGTCGGAGAAAATGAGCTCTCACATGGGAATAAAACGTTTCCACACCCATGTGCACGGAACATAATTTTTCGTCTATGTGTGAGGAATGTGTCCTGCAACTCGTGCCGTACATTTTCGTTACATCCTGTATATTTATCACAAATTGCGAGGATACGCAACAGCGAGCGGATATCGGTATTCGTGACTAGTCTGCAAACCACATCGATCAGTTCAGGTCGAACGGTCGCCATCTGAGGCATGCCTTACAAGCACAAAGAGGAAGGGGGTTGTAGTACAGGGTGCTCATAAAATTTTGTTTGTTAAGGTCTTAAATTATATACAGAACGTAATACACTATGTGATCAAAAGTATCCGGACACCCCCAAAAACATACGTTTTTCACAGTAGGTGCATTTTGCTGCCACCTACTGCCAGGTGCTCCATATCAGTAACCTCAGTGGTCATTAGCCATCGTCAGAGAGCAGAATGCGACGCTCCGCGGAACTCACGGACTACGAACGTGGTCAGGTTATTGGGTGTCACTTGTGTCGTTAAATAAACAACGTAGCAGGTACAGGTTATTGTACCCTGCAGAAACAGCAAATGTGACCGCCGATTGTAACTGACAGCTGCCCCCACTCTGTGAAGCGCGCACTGCGACCTGTGTGCAGCCTGCAACAGCCAGCTGGCCAGGTCCACGGCGCATGCGGTTGCGTCCATCACTCTGCCACACACAGAGCCTGCGCTCATCAGAGAAGACAACACAACGCCATTCCTCTACCCGTCAACTCTTTCACAACACCGGATTAGCCGTACCCGGCTGTGTCGTGGTATCGCTTGCTAGAAGCAGATGTTTTCGAATCGCCTTGATGACGCAGTAACTGTAAAAAGTACCGATTTTTTCAGCCCTGCATTATTTTGGGCTGACCGTGTCGCTCACGCAGTTGATTGATACTGACGTGCGCCTCTCTCTACTGCACAGATGTGCAGAACCAGTACAACTGTTTAACGGACGCAAAATATTAATGGAAAGGACAGATGTAGTTGCATGGCGGTGCAGATTTCTGCGCAGGATCGTGGGTGTGGAATTCGAAAGTATAGTGTGGTTAGATGAAACTTGGGTCAATGCCAGCCATTCTTTACGTAGAGGCTGGAATGATGGAACGCCCGAGGGGACAATGGCAGTGCCTGTTGGCAAAGGAGGGCGTATTATTGGCTTACATGCAGGAACATCGAAAGGTTTTGTGCCAAACTGCTTGAAAATGTTTCGGTCAAAAAAGACGGGAGATGACCATGAAGAAATGAACAGTGTAGTATTTCAAGAATGGTTCGAGACATCGCTTATGACGAATCTGACAAGTCCATCAGTGATTGTTATGGACAATGCGCCTTATCATTCCGTTGTTCACGATAAGGCACCAACCTTGGCAACAAAAAAAGACGATATCATTCAGTGGTTGAAAGAGATTTAAGGAAGGCGGAACTGCTCGAAATTGTGGCACAAAAGAAACCCCAATTTCCAACATATGTAGTTGACGAGATTGCTAAAAGGCACGGGCATGAAATCGTTCGGCTTCCTCCATACCACTGTCACTTCAATGCAATTGAAGGAGTGTGGGCGCAGATAAAAAATTACATTGCTGCAAACAATAAAAAATTCACGATCTCTGAAGTGGAAACTCTCCTTCCAGCAGCTATCAATAAAGTGACAAGCGAGACGTGGGCTAAAATTGTAAACAACACTGCAAGTGCCATCAGAGAGGCGGCCAAAACCGAAGGGGTTGTGGAAGAATGCATCGAAAATTTAATTATACATCTGGGAGAGAGCAGTGATAGTTCGAGTAGTGCTGAGGAAGACAATGTCAAATCAGATTCTGACAGTGATGTGAGTGATGTTTTTCCATTACAGTAACTACAACGTATTCAGGAATGTAAGGAGGGAGTTTGCTATCGATCTACAACCAGATCTTCATATTGTGAGTACTTTCTTCAGATTATAACTCTTAATACACTGACCAATTATTCTGTAGCTTGTAGTAGAACAAATTAATAATGCTAATACTTAACAATGGAAACCAAAACTGCTAATGTTCAACAACTTGCGAAAATAGTTTTCATTTCAGTTGTGAAGTTTAACAAATAACTTTATTATGTTTCAGCATCTTAGATACTTGTACTAAATAGCTCTTATCAGTTTTCGAGTTAATATATTTCAAGCATCAACTTTAAATAAATTCACGCGTACCAATACGACTTGTATTTTGTCTCGCTTTTATTTCTGCTGCTAGAGAATGCGTGTAGCAGACACGGCGCCGCGTGCTGTGAGCCACGTTCGGCAACAGCGCCGTCTGCCCGCCGGAACTGTCACTACCAATCACTCGTCTCACGGAGTATAGTATTTTACGTACATCACTCACATACGATTCAAAGAACGTCCAACTCCAGTACAGCACACTTTACTTTACATCTACAGAAAATATAGTAACAATATTTGAAAATTTAAAGCGAAAACATAAAAATTTGAATGAACTATGAACAAATACCGTTATACCCGGTCTAGACGTGTGGCAATGTTCCACAACCATTGTAGAAGCAGTGACAATACCGAGGTTCAAATGGTTCAAACGGCTCTGAGCACTACGGGACTTAACATCCGAGGTCATCAAAAATGGTTCAAATGGCTCTGAGCACTATAGGTCTCAACTGCTGTGGTCATAAGCCCCCTAGAACTTAGAACTACTTAAACCTAACTAACCTAAGGACAGCACACAACACCCAGCCATCACGAGGCAGAGAAAAACTCTGCCCCCGCCGGGAATCCAACCCGGGAACCCGGGCGTGGGAAGTGAGAACGCTACCGCACGACCACGAGATGCGGGCCCGAGGTCATCAGTGCCCGCGAACTTAGAACTACGTAAACCTAACTAACCTAAGGACATGTCACACATCCCCGTGCCCGAGGTAGGGTTCGGACCTGCGGCCGTAGCAGCAGCGCGGTTCCGACAATACCGAGGCACTGTGCCTTGAATGTGCAGCACTCCGACCATTACTGCATCCAGCTTCCCACAGGGCAACGACGCGACCCTATTCAGATGCTTGAAACTGTTCGACAGGAGTAGGTAGTGAGCGGTCGGGCACGGTTTCGCCCTAGAGTGAATGTTGCAACTCCAGTTGCAGCCTGCAGAGTCGAAACTGCAGTGACCGCCGTCTGGTCGCCCACCATTGTTTACATTGAATGACTAACACGACTGCCGCTCAGCAGGCCTATACAGCGTGTTTGCGCCTGACTGTAACAGGACGTAGAGAATGCTCCACTCGACAATTTGAGGGAGGGACCTGGGGTCGGAGAAGCCAGCTTAAGGAGATGTGGAAGTAAACTTGTTTACCGCTTTCTTAGCATTACTGTTTTCGATCTTAATTAACACTAATTTGCGTACAAGTTTACATTTACTGTGCCGCCTACTTCCATGTACTTTCTCTATTTCCTGCATGGAAACGAGGACCAGGAACCTGATTATTCGGAGGTCGTGATGCAGGTTTTGTTTACTTTACTTGTCCATAAGGTGGTCCTGTTGTATCGTATTTACATTGTACCATGAGAGCGCGTGCCCCAAATCGACGACAGACTGTGATGTAACAAAATAAAAGTGATGTTGTTATTCAATGGAAAACTTGGAATTTGAGATTTCCCTTACTGTTTTATAAATCACAATTGCCGTAAGAATCAGGGATTGACCATTGTCATAAAATATTGCATTATGACATGTGAATAGTCTTTACTTGCGGTTTCGCGTGGCTTGAAGCAGTCACGGCTAGCGCGCTATTGATTAAGAAATTGCATTATCGTCTTTCTAATTACTTCATGATAGTAGATACGATCATACCCGGTCGTGAAGTTATTGTTATGACAAAAAAAATTTCCTAAGGGCCCAGAAAGTTCTTAAGGGCGCAAAAACAAAACGGAAATTCAATATCAAAGCTGATGCAAGTAGACGATAAAACAGTTTTCTTTTTGTCAATGTAACACGCACATTGGACTGCTGATCTTTGTTGTGGCGTAGCAAGACAGCCACGCCACGGAAGTAGCCGAATGGCACGCGCTAAGCTCACGCAGATGGGCGTGAGGTCTGAAACAGGATAAGTAATGAATGCTATAAAGAAAAGTACGTAGCTTCTGGAATACTTAACTTTAATCCATCCTTGTGGTACATCGCTCTTGATGAGACAAGTGAGACTCTTTAGATACAAGCTATGTAAGGTTACTGGCGCCTTGCTAGGTCGTAGCCATTGACTTATCTGAAGGCTATTCTAACTATCTGCTCTGCAAATGAGCGAGGCTTCGACAGTGTGCATCGCTAGCTACGTCGTCCGTACAACTGGGGCGAGTGCTAGTCCGTATCTCGAGACCTGCCTTGTGGTGGCGCTCGGTCTGCTATCACTGACAGTGGCGACACGCGGGTCCGACATGTACTAATGGACCGCGGCCGATTTAAACCTACCACCTAGCAAGTGTGGTGTCTGGCGGTGACACCACAATCTTGGTGTCTGTAATCTTAGCAAAACGCATACTTAAAATGAAAATAATACTGAGGAGATGATAGGAATGAGCACTGCCAACTGATTCAGCATTTCCAGAAGAGCCGGCGGGTGTGGCCGAGCGGTTCTAGGTGCTTCAGTCTGGAACCGCGTGACCGCTACGGTCGCAGGTTCGAATCCTACCTCGGGCATGGGTGTGTGTGATGTCCTTAGGTTAGTTAGGTTTAAGTAGTTCTAAGTTCTAGGGGACTGATGACCTCAGATGTTAAGTCCCATAGTGCTCAGAACCATTTGAACCATTTCCAGAAGAAATTTTTATTATAAGTAAAACGTATATCGTACGGTAGATTTTCATGTCCGTTTCATGTCCATTGAGCGCTCTTTTATACAGTCATTGTCCTCTTGAGTCACTCGTGCATCGTCACGATAAGTTATAACAGTTCTTTTTTTTACACTTCACTCAGACGTAACACGTTTTTATACATTTAGTAAAAATTAGATCAGACTGCCACAAATCTGCGTCCGTCTTACTTAAGAAAAACAGTACAAGTCTTTTGCGCTCAAGGCTTCATTTGTTCTCCAGCGAACAAAATAGTGAAGAATCGCATATCCATCCGTATTCTTATGTTTATATTGCCGCCCAAAGACAACGAATTACATTATTTAGGATATTCCACCGTCGCTTTGCGACATCTTATTATACATTACTCATTCTTTATAAACAAGTATTTGCCGTCTGGCTGGAAGTGTCAACTATTTGTTGTTTTAATGAAGCCAAAAATAGCGAATATCACAAGACCCATTCATTACTCAGTGCCGTTCAGAGACGTACAGTACAGTACGATGGAGCAGTAGCGGTACTGTTTCGCAGAATTCGTTGATATGATGCACCTCGGGTGCGGAGAAGTTCGTTGCAATGCTCTCACTGCTAAAGAGTTGTCCAGGGAACAATTTCCTAACAGGCATCACGACGAGTGTTTATCTGCTCTCGATCGAGCAGTGCGGGAGACTGGTTCACACGGGTGACCTGCCAGCGTGGGTTCCACTAGCGGACCCCAGTACAAGTACAAGTACTCGTGGTACTGCGCGTGAAGTGACGCGGCAAGTGCTGGCGTGTGGCGAGCGAGTGCTCCGCCCACAACGAGCCCGTGCAATGTTTGTTTTGTATCTCGCCTGGAGAGTCGGCCGAATGTAGGAAGCTAGGAGGAGCAGGTGAAGCCAGCTCTCCTTGCTTTTTCGGCATGACCGTGGCTAATATTGCTGCACAAACTACTATGGGAAAATTTGATTAGAAGATCTGCTGAGGTGCAAGACTTCCCCATTTCGTCCAACCATTTCAGTGCTGGAGAGCCGAGGGAATACTGCCGATTTAGGGGGAAAATAAGCTGAAGATGTGAGTAGAAGTTTGTTGTGGGAAGGGCATTGGAGTTGGGAAGTTTGTGCATCAATGTTGGCCATAGTGCTGCGGTGCTGTAATGGTCGGCATTCCTGCATATGACGCATGGGGATCTGGGTTAAAGCCCGGCGGTGGCACAAACTTCGATTCATATCTTCAGATTCCATCATTATCGTAGATAAAGATGAGACTTAAATGTCGTGGAGAAAAGTTAATTGTAAACAGGAATAACCCTTGACGTTCCAGGGGCGGTTTCACAAACCGGTAGTGTTTATTGTTTGTTACTCTGTTGCGTAGGTTTAAGGTAGGAGATTACAGCGTTTGTAGTTGTTCATTCCCGAAGCTTTCCTTTGTCAGTAGCCGCTTTAATGTGACGTGAAAACTATACATATCACGAGCGGTCTCTGAGACCGCACCTGCGACTTTGCGTTATAGATTCATTAGACGAGTCTTTACCTACTGTTTATGTTACTGACCCTGATTTTCGGAATACTGTTTTAAAATGGTGTGAGGACAGTTTAGAAAGTGCTGTTGGATTAGATGGTGACAACGTAATTGAAAGTGGTTAATGGAAGAGCTCGACCCCGTAGAACCAGGGTGTTTGATGTCCTGGAGGAGCAATTTGGCGACCGCATTCTGGCTCTGGGCTACCCAGAGGCCACTGGCATGAGCCTCGACTGGCCAATATCTCAAAGGTGTTCTGTAGGATTCAGATCAGGACTCTGTGCAGGAGAGTCCACTACAGCGATGTTACTGTCGTGTAACCACATCTGTATCTGAACACATGCGACTCCTTTTTGCACAGCTATATTAAGGACCAGGTGTACTGCAATAATCCTAAAACCATTGCTGAGCTGAAAACACCCATTCAGGAGGTCATCGACAGCATCCATGTTCCGACAGTTCAGCGGGTCATTCAGAATTCCGCTATTCGTCGGTGCCACATCATCGCCAGTGATCGTCAGCAAATCGAAAATGTCATAACCTAAATACGAATGTCTGTAGTTTGTAACTAATTTACATTCTTTTCATACAGATCAATATTTGTCACCCTGTATTAACGTACTTCCATGGAAACTGTAAATGCTCCTAATTGCAAACCCCCGAAAGTTTTTGACCGAATGTTTTGAAATTTTGACACAACATTGCACCCATATACGCATGTGGCTAGACAGGGTGGTCCATTGATAGTGACCGGGCCAAATATCTCACGAAATAAGCATCAAACGAACAAGCTACAAAGAACGAAACTCGTCTAGCTTGAAGGGGGAAACCAGATGGCGCTATGGTTGGCCCGCTACATGGCGCTGCCATAGGTCAAACGGATATCAACTGCGTTTTTTTTAAATAGGAACCCCCATTATTATTACATATTCGTGTAGTACGTAAAGAAATATGAGTGTTTTAGTTGGACCACTTTTTTCGCTTTGTGATAGATGGCGCTCTAATAGTCACAAACGTATGAGTACGTGGTATCACGCAACATTCCGCCAGTGCGGACGGTATTTGCTTCGTGATACATTACCCGTGTTGAAATTGACCGTTTACCAATTGCGGAAAAGGTCGATATCGTGTTGATGTATGGCTATTGTCATCAAAATGCCCAACGGGCGTGTGCTATGTATGCTGTTCGGTATCCTGGACGAGAACATCCAAGTGTCCGGAACGTTCGCCGGATAATTACGTTATTTAAGGAAACAGGAAGTGTTCAGCCACATGTGTAACGTCAACCACGACCTGCAACAAATGGTGATGCCCAAGTAGGTGTTTTAGCTGCTGTCGCGGCTAATCCGAACATCAGTAGCAGACAAATTGCGCGAGAATCGGGAATCTCAAGGACGTCCGTGTTGAGAATGCTACATCAACATCGATTGCACCCGTACCATATTTCTATGCACCAGGGATTGCATGCCGACGACTTTGAACGTCGTGTACAGTTCTGCCACTGGGCACAAGAGAAATTACGGGACGATGACTGGCTTTTTGCACGCGTTCTATTTAGCGAAGAAGCGTCATTCACCAACAGCGGTAACGTAAACCGGCATAATATGCACTATGGGGCAACGCAAAATCCACGATGGCTGTGACAAGTGGAACATCAAGGACCTCGGCGCGGTAATGTTTGGTGCGACATTATGGGAGGAAGGATAACTGGCGCCCTTTTTTTCTCGATGACAATCTAAATGGTGCAATGTATGCTGATTTCCTACGTAATGTTCTACCGATGTTACTACAAGATGTTTCACTGCATAACAGAATGGCGATGTACTTCCAACATGATGGATGTCCGGCACATAGATCGCGTGCGGTTGAAGCGGTAGCATATTTCATGACATGTGGATTGGTCGTCGAAGCACAATATCGTGGCCCGCACGTTGACCGGATCTGACGTCCCCTGATTCCTTTCTGTGGGGAAAGTTGAAGGACATTTGCTATCGTGATCCACCGACAACGCCTGGCAATATGCGTCAGCGCATTGTCAATGCATAGGCGAACATTACGGAAGGCGAAGTACTCGCTGTTGAGAGGAATGTCGTTACAAATATTGCCAAATGCATTGAGGTTGACGGAGATCATTTTGAGCATTTATTGCATTAATGTGGTATTTACAGGTAATCACGCTGTAACAGCATGCGTTCTCAGAAATTATAAGTTCACGAAGGTACATGTATCACATTGGAACAACCGAAATAAAATGGTCAAACGTACCTACGTTCTGTATTTTCATTTAAAAAACCTACCTGTTACCAAGTGTTCGTCTAAAATTATGAGCCATATGTTTGTGACTATTACAGCGCCATCAGTCACAAAGCGAAAGAAGTGGTCCCACTAAAACATTCATATTTCTTTACGTACTACACGAATATGTAATAAAAAATTGCGGTTCCTATTAAAAAGAAAACGACGTTGATATCAGTTTAACCTATGGCAGCGGCATCTAGCGGGCCAACCATAGCGCCATCTGGTTTCCCTCTTCAAGCTAGACAAGTTTCGATTTTTGTAGTTTTTTCGTTTGACGCTTATTACGTGAGATACTTGGCCCAGTCACGATCAGTGAACCACACTGTATAGATTTAGGTTCCATGTGAGGCAACAGACATATTATGCACCACATGACTGATGCAAGAGGTATACAGTCAACGTTCCAACGCTGATATACCCCAGTATGTTTTAGACGTTACGGAATAACTGCACGTACATCCTTTCACTGGTATTGGTGTACTGCTCCTACCTAGCAATGCATCTGGATTGATTATGAAATGATACAGTGTAGAGATTATCTATAGGTCTTTTATTAAGGTTTGGTGGTGCACTGGTCACTTGCACATATGGAATTGGAATTGGTGCAGTTAATAGCAAACATTTAAAAAGAACGAATATAGATATTCTGATGTATTTTGTACAGTATCGCAAATGATATGTTTTTTATATTGAGGAGTCTTTGACTGGTGTACATCTACATCTACATTTATACTCCGCAAGCCACCCAACGGTGTGTGGCGGAGGGCACTTTACGTGCCACTGTCATTACCTCCCTTTCCTGTTCCAGTCGCGTATGGTTCGTGGGAAGAACGACTGCCGGAAAGCCTCCGTGCGCCCTCGAATCTCTCTAATTTTACAATCGTGATCTCCTCGGGAGGTATAAGTAGGGGGAAGCAATATATTCGATACCTCATCCAGAAACGCACCCTCTCGAAACCTGGACAGCAAGCTACACCGCGATGCAGAGCGCCTCTCTTGCAGAGCCTGCCACTCGAGTTTGCTAAACATCTCCGTAACGCTATCACGGTTACCAAATAACCCTGTGACGAAACGCGCCGCACTTCTTTGGGTCTTCTCTATCTCCTCTGTCAATCCGACCTGGTACGGATCCCACAATGATGAGCAATACTCAAGTATAGGTCGAACGAGTGTTTTGTAAGCCACCTCCTTTGTTGATGGACTACATTTTCTAAGGACTCCCCCAATGAATCTCAACCTGGCACCCGCCTTACCAACGACTAATTTTATACGATCATTCCACTTCAAATCGTTCCGACCGCATACTCCCAGATATTTTACATAAGTAACTGTTACCAGTGTTTGTTCCGCTGTCATATAATCAGTGTACTGTAACACTGTAATCGACTGCACGTGTTTAAAGCCATTAAATCTATTTGATGGTATGGTCGTTACTACATATGAGAAACAATAACACCTGCGGTCACAGTATGAGGAGAAGTTGCATGTACACGGATGAAAGTGTCGTGAGCTGGCAGGTCACCTATATGGTGGCGATGGACAGCGGTGGAACAGCAACTGTATAACAAAGGGACGGCGGCAAATCAGCGACGAGACAAAGACGGGTCAGTGATTGGGCAGTGAAAGGAAAGCGAAAGGACAGGAATGGAAGACTGACAGGACAGTGGCAGGGGGCGATAGGGTCGGCCAGGTGGTCGATTTGAGGGAAGGGACAAGACAGCGAGGTCATCTGTCCCGTTGGGGTAGGGAAGGTTGGGGGAGGAAGTCGGTCACGACCTTACAAAGGAACCATCCTGGCATTGGCCCAAAGCGATTTAGGGAAATCACAGAAACCTAAATTGGGATAGCCGGGCGCAGGTTTGAACTGTCGCTCTCCCGAATGAGAGTCCACCTCACTCAGTGGTGATGGGGGAGCAATGGTATAGTTGTAAGCTTATCAGTCCGTCGCTGACATTGACGACTGCAAACCTTCTTTCCTTCCCGTCTGGGCAAGCTGTGCAGTGACTAGAATACATGTAAAGTTTACTGGGACTGGATAAATGCTAGCTACATTTTAATTTGATATTCCCCACAACTGACAAAATTTACATAAAAATTTGAAGCTCTTCGTCCACCCACATACTCCTGACAATGGCACATTAACAATTTACAATTACGTGCCCCTATTACCGGCAGCTGCGTTGATAAATACTCGGCCCCTCGCAAGGATAACTTCTAGATCGAGAATATTAGGTAAGTTGTTGGAAGTGGTTATGCGTTGGTGAAAATCTCGCTTCTGAGCTCGCAAAGAGCTCTGACCGCAGAACTCTGCACGGAATACGCGTTGATGCAGTGCTGCGATACAGACCGTTATATCTCCCTTCGAAGACGATGGCCAAGACGCCGTCTCCAAGTCCGCACCGCTCGATGGCTGAAGGCGAAGTCCGTCTACAATTCTCTCGTCTCCCACGCGTACGAAAACGCGGCGGAAGAATACTCAGTTTCGGTCAATGTCGAACGCCGTATCATCGCCGAAATCCCTCCACTGAGATCTACGCAATGATCGAGTAGGTCTTAACGCCCCTAGGAAAACGAAATTCCCGTCTTCGCCACATGTTGCCCAGCACAGGTGGCTCCGGATGCTGGGCTATCCCAAAAGCTCAGTATTGTCCCGCGTTTCCGGAGACCGCTACCTGCCGCCAACGGCGGCCCGGCAGGCTACGGCCATCTGCAGACTCTACATTCCACAATTCTCAACTTCCGACGCTTTTCACCAACGCTTTAAGTTAGTGGCGCAATCCTGCAGACATTCAGGCAGTACTGCTCGAGAGTGCATCATATTTATCATAATTCAGTAGAGTCATGATATGATGCCCTCGCCAGTCCCTTTATTACTAACACTAATGTTGGTATGCTAAGTTGTCTGTGCCCATGTCCTGAGACCTTACATAGTGACAGAACAGTGATGAGGCAGGAATTTGACAGCAACAGAACAGCTACAGGTCAGCAATGCATGAGTGATGGGACAGTCAGAGAACAGTGGTGGGAGAATAATGGGAAAGAATTGGGGAAGCACTGAGACAGAGATGGGAGAGCAATGGGACAGTGGCAGAACAACGATGGGACAGAGTTGGGGCAGAAACGGTACAGTGACAGGACACAGCTTGGAGAGTAATGGGAAAGAGTTGGGGAAGCACTGAGACAGAGACGGGAGAGCAATGGGACAGTAGCAGATCAATGATGTGACACAGTTGGGGCAGAAATGGTACTGTGACAGAACACTGCTTGGAGAGTAATGGGAAAGAGTTAGGGAAGCACTGAGACAGAGACGGGAGAGCAATGGGACAGTGGCAGATCAATGATGGGACAGAGTTGGGGCAAAAATGGTACAGTGACAGGACACTGCTTGGAGAATAATGGGAAAGAGTTGGGGAAGCACTGAGACAGAGATGGGAGAGAAAAGGGACAGTGGCAGATCAATGATGGGACAGAGTTGGGGCAGAAATGGTACAGTGACAGGACACTGCTTCGAGAGTAATGGGAAAGAGTTGGGGAAGCACTGAGACAGAGACGGGAGAGAAATGGGAGAGTGGCAGATCAATGATGGGACAGAGTTGGGGCAGAAATGGCACAGTGACAGGACACTGCTTGGAGAGTAGAGGGAAAGAGTTGGGGAAGCACTGAGACAGAGACAGGAGAGAAATGGGAGAGTGGCAGATCAATGATGGGACAGAGTTGGGGCAGAAATGGTACAGTGACAGGACACTGCTTGGAGAGTAATGGGGAAGAGTTGGGGAAGCACTGAGACAGAGACAGGAGACCAATGGGACAGTGGCAGATCAATGATGGGACAGAGTCGGGACAGAAATGGTACAGTGACAGAACACTGCTTGGAGACTAATGGGGAAGAATTGGGGAAGCACTGAGACAGAGACAGGAGAGAAATGGGACAGTGGCAGATCAATGATGGGACAGAGTTGGGGCAGAAATGGTAGAGTAACAGGACACTGCTTGGAGAGTAATGGGAAAGAGTTGGGGAAGCACTGAGACAGAGACGGGAGAGCAATGAGACAGTGGCAGATCAATGATGGGACAGAGTTGGGGCAGAAATGGTACAGTGACAGGACACTGCTTGGAGAGTAATGGGAAAGAGTTGGGGAAGCACTGAGACAGAGACAGGAGAGCAATGGGACAGTGGCAGATCAATGATGGGACAGAGTTGGGGCAGAAATGGTACAGTGACAGGACACTGCTTGGAGAGTAATGGGGAAGAGTTGGGGAAGCACTGAGACAGAGATGGGAGAGTAATGGGACAGTGGCAGATCAATGATGAGATGGAGTTGGGGCAGAAATGGTATAGTGACAGGACACTGCTTGGAGAGTAATGGGGAAGAGTTGGAGAAGCACTGAGACTGAGATGGGAGAGCATTGGGACAGTGACAGATCAATGATAAGACAAGGTTGGAGCAGAAATGGTACAGTGAAAGGACACTGCTTGGAGAGTAAAGGGGAAGAGTTGGGGAAGCACTGAGACAGAGTTGGGAGAGCAATGGGACAGTGGCAGATCAATGATGGGACAGAGTTAGGGCAGGAATGGTAAAGTGACAGGACACTGCTTGGAGACTAATGGGAAAGAGTTGGGGAAGCACTGATACAGAGACAGGAGAGCAATAGGACTGTGGCAGATCAGTGACGGGACAGAGTTGGAGCAGAAATGGTACAGTGACAGGACACTGCTAGGAGAGTAAAGGGAAAGAGTTGGGGAAGCACTGAGACAGAGGCGGGAGAGTAATGTGACAGTGGCAGGTCAATGATGGGACAGAGTTGGGGCAGAAATGGTACAGTGACAGGACACTGCTTGGAGACTAAGGGGGAAGAGTTGCGGAATCACTGAGACAGAGACAGGAGAGAAATGGGACAGTGGCAGATCAATGATGGGACAGAGTTGGGGCAGAAGTGGTATGGTGACAGGACACTATTTGGAGAGTAATGGGAAAGAGTTGGGGAAGCACTGAGACAGAGACAGAAGAGCAATGGGACAGTGGAAGATCAATGATGGGACGGAGTTGGGGCAGGAGTGGTACAGTGACAGGACACTGCTTGGAGACTAATGGGGAAGAGTTGGGAAAGCACTGAGACATAGACGGGAGAGCAATGGGACGGTGGCAGATCAATGATGGGACAGAGTTGGGGCAGAAATGGTACAGTGACAGGACACTGCTTGGAGAGTAATGGGAAAAGATTGGGGAAGCACTGAGACCGAGAAAGGAGAGGAATGGCACAGTGGCAGATCAATGATGGGACAGAGTTGGGGCACAAGTCGTACAGTGACAGGACACTGCTTGGAGAGTAATGCGAAAGAGTTGAGGAAGAACTGAGACAGAGACAGGAGAGCAATGGGACAGTGGCAGATCAATGATGGGACAGTGTGGGGGCAGAAATGGTACAGTGACAGGACACTGCTTCGAGAGTAATGGGAAAGAGTTGGGGAAGCACTGAGACAGAGACCGGAGAGAAATGGGAGAGTGGCAGATCAATGATGGGACAGAGTTGGGGCAGAAATGGTACAGTGACAGGACACTGCTTGGAGAGTAGAGGGAAAGAGTTGGGGAAGCACTGAGACAGAGACAGGAGAGAAATGGGAGAGTGGCAGATCAATGATGGGACAGAGTTGGGGCAGAAATGGTACAGTGACAGGACACTGCTTGGAGAGTAATGGGGAAGAGTTGGGGAAGCACTGAGACAGAGACAGGAGAGCAATGGGACAGTGGCAGATCAATGATGGGACAGTGTCGGGACAGAAATGGTACAGTGACAGAACACTGCTTGGAGACTAATGGGGAAGAATTGGGGAAGCACTGAGACAGAGACAGGAGAGAAATGGGACAGTGGCAGATCAATGATGGGACAGAGTTGGGGCAGAAGTGGTAGAGTAACAGGACACTGCTTGGAGAGTAATGGGAAAGAGTTGGGGAAGCACTGAGACAGAGACGGGAGAGCAATGAGACAGTTGCAGATCAATGATGGGACAGAGTTGGGGCAGAAATGGTACAGTGACAGGACACTGCTTGGAGAGTAATGGGGAAGAGTTGGGGAAGCACTGAGACAGAGACAGGAGAGCAATGGGACAGTGGCAGATCAATGATGGGACAGAGTCGGGACAGAAATGGTACAGTGACAGAACACTGCTTGGAGACTAATGGGGAAGAATTGGGGAAGCACTGAGACAGAGACAGGAGAGAAATGGGACAGTGGCAGATCAATGATGGGACAGAGTTGGGGCAGAAGTGGTAGAGTAACAGGACACTGCTTAGAGAGTAATGGGAAAGAGTTGGGGAAGCACTGAGACAGAGACGGGAGAGCAATGAGACAGTGGCAGATCAATGATGGGACAGAGTTGGGGCAGAAATGGTACAGTGACAGGACACTGCTTGGAGAGTAATGGGAAAGAGTTGGGGAAGCACTGAGACAGAGACAGGAGAGCAATGGGACAGTGGCAGATCAATGATGGGACAGAGTTGGGGCAGAAATGGTACAGTGACAGGACACTGCTTGGAGAGTAATGGGGAAGAGTTGGGGAAGCACTGAGACAGAGATGGGAGAGTAATGGGACAGTGGCAGATCAATGATGAGATGGAGTTGGGGCAGAAATGGTATAGTGACAGGACACTGCTTGGAGAGTAATGGGGAAGAGTTGGAGAAGCACTGAGACTGAGATGGGAGAGCATTGGGACAGTGACAGATCAATGATAAGACAAGGTTGGAGCAGAAATGGTACAGTGACAGGACACTGCTTGGAGAGTAAAGGGGAAGAGTTGGGGAAGCACTGAGACAGAGACGGGAGAGCAATGGGACAGTGGCAGATCAATGATGGGACAGAGTTAGGGCAGAAATGGTAAAGTGACAGGACACTGCTTGGAGACTAATGGGAAAGAGTTGGGGAAGCACTGAGACAGAGACAGGAGAGCAATAGGACTGTGCCAGATCAGTGACGGGACAGAGTTGGAGCAGAAATGGTACAGTGACAGGACACTGCTTGGAGAGTAAAGGGAAAGAGTTGGGGAAGCACTGAGACAGAGGCGGGAGAGTAATGTGACAGTGGCAGGTCAATGATGGGACAGAGTTGGGGCAGAAATGGTACAGTGACAGGACACTGCTTGGAGACTAAGGGGGAAGAGTTGCGGAATCACTGAGACAGAGACAGGAGAGAAATGGGACAGTGGCAGATCAATGATGGGACAGAGTTGGGGCAGAAGTGGTATGGTGACAGGACACTATTTGGAGAGTAATGGGAAAGAGTTGGGGAAGCACTGAGACAGAGACAGAAGAGCAATGGGACAGTGGAAGATCAATGATGGGACGGAGTTGGGGCAGGAGTGGTTCAGTGACAGGACACTGCTTGGAGACTAATGGGGAAGAGTTGGGAAAGCACTGAGACATAGACGGGAGAGCAATGGGACAGTGGCAGATCAATGATGGGACAGAGTTGGGGCAGAAATGGTACAGTGACAGGACACTGCTTGGAGAGTAATGGGAAAAGATTGGGGAAGCACTGAGACCGAGAAAGGAGAGGAATGGCACAGTGGCAGATCAATGATGGGACAGAGTTGGGGCACAAGTCGTACAGTGACAGGACACTGCTTGGAGAGTAATGCGAAAGAGTTGAGGAAGAACTGAGACAGAGACAGGAGAGCAATGGTACAGTGGCAGATCAATGATGGGACAGTGTGGGGGCAGAAATGGTACAGTGACAGGACACTGCTTGGAGAGTAATGTGGAAGAATTGGGGAAGCACTGAGACAGAGACGGCAGAGCAATGGGACAGTGGCAGATCAATGATGAAACAGAGATGGGGCCGAAATGGTACAGTGACAAGACACTGCTTGGAGAGTAATGGGAAAGAGTTGGGGAAGCACTGAGACAGAGACAGGAGAGCAATGGGACAGTGGCAGATCAATGATGGGACAGATTTAGGGCAGAAATGGCACAGTGACAGGACACTGCTTGGAGAGTAATGGGGAAGAGTTGGGGAAGCACTGAGACAGAGATGGGAGAGCAATGGGACAATGGCAGATCAATGATGAGACAGAGTTGGGGCATAAATGGTACAGTGACAGGACACTGCTTGGAGACAAATGGGGAAGAGTTGGGGAAGCACTGAGACAGAGACAGGAGAGAAAAGGGACAGCGGCAGATCAAAGATGGGACAGAGTTAGGGCAGAAGTCGTACAGTGATAGGACACTGTTTGGGGAGTAATGGGAAAGAGTTGGGGAAGCACTGAGACAGAGACGGGAGAGCAATGGGACAGTGGCAGATCAATGATGGGACAGAGTTGGGGCAGAAATGGTACAGTGACAGGACACTGCTCAGAGAGTAATGGGAAAGAGTTGGGGAAGCACTGAGACAGAGACGGGAGAGCAATGGGACCGTGGCAGGTCAATGATGGGACAGAGTTGGGGCTGAAATGGTACAGTCAAAGGAATCTGCTTGGAGAGTAATGGGAAAGAGTTGGGGAAGCTTAGAGACAGAGACAGGAGACCAATGGGACAGGGGCAGA
Organism: Schistocerca americana; assembly: GCF_021461395.2. Lineage (NCBI taxonomy): Eukaryota > Metazoa > Arthropoda > Insecta > Orthoptera > Acrididae > Schistocerca > Schistocerca americana. The sequence continues at coordinate 56,410,239 of NC_060128.1, forward strand.
TCAATGATGGACAAAGTTGGAGCAGAAATGGTACAGTGCCAGGACACTGCTTGGAGAGGAATGGGAAAGAGTTGGGGAAGCACTGAGACAGAGACGGGAGAGCAATAGGACAGTGGCTGATGAATGATGAGACAGAGTTGGGGCAGAAATGGTACAGTGACAGGACACTGCTTGGAGAGTAAAGGGAAAGAGTTGGGGAAGCACTGAGACAGAGACGGGAGAGCAATGGGACAGTGGCAGATCAATGATGGGACAGAGTTGGGGCAGAAATGGTATAGCGACAGGACACTGCTTGAAGACTAATGGGGAACAGTTGGGGAAGCACTGAGACAGAGATGGGAGGGCAATGGGGCAGTAGCAGATCAATGATGGGACAGAATTGAGGCAGAAATGGTACAGTGACATGACACTGCTTGGAGAGTAATGGGAAAGAGTTGGAGAAGCACTGAGACAGAGACAGGAGAGCAATGGAACAGTGGCAGATCAATGATAGGACAGAGTTGGGGCAGAAATGGAACAGTGACAGGACACTGCTTGGAGAGGAAAGGGAAAGATTTGGGGAAGCGCTGAGAAAGGGACGGGAGAGCAATGGGACAGTGGCAGATCAATGATGGGACAGAGTTGGGGCAGAAATGGTACAGTGACAGGACACTGCTTGGAGAATAATGTGAAGGAGTTGGGGAAGCACTGAGACAGAGACAGGGGAGCAATGGGACAGGGGCAGATCAATGATGCGACAGAGTTGGGGCAAAAATGGTACAGTGACAGGACACTGCTTGGAGAGTAAAGGGAAAGAGTTGGGGAAGCACTGAGACAGAGACAGGAGGGGAATGGGACAGTGGCAGATCAATGATGGGACGTAGTTGGGGCAGAAATGGAGAAATGGCACAGTGACAGGCCACTGCTTGAAAAGTAAAGGGAAAGATTTGGGGAAGCACTGAGAAAGAGCCGGGAGTGCAATGGGACAGTGGCAGATCAATGATGAGATAGAGTTGGGGCAGAAATGGTACAGTGACAGTACACTGCTTGGTGAGTAATGGGAAAGAGTTGGGGAAGCACTGAGACAGAGACAGGAGAGCAATGGGACAGGGCAAATAATGATGGGACAGAGTTGGGGCAGAAATGGTACAGTGAGAGGACACTGCTTGGAGACTAATGGCCAAGAGTTGGGGAAGCACTGAGTCAGAGACAGGAGAGGAATGGCACAGTGGTAGATCAATGATGGGACAGAGTTGGGGCAGAAGTGGTACAGTGACAGGACACTGCTTGGAGAGTAATGGGAAAGAGTTGAGGAAGCACTGAGACAGAGACGGGAGAGCAATGGGACAGTGGCAGATCTGTGATGGGACAGAGTTGGGGCAGAAATGGTACAGTGACAGGACACTGCTTGGAGAGTAATGGGAAAGAGTTGAGGAAGCACTGAGACAGAGACGGGAGAGCAATGGGACAGTGGCAGATCAATGATGGGACAGAGTTGGGGCAGAAATGGTACAGTGACAGGACACTGCTTGGAGAGTAATGGGGAAGAGTTTGGGAAGCAGAGAGACAGAGACAGGAGAGCAATGGGACATTGGCAGATCAGTGAAGGGACAGAGTTGGGGCAGAAATGGTACAGTGAAAGGACACTGCTTGGAGACTAATGGGGAAGAGTTGAGGAAGCACTGAGACAGAGATGGGAGAGGAATGGCACAGTGGCAGATCAATGATGGGACAGAGTTGCGGCAGAAATGGTACAGTGACAGGACACTGCTTGGAGACTAATGGGGAAGAGTTGGGGAAGCACTTCGACAGAGACAGGAGAGAAATGGGACATTGGCAGATCAATGATGAGACAGAGTTGGGGCAGAAATGGTACAGTGACAGCACACTGCTTGGAGAGTAATGGGGAAGAGTTTGGGAGGCACAGAGACAGAGACAGGAGAGCAATGGGACATTGGCAGATCAGTGATGGGACAGACTTGGGGCAGAAATGGTACAGTGACAGGACACTGCTTGGAGACTAGTGGGGAAGAGTTGGGGAAGCACTGAGACAGAGACAGGAGAGAAATGGGACAGTGGCAGATTAATGATGGGACAGAGTTGGGGGAGAAGTGGTACAGTGACAGGACACTGCTTGGAGAGACAGGTGAGCAATGGGACAGTGGCAGACCAATGATGGGACAGGGTTAAGGCAGAAATGGTACAGTGACAGGACACTGCTTGGAGAGTAATGGGAAAGATTTGGGGAAGCACTGAGACAGAGACAGGAGAGCAATAGGACAGTGGCAGATCAATTATGGGACAGAGTTGGGGCAGAAATGGTACAGTGACAGGACACTGTTTGGAGAGGAAAGGGAAAGAGTTGGAGAAGCACTGAGAAAGAGACGGGAGAGCAATGGGACTGTGGCAGATGAATGATGGGACAGAGTTGGGGCAGAAATGGTACAGTGACAAGACACTCCTTGGAGAGTAATGGGAAGGAGTTGGGGAAGCACTGAGACAAGACAGGAGAGCAATGGGACAGGGGCAGATAAATGATGCGTCAGAGTTGGGGCAGAAATGGTACAGTGAGAGGACACTGCTTGGAGAGTAATGGGAAAGAGTTGGGGAAGCACTGAGATAGAGACGACAGAGCAATGGGACCTTGGCAGATCAATGACTAGACAGAGTTGGCGCAGAAATGGTATAGTGACAGGACACTGCTTGGAGACTAATAGGGAAGAGTTGGGGAAGCACTGAGTCAGAGACAGGAGAGGAATGGCACAGTGGTAGATCAATGATGGGACAGAGTTGGGGCAGAAGTGGTACAGTGACAGGACACTGCTTGGAGAGTAATGGGAAAGAGTTGAGGAAGCACTGAGACAAGACAGGAGAGCAATGGGACAGGGGCAGATAAATGATGCGTCAGAGTTGGGGCAGAAATGGTACAGTGAGAGGACACTCCTTGGAGAGTAATGGGAAAGAGTTGGGGAAGCACTGAGAAAGAGACGGGAGAGCAATGGGACAGTGGCAGATCAATGATGAGACAGAGTTGGGACAGAAAAGGTACAGTGACAGGACACTGCTTGAAGAGTAATGGGGAAGAGTTGGGGAAGCACAGAGCCAGAGACGGGAGAGCAATGGGACAGTGGCAGATCAATTATGGGATAGAGTTGGGGCAGAAATGGTACAGTGACAGGACACTGCTTGGAGAGTAAAGGGAAAGAGTTGGGGAAGCACTGAGACAGAGACGAGAGTGCAATGGGGCAGTGGCAGATCAATGAAGGGACAGAGTTGGGACAAAAATGGTACAGTGACAATACACTGCTTGGAGAGTAATGGGAAAGAGTTGGGGAAGCACTGAGACCGAGACAGGAGAGGAATGGGACAGGGCAAATCAATGATGGGACAGAGTTGGGGCATAAAGGGTACAGTGGGATGACACTGCTTGGAGACTAATGGGAAAGAGTTGAGGAAGCACTGAGACAGAGATGTGAAAGCAATGGGACAGTGGCAGATGAATGATGAAACAGAGTTGGGGCAGAAATTGTACAGTGACAGGTCACTGCTTGGAGAGTAATGGGGAAGAGTTGGGGATGCACTGAGACAGAGACAGGAGAGGAATGGCACAGTGGGAGATCAATGATGGGACAGAGTTGGGGCATAAGTGGTACAGTGACAGGACACTGCTTGGAGAGTAATGGGAAAGAGTTGAGGAAGCACTGAGACAGAGACGGGAGAGCAATGGGACAGTGGAAGATCAATGATGGGACAGTGTTGGGGCAGAAATAGTACAGTGACAGGACACTGCTTGGAGAGTAAAGGGAAAGAGTTGGGGAAGCACTGAGACAGAGACAGGAGAGCAATGGGACAGTGACAGATCAATGATGTGACAGAGGTGGGGCAGAAGTGGCACAGTGAGAGGACACTGCTTGAAGAGTAAAAGGAAAGAGTTGGGGAAGCACTGAGACAGAGGCAGCAGAGCAATGGGACATTGGCAGATCAATGATGAGACAGAGTTGGGGCAGAAATGGTACAGTGACAGGACACTGCTTGGAGAGTAATGGGGAAGAGTTGGGGAAGCACTGAGACAGAGTGCAATGGGACAGTGGCAGGTCAATGATGGGACAGAGTTGGGGCAGAAGTGGTACAGTGACATGACACTGGTTGGAGAGTAATGGGAAAGGGTTGGGGAAGCACTGAGACAGAGACAGGAGAGCAATGGGACAGTGGCAGATGAATGATGGGAGAGAGTTGGGGCAGAAGTGGTACAGTGACAGGACACTGCTTGGAGAGTAATGGGGAAGAGTTGGGGAAGCACTGAGACAGAGATGGGAGAGCAATGGGACAGTGGCAGATCAATGATGAGACAGAGTTGGGGCAGAAATAGGACAGTGACTGATAGGTCGGTGAAAGAATATTGACTCGACAGAGTTGGAAGCAGGAGTGGGACTGTGATGTAACTGTGACAGAACAGCGGCGGGGCAGTCACGGGGCACAGCCGGGTCAGTACTGGGCCACTGGCGGGACAGCGGCTGGAGGGTCGGCGAGCTGGCCGTGCGCGGCGCACCGCAGCCCCGGAGCGCAGCGCGGGCCGCCGCCCTGCTGGACGGCCACGCGGCCCACAAAGAGGCGCCGCCGCGCCTGATTGTTCGCAATTGGCGGCCGCGGGCATCCGGTGGGGCTGCCGGGGCGCGACCTCGACCCACAGCTGCGGCCGGCCAGTGTGCAGCGTGCCGTGTCGGTCGGCCGCTCCCAGCCCAGCTGCCAGCCGCCTGAGAGGCCGGGTAGCGCCCCGCACCGCCAGACCCGCGCTGTGGCCACGGGGCACTCGCTGTGGGCACCGTGCCGCTGCTCTGCGCGGGGACAGCTGATCACCGTCTGCTAGACAGGGTGTCGGTGCTGCTTCCGAGCCCGGTACAGCTGCGATTGTGCGTGACACGGAGTCGACGAGCCCTCGCTAGCTGGCCGGAGATGCACACGTCACACAATCCCAGTAAATTACAGCAGCTACGTCTGCAGGTGCAGATATATCTCCTAATAGCATCCCAGAAGTCTTCCGTCAGGTTCAGACTGGGGGAATTTCACGGCCGAGACATCAGCGTTAAGCCGTCGGCACACGGACCGTGCATCCGAACGTTGAGCGTTGAGCGTGCCGAGTTTCTGACGTCATAGCGCGGAATAGCACGTGCGGGAGTCTTTCCGAACGTGCAGAGCAACATCTGGCTTGTCAGATATTCCCAGCGTGCGTGTGAACGTTGACCAATGAGATGGCACAACGCCACCTACGTCACACGCACGCCGTTTCCCTTCAGTACAGAGTTGTGAGGCGCCATATTGGCATCCATTTCAAGCCTATACGTATATATGCCGTTTCTGAGCACCAGCAAATTGAGAATCACTGGAAAACCCGTTGTTAACTCTCTGATTCGTTCCAATAAAATAATGAGAAACATGATATTCGTGGCAAAAGAATTATTGTAACTTGCGTATTATGAGAGTAGGCTATTTGAAGGCAGCAGCACACTGAAGATACCCCCAAAACGCATTGTTCCTGGTACAATTTGTTATAATTAAATTTCAGTTAGTAACATATCTACGATTAAGGTTTGAGCAAACGGCAACATAATATGATCAGGTGGTTTGTGTGTGTGTGTGTGTGTGTGTGTGTGTGTCTGTGTGTGTGTGTATAGTTGGTTTAGCGCCCGCACGGTAGCTCAGCGTGTTCGGTCAGAGGGTTTGCTGCCATAAAAAAAAAAAAAAAAAAAAAAAAAAAAAACTGTGTCAATCGATCAACAACGAACTTAAAAGGGTGTCTTACGACGTCCGCCACGAGCACATCAACGAACAAAAGCGAACAAACTGAGATCTAAAAGAAAAGAAAAAAAAGCTTATGGAGTAGCGTCACTGTCTTGGAGCGATTTGTTCGCCGGGGCTTTGGTTCGTATCGTAACATTTCCCAATTTTTTTTTCCCTAACATTCGCGTTTTTATTAGGTTAGCATACTTTATTATTTGTTTAATATAAGTATATAGCACAATATTTGATGTTATATAAATACAAGTTCACCTTTTTTGGGGGGGTTACTTTGTTCTATTGGCTTAATCTACAGGACAGCTTGCGCTACTTGTATAAAGATATTTTGCTCCTTTTTCTTTTACGCTTCGTAATTCACATGTTGCAAAGATTCTGCTACTGGGTGGGAACAGTGATCAAGTAAGACTATCCTTGAGGTTTTACTAAAATGTGGGAATGATGAAATAATGTTTATCTTATGCGGAGAAGTGTTCCAAATTTGTACCGCACTGTTTGTAATGGAACTTTTATAAGCGTGTGTCCTTATTGATTGGACATGGTACTTTCCTTTTCGTGGACGATGGAGGAAAAGTGCGTTTTAATACAGCTAACGTGGGAATTTTACGCGCTCCCGTTAGGTAAACAGTGTGCTTTAACGAACCAGAAACATCCCTCACTTGCCGCCGGAATGTGTTGCGATCGCGTATACCACGTTGGGGCCCACGTACCGTATGCACAAGACGCATCGTTCTTGAGCGTTTAGCAGCACTTTGGACTTGGCACGCTCAACGTTAACGTTCGACAGCACGGTCCGTGTGCCGACGGCTTAACACTGTCCCCGCTGACCTACGTCCGTGGTGCGGTGCGTGTCGCGAGCACACATTCGCCAGGGTGACGGCGTATCTGGACACAACCGCCCATCTGGTGTACGAGGAACGGATTCATCCGACCAGGTGACACGTTTGCAAATGGTTCGCGGCCCGATCGCTTTGATCCTGCGCCCACTTCCATGCTATTCGACAATGGCGCCGGGAACCCGTAGGTGCTCAGCTAGATGCGCTGAACTGTGTGACCTCAGACGCTCGTGGCTGCACCTGCATCTGTACCGCACTCTGCCGTCGGATCTCCGCCTGTGCTGCTTTACAGAGTTGTTGTTGTTGTTGTGGTCTTCAGTCCTGAGACTGGTTTCATGCAGCTCTCCATGCTACTCTATCCTGTGCAAGCTTCTTCATCTCCCAGTACCTACTGCAGCCTACACCCTTCTCAATCTCCTTAGTGTATTCTCTTGGTCTCCCTCTACGATTTTTACTATCCACGCTGCCCTCCAGTACTAAATTGGTGATCCCTTGAAGCCGCAGAACATGTCCTACCAACCGATCCCTTCTTCTAGTCAAGTTGTGCCACAAACTACTCTTCTCCTCAAGTCTGTTCAATACCTCCTCATTACCTATGTGATCTACCCATCTAATCTTTAGCATTCTTCTGTAGCACCACATTTCGAAAGCTTCTACTCTATTCTTGTCCAAACTATTTATCGTCCATGTTTCACTTCCATACATGGCTACACTCCACACAAATACTTTCATAAACGACTTCCTGACACTTAAATCTATACTCGATGTTAACAGAGTGGCAGCTTCGAAGTTCTGTGGTAAGCTGTGCACAACACTGGGGTGCCTACTCGCGGTGTCACAGTCTCCAAACACTTCCAGCAAATGCTCATGACACCAGCACGACAAGAGCGTACGACCAGCATCGCCGATTCTGAGATGGTCGTTCCCAGGTACCAGACCTTAACAGTCTGCTCTTTATCTATGGCACTGATGGAAGCTGAATAAGTGAATTGAAATTTGTGCATCGGCTGGGACTTGAATCCAGCACTCCTTGGTTGCTAGGCGCGAATGCTAGCCAGTACACCGCAACAGCACTATGGGTAGCAGACCTGCACGGAGTACGTTAGTCCAATGCTATCCCTACCACAAACTTCATTTCACAACTTCCGATTAATATGGTAAATAAAGGTGAGACTGAAATGTCTCGATGAAAATTTGATTACAGCAAATATATAAATCTGGCCTTTGTCACTAACATCAGTGGATTTTCCAACACGCGGCCCCGATCGTCCGTAAAATTGTTATCGATAGCTGTATTTTCGTTGTTCGTGCAGTGATATGCATCATCGTGCACCAAGCTTCAATTTATTACGTCTTTACTGCTGCCTCTATTCGCAACACATTTCACAGATGGTAGCCACGTAGGACACTGGTTGCGCCTGCAAAATTATGTTATTTAACGACACACAGTTCAGCAGATATGATGTCATAAACATTGATCTGCGATAAAAGGAAACTGCAGGGCGAAATTCGCCGAAAATACAGACGAAACATGTTAAATATATGTGACATGTGCATATACAGGCAAACACATGCGTCAAAAGCTACTCCTAATCGAGTCGACCAATTCCGTCCTAAATTGCTACACATATTATTTACTGTCTGGGAAGGAATACTCTGGGGAGAAGAACCAACAGTCTTTTACCGGCTGATCAAAAGGTCAGTATCAATTTGAAAACTGAATAAATCATGGAATAATGTACATAGAGAGGTACAAATTGACACGCATGCTTGCAATGACGTGGGGTTTCATTAGCACAAAAAAAAAGAAAGAATACAAAAGTTCAAAAAATGTCCGACAGATGGCCCTTCATCTGATGACAATAGCAATAATTAGCATAACAAAGTAAGACAAAGCAAACATGATGTTCTTTACAGGAAATGCTCAATATGTCCACCACCATTCCTCAACAATAGCTGTAGTCGAGGAACAATGTTGTGAACAGCACTGTAAAGCATGTCTGGACTTGGCGTCGGATGTTGTCTTTCAGCATCCCTAGAAATGTCGGTCGATCACGATTCACTTGCGACTTCAGGTAACCCCAAAGCCAACATAGAAGGTATTTCAAACTCAGGCTCGACAAAGTACAACAGGCGAGAGTTTGCTCCCCTTGCGAATCAAGTTAAACGGCACACCACGCCGCTGTCCACACTATTAACCGTGAAATCACGGTGCGGCCTTCCAATCGGGCCCCACCCGGCGTCCAGACGCAAACAACCCCAGCCGAGCCGAACTGCCTCCACGCCAAGGCAGACACCTTTCTCCTCCTCGCACGCCTCCAGCTAACAAAGCTCCGGTCAGCGAGCGCTCACGGAAACAACCGCCTGACGCCAAAGCGCCGCCTGAGTGAAAACTCAGCACGAAGATCGATACGGACCTGGAAATAAGCGAGCACCGTTAACAGTTTCCACCTGTTCTGCGGTCTCCCTCTACTTCTGTATCCATCCGCTGGTTTTCACAATCCTGCAGGTTCTTGCACCTTTCACCAGCAGAACATGCCCCGCAAGCTTTCGGCCTTCTTTCAGCAACGATTTTGTGCAGTAAATAGCCATCGGAAGGACGATAGAGGATAGAGCGTTGGTAAGGGAATAAAATAAAGTCGGATAACAGAAATAGTTACGCTACGCCAAGAGACACTTGCGCCGACTGACGTACATAAAAAAAAATTGTTCAAATGGCTCTGAGCACTATGGTACTTAACATCTGAAGTCACCAGTCACCTAGAACTTAGAACTACTTAAAGTTAACTAACCTAAGAACATCAAACACATCCGTGCCCGAGGCACAATTCGAACCTGCGACCGTAGCAACAGCGCGATTCCAGACTGAAGACGTGCCCTTAGCGCTAGGATTTCACCCGGAACAAGTCCCGCCCATTCACCCCCCTCCATGCCTATCCGTAGTGTAAGGCCCTCCCCTAAACAGCCGCCAGTTCCGCGAACTGGAAGCTACAGCGAAGTTGCTATCATCTCAGTCCAACACACGTTAGACTGCGATGAAATTCAGTAATGATAAGAAATTGAAGTTTTTCTGGATAGTAATACAATATGAATGTGTATTAATAAAGAAATAAAAATATTTATAGAGAATTGAAAGCATCGCCAGCAAGAGAAAACAAAAAAATAACGTGATGTTATTTAAGGGCAATAATGACAAATTTTCATTAACTAACTCACTTATTATAATACGTTCATTTGAGGGATACAACAGAGCAAACATACGATGCGAAAACAATGGTCTTCAATCTGTTATGTTGGTAGTAAAACCACGGAAGCAGTCGAATAACTCTACTGTCTAAAATCAACATTATACAGATATAAGTCAAAGTCGTTTTGTTTATGTAGGCCCTCATAGTAGCTCACGAACATTAAAGAATATAAGAACACCGTAAAGTAGATATGCTTAATGAAAGCAGTAAGATATTTGCTTAAATGTCATATTTCGTTAGTATTTGTATGGGTAATGGGTGAATTGTAACTTGTAAATTCTTTCAATGCCATCCCTGCGCATTGTAAACAAGGTTATAAAGAATTATGGCTGTTTCTGTGTGATTAGTGTCCTATATGCAGTTGAAAACGTTTCAGGAAAATAATCTATCGTTATTCTCTGCCCTGTCTGTTTTTAACCAATAGATTTATTAATTTCGTAAATGTCATTCAAACCATTTTTACAAATAATAATGATGATGATATGTTTGTTTGTCACGGAGTAGCTATGGAGGAAATACATGCTGCAGTGTTTCACATATGTAAAACGTCCTTCATGCGGTGCAAAGTAATTTTGATGCCCTTTGGAAGTATAGTGAACATTGGTGCTTCCAGAATGAGATTTTCACTCTGCAGCGGAGTGTGCGCTGATATGAAACTTCCTGGCAGATTAAAACTGTGTGCCCGACCGAGACTCGAACTCGGGACCTTTGCCTTTCGCGGGCAAGTGCTCTACCAACTGAGCTACCGAAGCACGACTCACGCCCGTTACCCACAGCTTTACTTCTGCCAGTACCTCGTCTCCTACCTTCCAAACTTTACAGAAGCTCTCCTGCGAAACTTGCAGAACTAGCACTCCTGAAAGAAAGGATATTGCGGAGACATGGCTTAGCCACAGCCTTGGGGGATGTTTCCAGAATGAGATTTTCACTCTGCAGCGGAGTGTGCGCTGATATGAAACTTCCTGGCAGATTAAAACTGTGTGCCCGACCGAGACTCGAACTCGGGACCTTTGCCTTTCGCGGGCAAGTGCTCTACCAACTGAGCTACCGAAGCACGACTCACGCCCGTTACCCACAGCTTGTTTCACATATATTGTCTGAGTTCTGAAACTGAAGTGTCAAGTATGCTGTGGTTCCACTTTCTCCAAGCAATTTATTCTTTTAGGGTAGGGTTTTCCAGTTTTAGTTTTGGGTGCTTTTTTTTCGCATAGAAGCATGTTTGTTCATAGGCTGTTCATGTGAATACTGAGTTCTCGTATTTAAAGAATTCATTGCTAACTTGTTTTCTCTTATGTTTGCTGTGGAAGTAGCTGGCACAGCTGAGACCATACCTTCTAACTATCTGGCAAAATTTAACACCTAAGAAGATATTAATTTAGCATTCACTCCAAAAAGTCTGAACATTATGTCTGTTTGCATAATCTATTGTAAATCTATTTCACACGCAATACACGATGAAACACTTTTAACAAGCAAAACACTTCACACGCGAAATATGTTAAATAAATCGGCTAAAAGAACAATGCTCTACCGCAACGTGCAGCCGAACGCGGAAACCACATGGGTCAACTGAAACGATGCCCAGTCCACGAACAAAGACTGGGAAAACCGGGGGTGAACCGGTGGCCGGCGGGGGTGAGTGCCGGGGGTGAACCGGTGGCCGGTGGGGGTGAGTGGGCGGGACTTGTTCCGGGTGAAATCCTAGCGCTAACGATTCCTGACTGAAGCGCCTAGAACCGCTCGGTCACACCGGGCGGCGACTGTCGTATCCACGGGTGTTGGGTATTTCTGTTTTTTTTATTTTTCCTTCACTGCCGCAGGCTGCGCCGGTCTGAGTCGTTATGGCCACCCTGGCCAGTTACTGCGGGCCCATTCACGTCACACCACACCACTGGCGGGAGCGCGCGTATGCTGTCTGGCTGAGCAGATTATGAGGGCCAGCGCCCAGCGACCAATAAAGCGACAGCTGGGTGGGGGCGAGGGTGGGGGTGGAGTGTGTGTGTGTGGGCGACACGGAGCGGGCAGGGGGCAAGAGGCTCGGCACCATCCACTGTGCTTGAGCTCACTGCAAGCTACCGGTAGCTCCCTACCTGCTGTGACTATAAGAGGATCACATCTACGAACATTTTATTTAATATGGCACTAATGCGGGGCCCTGATAAATAACGCTCAATCCCAAAGCCACAACTCTCGCGGGTATACACTAGCTAATGTAACGCCCCAACGACCACCTTAAAGTCTATTAAGAAAGAACATAAAATAGGGAAAGTTATCTTGGCAGTTACGACATCTTTGCCTATGAGCAACAAAAAAATGGTTCAAATGGCTCTGAGCACTATGGGACTTAACATCAGTCCCCTAGAACTTAGAACTACTTAAACCTAACTAACCTAAGGACATCACACACATCCATGCCCGAGGCAGGATTCGAACCTGCGACCGTAGCGGTCACGCGGTTCCAGACTGAAGCGCCTAGAACCGCACGGCCACACCGGCCTGCTATGAGCTAACACGAAAGAGTTTTGTTAACAACTACATTGTACACCACTGAGCATATTTTTTTACCAAAAGAGAAAGAGTCCAAAGTCATGTCATCAGAGATAACTTTTATGTGGAAGAGAGTTGCAAGCGCGACGAAGAAATTCAATGCGCCTACAGTGCTCTTCGACAGAAGAAGTCGCTTGCTGGAACTCGTCCAGTGCAGACGTACGAGAGCAGTTCTGATCTGAATTATTCAGATTGCGAATCGTGACGAGATTGTTTTCGAGTTTAGAAGTGTTTGTTGCGCGACGGGATTCACGGCTTAAGAAACTGATTTTATGAACTGAGACAGGAACAGATAGACTCATTTAACCGTGCACTATGGGTTTATTGAAATCTAATAACGGAATTAGTGAACATTGGACTTGACTTTAAATTAGTTGGACCTTAAGGAGAAGTGAACATTCTATGAAAGAATACACGCAATTAGTCTTGAATAGGACCCAGTACACGACATCATGAAGATAAAACAATTACGCTAAAGTGTTGAGTTGTGGTAATTGCCAAGAAACTATAACTCAACCGGAGTGACTTAACTAAACTATTCCGAGTGCGTGTGGTGCGGGAGTTATAAGTATTTAGTGACAAAATAACAATAAACTGTTCGTTACCAGTTAAATACCCGGTGTGGACTACATCATTAAATAGTTTGATAAATGACTAAATCAATGACTACTCGTGAAAGACTATTTCATTGAAGTGCAAATATTCACGTCATTAGTTGAGAAGTGAACTTTAAAATATTTTCGTTTTACGACGCAATCTTACAAAGACTGAATCAAAGAGTATCTCTGGATCTCGCTGCATACCAGCACAACAATTCCACAGCAACGAGACAACAGCGTAAGAAAAAACTGTTAACTTGAATATTTTCTTGCATTCAGTGGTGTGTGCTATGCGAACGAGAGAAGAATTAATAACTACTGCAAATCCGGGCAATTAACAATACAATATTAATAATAAAAAGCATCAATTATACGAGTTCGCATAAGTGGAAACGCTGCGGACTTGTAATTGAGATACAACGACTACGCGAGGAACGCCTTTTCGGGAGCTTTTCAGGTTTTTTCCTCCCGTTAATCTACGGGGACTGACGTTATATCGCATCGTGTCTGTACTCTGCCGCGAGAGCCGTGGCAGCAGCAGCTCTACGGCGTCGACTACTTCAGCACGCGGTTGGAGTCCGGGGGCACGAGCCACACACTAAGTAAATTAAAAAAAATAACAGTTACTTTGAAATTTCATTACTTACTCATCAATACAGGGTGACACAGAAGAACGGGAACATTTCAACAATCCAATAAAACCAGAAGTGACGAAGGAAAGAAATTGCATTCATAGTAGTTGAAACCTTACAACTTTGCCACTTACGAAACATCATTGCATTTATCATTTTTTAAAAATTATGTCCTTTAGATGGCGTCCTCCTGTAGGAATACATTCGTGAAATCAGCTGTTGAGATTCCTCATTGACCGCTGCAACATCTCAGCTGCGATACTGTGAATTGCATCCAGATTTCTCTGTTTTAACTTATCCAGGTTCTTGGTCGAATCGTGTAGACATTGCCCTTAAGGTAGCCCCACAAGAAAAAGTCACAAACGGATAAATCTGGCGATCTAGGGGGCCAGGGAATGTTACCGAATCGTGAGATCACTCACACGGTTGCCGGACAATTCCCGCACATACATGCCATCGATTGCCGTGCAGTGTGTGATGTCGCTCCGTCCTGTTGAAACCAGGCTTCTTGAACGTTCGGAAAGTCGTTCAATGCAGGTGTAACGAAAGTTCGTAACATCCTCACGTAACGATCGACATTGACAGTTATTGTGTTTCCCCGTTCATCTGCGGTAAAAAACGGTCGGATAATCCCATGTGATGAAACACCAAAACATACTGTCACTTTACTAGCGTGTAAAGGCGTTATTAGGATTTGTGTAACGGTATTTCTATTTATTCGCATAACCTGTGAGATGAGAGTGTGCCTCATCTGACATCCACAAATTGTTTAGAAATTCATCGTCATTGTTTATTTTTGCTATCATTTGTTGAGAGAATCGTAATCGTAACCGGTAATCGTTGTCTTTCAATTGTTGCACCATCTGTAGTTTGTACGGATGAAGTTTTAAATCGAGATGAAGAATTCTGCGAACACTCTCCCCGGACATTCCAACCACTGCTGCTCCCTTACGAATTGAACGGCGTGGTCTCCGTAAGACAGACCCGGGTACATCAGTGTTCGCTGGAGAACGCACACTTCTCGGTTGTCCTGTTGGTTTCTTCTTGAGGACAAATCCGTCTCCTCAAAGTTATTAATCGAACATTTTATCGCGTGTTTCGACGGAACGGTATCATGATGTCCTAAATTATAAAAACGTCAAAACTCCCTCGGCGGCGCTACCAAACTATCATTGTTTTTACAAAACATTTCTATGGCCAAGGCACACTGTTGTCCGTTCCACTGATCCACGACTACTGAAATGGCGGACTGTTTACTCGCAAACTGTCACGGACCCGCAGTGCTGCCACCTGTCCAGGGTTGCCACTACTGATTTCAAACATTCCCGTTACTCTGTGTCACCCTGTACTATACGTAGTGAGAGATTACCATTACTTTTATTTAGCTGTAACAGTGAAAACCTACACTAAGCTGGAACGCGCCGTATCTTCAGTTCTTAAATTACACTACTGGCCATTAAAATTGCTACACCACGAAGACCACGTGCTACAGACGCGAAATTTAACCGACAGGAGGAAGCTGCTGTGATATGCAAATGATTAGCTTTTCAGAGCATTCACACAAGGTTGGAGTCGGTGGCGATACCTACAACGTGCTGACATGAGGAAAGTTTCCAACCGATTTCTCATACACAAACAGCAGTTGACCGGCGTTGCCTGGTGAAACGTTGTTGTGATGCCTAGTGTAACGAGGAGAAATGCGTACCATCACGATTCCGACTTTGATAAAGGTCAGATTGTAGCCTATCGCAATTGCGGTTTATCGTATCGCGACACTGCTGCTCGCGTTGGTCGAGATCCGATGACTGTTAGCAGAATACCCGGGTTCCCGGGTTCGGTTCCCGGCGGGGGCCGGCCGAAGTGGCCGTGCGGTTAAAGGCGCTGCAGTCTGGAACCGCAAGACCGCTACGGTCTCAGGTTCGAATCCTGCCTCGGGCATGGATGTTTGTGATGTCCTTAGGTTAGTTAGGTTTAAGTAGTTCTAAGTCCTAGGGGACTAATGACCTCAGCAGTTGAGTCCCATAGTGCTCAGAGCCATTTGAACCAACCCGGCGGGGTCAGGGATTTTCTCTGCCTCGTGATGACTGGGTGTTGTGTGATGTCCTTAGGTTAGTTAGGTTTAAGTAGTTCTAAGTTCTAGGGGACTGATGACCATAGATGTTAAGTCCCATGGTGCTCAGAGCCATTTGTTAGCAGAATATGCAATCGGTGGGTTCAGGAGGGTAATACGGAACGCCGTGCTGGATCCCAACGGCCTCGTATCACTAGCAGTCGAGATGACAGGCATCTTATCCGCACGGCTGTAACGGATCGTGCAGCCACGTCTCGATCCCTGAGTCAACAGATGCCGACGTTTGCAAGACAACAACCATCTGCACGAACAGTTCGACGACCTTTGCAGCAGCACGGACTATCAGCTCGGAGACCGTGGCTGCGGTTACCCTTTACGCTGTATCACAGACAGGAGCGCCTGCGATGGTGTACTCAAAGACGAACCTGGGTGCACGAATAGCAAAACGTCATTTTTTCGGATGAATCCAGGTTCTGTTTACAGCATCACGATGATCGCATCCGTGTTTGACGATATCGCGGTGAACGCGCATTGGGAGCGTGTATTCGTCATCGCCATACTGGCGTATCACCCGGCGTCATGGTATGGGGTGCCATTGGTTACACGTCTCGGTCACCTCTTGTTCGCATTGACGGCACTTTGAACAGGAGACGTTATATTTCAGATGTGTTACGACCCGTGGCTCTACCCTTCATTCGACCCGTGCGAAACCCTACATTTCAGCAGGATAATGCACGACCGCATCTTGCGGGCCCTTCTGGAACACCCAATGTTCGACTACTGCCCTGGCCATCACATTCTCCAGATCTGTCACCAATTGCAAACGTCTGGTCAATGGTGGCCGAGCAACTGGCTCGTCACAATACGCCAGTCACTACTCTTGATGAACTGTGGTATCGTGTTGAAGCTGCATGGGCAGCTGTACCTGTACACGTCATCCAAGCTCTGTTTGACTCAATGCCCAGTCGTATAAAGGCCGTTATTACGGCCAGAGGTGATTTTTCTGGGTACTGATTTCTCGGGATCTATGCACCCAAATTGCGTGAAAATTAATCACATGTCAATTCTAGTATAATATGTTTGTCCGATGAATACCCGTTTATCATCAGCATTTCTTCTTGATGTATCAATTTTAATGGCCAGTAGTGTATTATCAAGAAAATTTTATTTCGTACGAAATACACTGCTGAACAAATGTTTGGAATACTACCGTTAATTGTTGTCTACGACACTAGAGGTCGCGTTGACCCAGGCACACCATGCGTTACCCAGGTAGCGGCCAGACACTGGACGCCTTTTACTGCTGGCGCTCTTCGTGGCCCTTCCCCACTCACGTAAACACACCGCGAGCACTCCAGTACGAACGACAGCCTCGTCCAGATTGTGTTCGGCACTGCGGTATCGTGCCACGTAGAGGCGTACAACAGTTATAGACAGAGCCAGGCTGGTTGGTCGATTCGGGGGAAGGGACCACACAGCGAGGTCATCGGTCCCATCTGATTAGAGAAGGAAGTCGGCCGCACGCTTTCGAAGGAACCATCCCGGCATTTGCCTGAAGCAATTGAGGGAAATCATAGAATCAGGATGGCCGGAGGCGGGACTGAACCGTCACCATCCCGAATGCGAGTCCAGTGTGCCACCTCGGTCGGTGACGGAGCCACGGTACTGGCTTTACTTTCAGCATGAGATACGCAGCAAGGCGTGTCCGATCTGCTGTGTCTCACACAAAGCGGCGCGTCTGAGGTGTGGACAAAGTACAGAGAGGCGGGAAATGTGAACGACAGACCTCGCAGTCGTCGTCCTCGTATGACAACACCAATGCAGGAATTTTTTCCTCCCTCTACATCTAGATCTACATACATACTCCGCAATCACCATACGGTGCGTGGTGGAGGGTACCTCGTACCACAACTAGCATCTTCTCTCCCTGTTCCACTTACAGAACGAGGGAAAAATGACTGCGTATATGCCTCTGTACGAGCCCTAATCTCTCTTATCTTATCTTTGTGGTCTTTCCGCGAAATATAAGTTGGCAGCAGTAATATTGTACTGCAGTCAGCCTCAAATGCTGGTTCTCTAAATTTCCTCAGTAGCGATTCACGAAAAGAACGCCTCCTTTCCTCTAGAGACTCCCACCCGAGTTCCTGAAGCATTTCCGTAACACTCGCGTGATGATCAAACCTACCAGTAACAAATCTAATAGCCCGCCCCTGAACTGCTTCTATGTCCCCTCTCAATCCGACCTGATAGCGATCCCAAACGCTCGAGCAGTACTCAAGAATAGGTCGTATTAGTGTTTTATAAGCGGTGTCCTTTACAGATGAACCACATGTTCCTAAAATTATACCAATGAACGGAAGACGACTATCCGCCTTCCCCACAACTGCCATTACATGCTTGTCCCACTTCATATCGCTCTGCAGTGTCACGCCCAAATATTTAATCGACGTGACTGTGTCAAGCGCTACACTACTAATGGAGTATTCAAACATTACGGGATACTTTTTCCTATTCATCTGCATTAATTTACATTTATCTATATTTAGAGTTAGCTGCCATTCTTTACACCAATCACAAATCCTGTCCAAGTCATCTTGTATCCTCCTACAGTCACTCAACGACGACACCTTCCCGTACACCACAGCATCATCAGCAAACAGCCGCACATTGCTATCCACCCTATCCAAAAGGTCATTTATATAGATAGAAAACAACAGCGGACTTACCACACTTCCCTGGGGCACTCCAGATGATACCCTCACCTCCGATGAACACTCACCATCGAGGACAACGTACTGGGTTCTATTACTTAAGAAGTCTTCGAGCCACTCACATGTTTGGGAACCAATTCCATATGCTCGTACCTTAGTTAGGAGTCTGCAGTGGGGCACCGAGTCAAACGCTTTCCGGAAGTCTAGGAATATGGCATCCGTCTGATACCCTTCATCCATGGTTCGCAAGATGTGAAATAAAGGGCGAGTTTCGTTTCGCAGGAGCGATGCTTTCTAAAGCCGTGCTGATGCATGCACAGCAACTTCTCTGTCTCAAGGAAATTCATTGTATTCGAACTGAGAATTTGTTGGAGAATCCTGCAACAAACCGATGTTAGGGATATTGGTGTGTAATTTTGAGGATCCGTCCTTCTACCCTTCTTATATACATTAGCCACCTGCGCTTTTTTCCAGTCGCTCGGGACTTTACGTTGGGCAAGAGATTCGCGACAAATGGAAGCTAAGTAAGGAGCCAATGCAGTACAGTACTCTCTGTAAAACCGAATTGGAATCCCATCAGGACCTGGCGATTTATTTATTTTTAACCCATTCTGTCGGCTCGCAGGTGCCCACAACATCAGCTGCCAGAAATATTGGAAATGACTTCTCCCAGGCAACGGGGATTCGTGTCTCAGACCAAACAATGCGTAGAGGACCGTATCAGGATGGTCTCCATTCCAGAAGTCCAAGTTTTGCACTGAGCCAACGCCACCGACGCAACATCGGACGGTTGGCAAGTCTGCTGAGGAGGCCAGGATCCGCTTACGAGTGAACACTAGACGTGTCAGGATTTAGAGAAGCGTTAAACGACACCAGGAAGTCCATAAATTTGCAGGTGGCGGTGTAATGCTCTGGCCGGCAATAATGCTAGGACAGCGGACCCCTCTATTTCCCATCTACGGCATGGCTGGTACCCAATACCTCCAACAGCTCCTACAAACTACTGTAAAGCCCTACAGACGTGAAGTCGGTGACAACTTCATCCCAGTCGATGACAATGGGAGACCGCACCAAACTCTAGCAGTGTCTCGGTATCTTCAGAGATGCACCATCGACCGAATGCACTGGTCAACACAGTCCGCCAAGTGTGAACGCAACTGAGCATGCATGGGGCCAGTGCACAGCATCCGAATCCACCTGACCATCTTCACGACCTCACCGAAGCTGCAGTTGTGGAGAGGGACCTCGTACCCAGAGGTAAACTTGAAGGTCTCATCCAGAGCATGCCTCTCAGAGTGGAAGAACTCACCCACGCGAGGGGAGGACATACTAAAGACTGGTAATTATCGTCATGAGATAAAGATTTTCAATTTTTTTGTTATCAAGATTATCGTATTGTGAGAGAACCTGCTTTGTTTTGTAACGAGTTTTTGTTGCTAGCCAAAACCGTTCTTGTTCGCAGAAGGAATTACGTTTATGTTGCTAATAAGGTATTGTACAAACGTCAGTGAGTGTTCATAAGAAGTCACTGTAGTAAACTCTATGATATTCCAAACTTTTGTTGAGGTGTAGTAATGAGATAAAACATTGTAATGTCCCATAATTTATGTTAAGTGTAAAAGAGGTCCATTTCAAGCCAAAATTGTCTGCGGTTTCTGGAATTTGAATAAGATCACTGAAAATATTTGACCGTGACGCCTCTGAGGAAAATCATCGAACCTCCTCAACGTATTG